>NW_023416333.1:3481765-3555632 GCF_014108235.1 Myotis myotis | reverse complement strand
TGGACAAGAAGGAGGAGAAGGAGAAAGAGGAAAAGTAGGAGAGGGAAGGAGAGGAGGAGAAGGAGGAGGAGGAAGAGGCGGAGGAGGAGAAAGAGAAGGAGAAGGAAGAAAAGGAGGAGGAGGAGGAAGAGATGGAGGAGGAGAAGTAGAAGGTGGAGAAGGAGGAGGAGGAGGAGGAGGAAGAGGGGGAGGAGGAGAAAGAGAAGGATCAGGAGTAGGAAGAGAAGGAGGAGGAAGATGGGGAGAGGGTGGACAAGAAGGAGAAGGAGAAGGAGGAAGAGGAGGAGGAGAGGGAGGAGGAGGAGAAGGAAGAGATGAAGAAGGAGGGAGGGCGAGGGTGGAATTGCCAGGCACACAGCAGATGCCTGTTTAGTATTCGTTCTGTTCCCCGAAGACAAGAAACAGAAAAGGGTGGGGGGACTCCAGGAGAGAGAATGAACAGGAGAAGCTGTGAGGGAAGGAATTTATGTAAGGCCGTGATCACACAGTAGGTGCTTATTAAATGCCCGTTCTCCTCTGGCAGAGAGTCCAGAGAAAGCAGGGCGGGGGGTGGTGATGGGGGGGGGGGAAGGCAGGCAGAGAGGAAGGAAGAAGGGAGAAGGCTTAGGGAAGAGTACACAGCAGGTGGTCAATGCCTGCCCGCCCCCTCCCCAGGACATTGCCTGCGGGGCTGAGAGGAGGGGTGGAGCCAGAGGAACCAGGAGGAGAGTGTGCAGGTGAGGCGGGGCACAGGGGTCGCTCAGGATGTGCACACTATCTTCTCTGGAGGAGGGACCAGGAGAAAAGGGAGGCCCAGGCACAGGCGGGAGGGTCGGAGGTTGCGGCAAAGGACACCACAGGCTGGCGGTGGGGGCAGAAGGGGCCTGGTGCCCCGGAGAAGAGTCCAGCAAAGGAGAGGATGCACAGGGAGGGACCAGCGGGCAGATCCTGGCGCACACAGTAGGCGCTCTCTCAAGGCTCTTGCTCATTCCTGGAAGAGGACCCAGAGAACACAGCGAGGGAGACAGGCAAGAGGAGACGATGTGGGAGGTTCGTCGTCTGGAATACAGTAAGTGCTCCCTACTGAATGTTTTGAGAAAGAGCAGGTGGAGCAGAAAAAAAGGAGAAGTCAGAGATGTAGGAACAGGGAAAATGGAAGAAAATTGTCTGGTATACAGTAGGTGCTCAATAGATGCGTATTTCCTGTCCTGGCAGAAAGAAGCAGAGGACAGCAGAGACCACAGGTCCGTGGAGACCAGAGGATAGAGGAGTGAGAGAAAGCACAGGCAACTGCTTGGCATACCACAGGTGCTCAATAAGTGTGTCCCTTGGGAGAGCAGAGAGGCCAGAAAGACGAGGGGACCGAGGAGAGACAGGGGAGGAAGAGAGTGTGAGGAGGGGAGAGGGTAGTAAACTGCCTGGTACACAGTAGGCACTCAGCATGTGTCCATTCCCTCCCCCTGGAGGGGCCAGAAGGTCAAAAAGCGGAGGAAATAGAGAGAGAAGGAGTTCGGAAGGAAAGAGAGGAGACGGTGCAAATTCCCCTGGCACACAGTAGGTGCTCAGCAAATGCTCACTTCCTTTCCCTCCCAGGAGAGACCAGGCAGAGCAGGAAGAAGGGAACAGAAGCAGCGTGGAATGGACCAGAGAGGGAGACGAGAATGAGGTGCAGAGGCAGTGTGTGAAACTGTGCAAACACTAGGAACTTAATAAATGCCCACTTCCCCTCCCCCCTTCCACCCTCCCCCCGGAAGGGAGCCGAGAGCACAGGAAGAACAAGCAGAGGGCACTGGAAGGGGCGGGGAGAGAATCGGGCGCCAGGAGAGGCAGCTCAGGTACATACAGCAGGTGCTTCGTAAGTGCTGGAGGCAGGCGGGCAGCCAGCGGGGAGGCAGAGGAGGAGCGGGAGTCTGAGGGTGGAGGCCTCCTGGTGGGTGCCCCTCCCCCAGTTCAGGCCCCCTCCCTGCACAGCCCCCGCCCCCCGCCCCCCAGCCCCCAGCTGCCCTGACAGGAGCCAGGACAAGGGCGCATTGTCCCGGGCCTGGAACAGCCCGGTGGGAGGGAGGGAGGGAGGGAGGGCGGCTGCCCAGTCCTTGCCGGCAGTGTCTGGGAGGACAGGGGTTGGGGCACCTCCTGATATCTGTCTGTCAGTCCCTGAGTGTCTCTGCATCTCTGGGTCCCTCCCTGCCTCTCCCTGTCTCTGGGTCTCTCCCTGCTTCTCCCTGTCTCTGGGTCTCTCCCTGTCTCTGGGTCTCTCCCTGCATCTCCCTGTCTCTGGGTCTCTCCCTGTCTCTGGGTCTCTCCCTGTCTCTGGGTCTCTCCCTGCATCTCCTGTCTCTGGGTCTCTCCTGTCTCTGGGTCTCTCCCTGCATCTCCATGTCTCTGGGTCTCTCCCTGCCTCTCCCTGTCTCTGGGTCTCTCCCTGCTTCTCCCTGTCTCTGGGTCCTCTCCTGGTCTCTGGGTCTCTCCCTGCTTCTCCCTGTCTCTGGGTCTCTCCCTGCCTCTCCCTGTCTCTGGGTCTCTCCCTGTCTCTGGGTCTCTCCCTGCTTCTCCCTGTCTCTGGGCCTCTCCCTGTCTCTGGGTCTCTCCCTGCATCTCCCTGTCTCTGGGTCTCTCCCTGCTTCTCCCTGTCTCTGGGTCTCTCCCTGCTTCTCCCTGTCTCTGGGTCTCTCCCTGTCTCTGGGTCTCTCCCTGCTTCTCCCTGTCCCTGGGTCTCTCCCTGCCTCTCCCTGTCTCTGGTCTCCCCTGTCTCTGGGTCTCTCCCTGCCTCTCCCTGTCTCGGGTCTCTCCCTGCTTCTCCCTGTCTCTGGGTCTCTCCCTGCTTCTCCCTGTCTCTGGGTCTCTCCCTGTCTCTGGGTCTCTCCCTGTCTCTCCCTGTCTCTGGGTCTCTCCCTGCATCTCCCTGTCTCTGGGTCTCTCCCTGCTCTCCCTGTCTCTGGGTCTCTCCCTGTCTCTGGGTCTCTCCCTGCTTCTCCCTGTCTCTGGGTCTCTCCCTGCTTCTCCCTGTCTCTGGGTCTCTCCCTGTCTCTCCTGTCTCTGGGTCTCTCCCTGCCTCTCCCTGTCTCTGGGTCTCTCCCTGCTTCTCCCTGTCTCGGGCTTCCTGTCTCTGGGTCTCTCCCTGCTTCTCCCTGTCTCTGGGGTCTCTCCCTGTCTCTGGGTCTCTCCCTGCTTCTCCCTGTCTTGGGCCTCTCCCTGTCTCTGGGTCTCTCCCTGCTTCTCCCTGTCTCTGGGGCCTCTCCCTGTCTCTGGGGTCTCTCCCTGCTTCTCCCTGTCTCTGGGTCTCTCCCTGCCTCTCCCTGTCTTGGGTCTCTCCTGCTTCTCCCTGTCTCTGGGTCTCTCCCTGCCTCTCCCTGTCTCTGGGTCTCTCCCTGTCTCTGGGTCTCTCCCTGCATCTCCCTGTCTCTGGGTTCTCTCCCTGTTCTGGGTCTCTCCCTGCCTCTCCCTGTCTCTGGGTCTCTCCCTGTCTCTGGGTCTCTCCCTGCATCTCCCTGTCTCTGGGTCTCTCCCTGTCTCTGGGTCTCTCCCTGAATCTCCCTGTCTCTGGGTCTCTCCCTGTCTCCCGGCATCTCTTCCCTGCTTCTCCCTTGTCTGGGTCTCTCCTGCCTCTCCCTGTCTCTGGGTCTCTCCCTGCTTATCCCTGTCTCTGGGTCTCTCCCTGCCTCGCCTGTCTCTGGGTCTCTCCCTGCTTCTCCCTGTCTCTGGGTCTCTCCCTGCCTCTCCCTGTCTCTGGGTCTCTCCCTGCTTCTCCCTGTCTCTGGGCCTCTCCCTGCCTCTCCCTGTCTCTGGGTCTCTCCCTGTCTCTGGGTCTCTCCCTGCTTCTCCCTGTCTCTGGGTCTCCCTGTCTCTGCCCCCGTCTCTCAGTCGGTCTCTAAGCCTCTGTTGCTTGCTATCTCTGAGGGAGGCCCCCCAACCCAAGCCCTGGACGCGGTCCCCCCCCCCCCCCCCCCCCCAGGATCAGGGCAGGGCCCAGCCAGAGGCAGAGTGAGGAAGGAAGGAGGAGGCAGAGGAGCGACAGTGGTGAGGACAGAAACAGCTTTATTCATAGAAACCGCAGCAGAGGGCCCGACAGGCCTCCATGGGGAGAGAGCTGGAGAGAGAGAAAGAGAGAGAGAGACAGAGAGAGAGAGAGAGAGAGAGACAGAGACAGAGACAGAGACACGGACGGGAGAAGGGAGAGAGCTGGGCCCAGGAAGTTGGATGGAGCGGGAGATGGGAGAGAGAAACGGAGAGAGGAGGAGAAACAAAGGCAGAGGGAGAGACGGGCTGGGGGGGAGATGATGGGGGAAGGACAGAGGCAGGTTTACAGAGGGGAGCAGGGGGACAGAGATGGGAAGGGACACAAAGAGAGATGGAGGGGGGAGAGAGAGAGAGAGATGCAGAGACAGGAGAGACAGAGGAGAACAGAATGAGACAGAGGGAGAGAGAGAGAGAGAGAGCGCGCTGGAGGGGCTGGAGCTGCTGCGGGAAGTTGAGGAAGGACGCCCCCTCTCACCTGGCGCTGCCGGCGGTGGAGCCCAGGGCCGGCCGGGTGATTTAAGGGGCGCCCTGGGGGCGGGGCTGCGCCCTCCCCGCCTTATCTGGGCAGCCGGCCGGGCTGCGGGAGCTAAATCGGGCCTCAGCTGTCAGCGCCGAGGGGCGCGGGGCGCGGGGCAGGGACAGCTGTCGCCCCGCACCTGCCGGCCTGGCCTCCTCCCCTCCCCGGCGCGGGCACTGGGAGGCCCTGCGGTCTGTGAGGCGCCCCGATGGGCAGCTGGGTGCCCCGGGGCCCCCACCAGCTCTGGGCGGCCTGGCTGGGCCCCCTGGGCAGGTGCAGGCCGGTCAGGGGTGAAGTGGGCCAGGCAGGTGGGGGCGGTGCCAGCACCACGGCGGGAACAGTAACCGCCAGTCAGTGCAAGGCCTGTGCCCAGCTGGGGGTCAGTGGATGAGGGGGGCTGGGGCCTCTGGACCCCTCCCCTCCCCTCCCCAGGCCCCCTCCCCTCCCGCCTGCCTGGCTCCTCATCGGACCATATTAGGCCACAGCTGCGATGGCACCTGGAGGCCACTCAGGCCGGGAATAGAAACACTTGGGAGTGGCCGCCAGGCCGTCTGGGGCCGGGGCCTGGGGCTGGCACAGCAGGAGGAGGGGGCCCAGAGGGCCAGGGGGGCACAGAGACGGGCCCAGAGATGGGGAGAGACATCCAGAAAGAGCGGGCAAGAGAGGGACACAGGGGGACACAGCGGGAGCCAGGGGGGAGGCAGGGGAGGGAGGGAGCCCGCAGGGAGCCGCCGCCCAGGGTGGGCTGTGGGGCCCCAGGTCGGGGCGTCTGGGACTCGAGCGGGTTTCCCTCCTGCGCGGTTTGACTTCTCACTGTTTAAAAATATATTTTTATTGATTTCAGAGAGGGAGGGAGGGAGAGATGGAAACACCAGTGAAGAGAGAGATCGCTGACTGGCTGCCTCCTGCACGCCCCACACCCGGGATGGAGCCAGAAACCCAGGCACGTGCTGACTGGGGACTGAACCCTGACCTCCTGGCTCACAGGTTGGCACTCAACCACTGCGCCAGGCTGGCTGGGCTGACTGCTGACCTTACCAGCTGCCCTTTGACCTCTGGGAGTCTTGGAGACCAGAACCCTTCAGGCCCCAGCCCCCACCTCCCCGCCAGCGTTTCAGGGTGACAGCTGCTCCCTGCCTGCTTGGGGGGCAGCTCCTTGGATGGCTTACTATTGGGGTGACGCCCACCCTGTCTCTCCCAGCCGTGACCTCCCTGTGCCTCTGGGGTCCCTGCTGCAGCCCAGGCCCCTCTCTGCCTGCCCCCACCCCCCTGCCCGGCTCACACACCCCTGCCTCCCGCGTCAGGCCCTTGACCCCTGGAGCCATCTCCCTAGCCAGGGGTGGGCAAACTTTTTGACTGGAGGGCCACAATGGGTTCTTAAACTGGACCGGAGGGCGGAACAAAAGCATGGATCGAGTGTTTGTGTGAACTAATATAAATTCAAAGTAAACATCATTACATAAAAGGGTACGGTCTTTTTTTTTTTTTTAGTTTTATTCATTTCAAACGGGGGCCGGATCCGGCTGTAGTTTGCCCACGGCTGCGCCTAGTCCCTCCCCCCATCACCCAGCCCACTGAGCACACCTTGTCCCCAAACCACTGCTCTTCCCCCTCCTCCCCTGCCTCAGGGTCACACCCTGGGCACCTTCTTCCCTCCCTCCCTCCCCCCTTCCCTCCCCCCAGAGCCTGCCAGGCCCAGACTGTCCTCTGTCCCCTTCTCTCTGCCCCAGGGTCCGGCTCAGGCCTCGTCCTCTCCCATCTGGGCCTGGAGCCTCCTCCAGGGCCTCCGGCCTTCCGTCTGCCCAGAGGGTCTCTCTGCACCAGGACTGACCTGCCCCCCCCCCCCGCCCCCAGCTGCCAGCTGCTCTTCTCCTCCCCTCCTGGCCAGCACCCACCCCGTCTCTCCTCACCTCCTCAGATAACGGGGCAGACGGCTCTTGTTCCCAATTCTGGAAAGGCTCCCTCCCCCTCCCCCTGGCCCTGGACACCCTCAGCCTCCCCGGCCGCCTCCCAGGTCCCCTCACCTTCCTGTGGCCCCAAAGTGTCCCAGGGGACCCCTGTTAAAGGCCACCCCCCCCCCCCCCATGGGACAGGGGAGGTCTTCCTGCCCCTTTGCTTTCTCCTCCCCGACAGACCTGGGGTGGCTCGCAGGCCCCACCCAGAGCTGGGGCTCAGGAGGCACCGGGAAAGCAGACCTGAGGGGGAAGCTGCAGGGAGGGCTGGGGCCTTGGGGTGTTGGGGGGAGCGGAACAGGGGCCTGTCTGGTGAGGACACACCTAGGGGAGCCAGCCGTTGCTGTTTAAAACTGCCGCCTCCTGGGCACGGCTTCCCCATTTGTCAGCTCGGCACCCTCCCATCCTGTCCCGTCTCCCTCCTCACGGCACATGCCTGCCCCAGGGCCTTTGCACTGGCCCCTCTCCCTGGGGAATGCTGGTCCTCCCGACCTGCCCCGGCTCCCTCGGTGAGGCCACGCCCTCGCGGATGCCAGGACGCTGCATCCCTTTGCCAAGGCTGCCCCATCCAACCAACCTCGCTTACAGCCACGCAGCCTTCAACCCTGAGGCCCCACAGTCCAGGAGGGGGGGGGGGCAGTCCAGGGTGGGCAGGGCCGGCCCTCGGGGCCTGGAGGGCTGTCCCTGCCTGTGGGGCCCTCACCCTGGCTCGTGGCCCCTCGTCTATAGGGCTGCGTGTGAGTGTCCGCGCCTGGCCTGTTTCATCTCCGGGCCCCTCGTCTTCCTCCGACTCCCCTCCCGCCTCCCTCTCCGCTTCCCGGGATCCTCGTGCTTCTCGGAGACCGCGGGAGCCTCTCTGCCTCAAGGTCGGCTTCAAGGTCAGCGGAGCGAAGGGATTCCCGCTGCAGCCTCCCCTGCCCTGCCCTGCGGCCGCACCTGTTCCCGGTTCCTGGGCATTCGGGCCACGGATGGAACAGAACCGAGAGTCCGGAACGGAGCCTGGCTTTCTCCCGGGCGCCGCCCCACAGGGCACTCTGGGGGCACCCAGGTGTCGGCCTCTGCCACCTGGGCACCTGGGCCCACAGGGCGGGAGGAGCAGGCCGGGGCTGGGGCTCACAGGTCAGCTGGGAGCTGCGTTCGCCCGGCCGCGGGGACCAGCCTCGCTGGTAAAGGGAGTCACGCGGAGAAAGGAACAAATCTGATTTATTGAGGCAACAGCAGCAGCAGCAGCAGCAGGAGGGGGGGAGGGGCGGGGCCTCGGGGGCCCATGGGGGCCGGTGGGGAGGCCCCGGAGCCGGGCGGGACTCAGCAGGGACAGGCAGCGCGGCAGGGCACCCGCCCCGGGGTCAGTCGGTCAGCAGCCAGCTGCTCTTCTCCTCCACCTCCTTGGTCACCACCACCAGCACCTGGCACAGGCCCGGGGCCAGCACGGCCCCCAGGAAGGCCCTGGGCGGGGAAACGGGGAGGCTGAGGCCCAGGGGCCTGGCGCGGCCCCTGGGGGTCGGGGGGGGCTCCCCCTCTCCCCTCACCTGAGGCCGTCCTCATCCCCCAGCGCCTCGGGCGCCCGCAGCTTGGAGTCCAGGTTGTAGTAGACGCCGTCCACCTGGCGCAGGGCCACCCAGTGCCGCCGGCGCAGGGGCAGCGACAGCAGCCCCAGCGACACGGGCGCCGGCAGGTTCAGGATCAGCCCCAGCACGTGGGGCAGGGCCAGCTGGGACAGGGGCCTGCGGGGGGTTGGGGGGGCGGGGGGGGGCGGGGCTCCGAGTCACTGTGCATGGCCCAGGCGGGCGCAGCAGCAGTGGCCGGAGCCCCCCAAGGACTCGCCTCAACCAGCCCACCAGCTCCTTCCACCTGTTCACCCGCCCGACACGGGCTCCCTCTCCACCCGCCACCACCCACCCATCCCTAACCCACCCACTTCCCCATCCACCCACCACCTGCCCCCACCCAACCCCCAGGCAACCCCCTCCTGCCCCCCCCCACCCATCCAAGCCCCAGGCACCATCTACCATCATCTCCACCTCCCACCCAGCTCTCCATCCACTCTCCACGCATCTGCCATTGATCTACCGGTTACCCACCCGCCCTACACCACCTGTCCGCCCCCCCCATCTAACCACCACCCAGCACCCAGCTACCCATCATCCCACACAGCACGCACCGCTGATGCAGCCAGCTCCCCACCCACAAACTGACCACTACCCACCCAACTCATCTGCTCTACCAGCCACCGCCCAGCCACCCATTGCTGTCCACTGCCCGTCAGCTACTTACCCATCTTCATTCCCTCAGCCCCTCACTCAGCCATCTGTTCACGCAGCCCGTCACCCAGGCACCGCCCACTCCACACACCCAACCGCCCATTCCCCACCCAGTCAGTCACCCAGTTCCATGAATTTACCCACCACCCACCCATCAATATCCATCGACCCACACATCCCACACATCCTTCTACTACCTCCAACCCAGCCACCATGCAAACCTTACAGCCATCTTCCCCCCTCTCCCTCCCTCCCTCCCTCCCTCCCTCCCATCCCCCTCCTGTCATCACATCACACCCCCTGTGCAAGCCCAGCACAGGCCACTGAGCTTCAGGTCCCACCTCCTTCGGTCCCACCACACCGCGGCCAGGCCCAGCCCCTGCAGAGCGGCCATGATCACATTGACGTCATAGTTGCCGGTGCCCAGGAAGCTGCGATGGGGGTTCAGCCGGCAGTCGGGGGCCAACCTGGTTGGGGGGCGGTCAGAGACTGAGCTGGTCCCCCTCCCCACAAAGCATGGCAGTCCCAGGGTCTGTGTGTCTTCCCCCCCTTCAACCCCCATGGCTCAGCAGCCCCAGGCCCTGTCCCTCCTTCCCCCGACTCTATCTGCCCCCTCCCCCCAACACCCCTCCTCCAGCCACACCTCCCTGCTTAGGCCTTGTCCTCCGCTACCTGGACCCTCACCCAGCCCCCAGCTCCCCTCCAGCGCCCCTCCCACAGGCCCAAGGCTCTTCCCACACCTGGCACTGCCCCTGCCCCTCCCACACTCCCAGGCCCCCTGATGCACCATCACCAGGATGGAGTGCCAGCCCCTCAGCCGAGCAGTCAAGGTCCCACATGGCCAGGCCCCTAGGGCCTCCTGGCCTCAGTCCCCCCCCACTTCCCAGCCACAGCTCTGGAGCCCCTGCCCCCAGCCTCTCCGCCAGCTGTCCCCGCGGGAGGCCCCCAGCCCCACTGTCTCTCTGGGCCCTCTGCCCCTGGACAATAGCACCTTTGTTCTCTCTCTGGCCCTTGGGCAGGGCAGGCAGGGCAGGTCGGACAGGGGCAAATTTCTGTGTCATTTTCTGTGTGTGTGCCCCTGACCCCTCGGGGCGGGGCTCCCATTGGACTCCGGGTCTGGGCAAGGCCATGGCGTGAGAGCGCTGACCGCTCCCTGTTCTGAATGACAGATGAGTCAGTTCTCTCACCATCAGCCTCAGGGGCTGCGGCTCAGCCTGAGGGTGCGGGGTGCCCGGGGGACTGTGAGCAACGACACAGGGTCGCCTCCAGCTGAGGTTCATATGGGGCCCCGGTTGAATGGGGAGACTGGAGGCCAAGGGGAGGGCCTGGGGGACGATGGGGCCTGAGCTGGGGCCAGGGATGTGTGTGTGTGCGTGCGTGTGTGTGTGTGTGGGGGGGGGGGGGGGGGGGATCGGGGGTGAGGCAGAGAGATAATAAAGAAGTGTTTGAAATGGTGAACAGTGAGGGGGAACATTCCAGGCTGCCAAGAGGCCGCGGTGCCGGCAGAACAGGCCCCGCCAAGGCCCAGAGGCCTCCCAGAGGGGCTCCTCCATCCCTGCGGAGGAACGCGGTTTGGGGGAGCAGTGAGATGTGAAGCTGCAGAGCAGTTGGGGAGCAGAGCACGCAGGGCCTTGGACATCGGCTGGGGCCTGGGGACTTCTCCCAGGGGTGCTGGGAGCCAGGGGAGGGGCGGGGGCAGCGCTGGGGTGTGTGTGTGTGTGTGTGTGTGTGTGTGTGCAGATGGACGGGAAGTGGGGCCCGGGGCCCAGACCAGACAGGGTGAGGAGGGGACCAAGGCCCAGATGAGGGAGAGCGAGGCCTGAGTGGGTGAGGCGCTGCGGATGGACAGGCGCGGGAGGCCAC
The DNA here is from genome assembly GCF_014108235.1 of Myotis myotis. Classification (NCBI taxonomy): domain Eukaryota; kingdom Metazoa; phylum Chordata; class Mammalia; order Chiroptera; family Vespertilionidae; genus Myotis; species Myotis myotis. Next base: position 3,545,043 of record NW_023416333.1, on the reverse strand, counting down.
ACGTCCATCTCCGAGTCCCAGGGGCCAGCCCAGGCGGGTGATGTGGCCGCGGAAACCTGGGCTCGGCCCCTGCCTCGCTAAGACCCCGGCGGGTGCTCGGGGCGGGGGCGGGCGGGTGAGGTCACCTCTTGCAGATCTCATCGGCAGCCTCCTGGCTAAAGAGCCGCTGCTGCAGGACGTTGTTGAGGGCGTGGATGGCACACAGCTCCAGGCGCTGCCGCTCGTGGTACACAGAGGGTCGTGGCGGCGCTCCTGGGCCCTGGGACATGCCGCCCTCCGCTCCTGCGTGCGGGGCGCAGGAGAAGGCGCTCAGGAGACCGGGACCTGGAGCTGGAGGCCCAAACTGTCAGCAGGCTCCGGAGGCGGCACCGTTCCCCCCCGAGGGGGGCTGGGCGCAGTCTGAGGGAACGCGGGGCCCTGCCCCTGCCCCCCGGTCCCTCTCCTGGCAACGGGGTACCTCCATCCCCCCGTCCCTCGGCCAAAGGCCCCCTTTTCTGCTCACCCAGCAACAGAGGGACCCCCCTCCGCTCTGTAGGTAACAGGCTCCCTCTCTGGTTACCTAGCAACAGAGAACCCCCCGCCCCACTGATAACAAGTCTCTCCTCTAGTTCCTTAGCAACAGAGGAATCCTCCTCCTGTCTCTAGGTAACAAGGGTCTCTTCTGGTCGCCTAGCAACAGACGACTCCCCTCCCACCATTAAACAACAGGGTTTTCTCTTCCTGTCACCTGGCAACAGAGCCCCTTCCCCAACCCACACCCCAACCGCGGCGCTTGCCCGTTGCCAAGCAACGCCCCTCACCCCGCCTGCTCTCTGCTCCCCGGAACCAGGGGCTCCCGCATCCCCCTGAGCAGCGACTCTGGGCTCCGAATGCGGGGCAGGAAGCCCGGCGCTGACTGGGTAGGCGGCACAGACTACAGCTCCCGGCGCCCCCCGCGTTCCGGACTACGACTCCCGGCGGCCTCCGCGAGGAACGTCTGGGCGGCGTGGCCCGGAAGTCCCCTAAGCCTCCGGGATCGCGGGAGGGCAACTTCCGTCACTCTCCGCGGTGAGCCGCCGCAGTGCGCTCTGCAGAGGCCCTCGCCTTCGCTCAACCCCCATCTCCCTGCTGCTCAGAGGATTCTGGGAAATGTAGTGGCTAGGTTCTCGCTGCTCAGAGGATTCTGGGAAATGTAGTGGCCAGGTTCTCGCGATGGCTTCCCGCCTCTGTGCTCCCAGCCGAGCCCGCCCCCTGAGGTGGCGTGATGCCCAGTGTGCGGGCGCAGCGTGACGTCACAGAAGGGTAGCCAGATTGTGCATCTTTACTGAGACGGGGGGAGTCCGGGGAAACTGAGGCAGGGCAGCGGCTGCACGGGGGCGGCGGGGGGAGGTAATGAGGCGAGGATGTCCTGGGGAGGAGACTGCTCAGCAGATGTGGATCCCGGGCCTGGAAGGGAGCTGGCTGCAGCCTGCGGGGAGGTACCGGGAATGACAGGCTGAGGCCGAGAAGGGAGAGACACGCCCGGGGGAAGGAACAGAGGGGCCCGCCCGGGGGCGGGGGGACAGAGACCCCTGGAGAGCGGCCGGAGATGGAGAGAGCAGTGCAAGGATCCAAAGCCCTGGCGTAGAGCAGCGGTTCTCAACCTTGGCTGCACCTGAGAGTCACCTGGGAAGCGTTTTAAAATCCTGATTTCTGGGCCTCATCCTCCGGAAATTCTGTTTCTTTGTGATGGGGCGGGGCCACCACATTAGTAACAAAGAAACAGAATTTCCGGAGGATGAGGCCCAGAAATCAGGATTTTAAAACGCTTCCCAGGTGACTCTCAGGTGCAGCCAAGGTTGAGGACCGCTGGCGGAGAGGCTATAGGCAGTGATGGCGAACCTCTGACACGCGAACTCATTTTTTTTGGTTGATTTTTCTTTGTTAAATGGCATTTAAATATATAAAATAAATATCAAAAATATAAGTCTTGCCCTAACCGGTTTGTCTCAGTGGATAGAGCGTCGGCCTGCGGACTGAAGGGTCCCAGGTTCGATTCCGGTCAAGGGCATGTACCTTGGTTGCAGGCACATCCCCAGTAGGAGGTGTGCAGGAGGCAGCTGATCGATGTTTCTCTCTCATCGATGTTTCTAACTCTCTATCCCTCTCCCTTCCTCTCTGTAAAAAATCAATAAAATATATTTAAAAATATATAAGTCTTTGTTTTACTATGGTTGCAAATATCAAAAATTTCTATATGTGACACGGCACCAGAGTTAAGATAGGGTTTTTCAAAATGCTGACACGCCGAGCTCAAAAGGTTTGCCATCACTGCTATAGGGAGACTCCGAAATAAAGATCAGCCAACAGACACAAAAGCAGAACTGCAGAACCAGAGCCCGAGACCCAAGCTCTGCAGAGCCCTGGGCCCAGGGCCTGGGGGGCCCCGGACACTGCAGGGGCCTGGCCATACCCAGGAGGCTGCGCCAGAAGGCGGTGACGGTGGCAGAGCCCGTGACGGCGCCGGGCTCGGCGGGGTTCTCCCGGTGGGTGTGCACAGCGAAGCTTCGTCCCGTGGGGCCCGGGGGCCCGCTCAGCTCCACATCCACCACGTGCATGTCCGTGAGGCTGGAGCAAGCAGGGCGGTCAGTCTGTCTGTCTGGCCCCAGACCCACCCCCTGCCCAGCGTCGCTCACCTGCGGTCCGCCACCAGCACCCCGATCACGCGGTCGAACCCCAGGCTGGGGGCCGCCAGGGCGGCAGCCGCCATGGTGTTGGAGTTTCGGGGGGCAAAGGGGCAGAGCCCGCGAACAGGGCCTTCGTAGAGCACAGTGCGAGGCCCCGTGCTCTGAGCGGCGGCCAGGGGTCCCTCCAGCCGGAAGCCATCGGGATGTGTGGCCATGGTGACACGGAGGCTCTGGAAGTGACAGCCCGGGTCAGGGGGGCCCAGGGGTCTCTGCAGAGCCCCTCCGCTTCCTGGGGACCCCAACAGGCCCTCACCTGGAGGCCCCCAGCCGCGTCCAGTCTGCTGATGTCCTCAGTGCCCCACAGGGCCCCCCGGGCCACGAACACGGCGTGGTTCCAGCGTTTGGAGGCCTCCAGGAGCTGCCGCTCTGTGGCCTGGTCAGCCAGGGCTGAGGGGGACCCCACCTGGGGTGGGTGAAGGTGGGTGGGGCAGAGGTCAGGGGACCCATCCCACTCTGGGGTGGGGTGGGGCCGAGGAGGAAGGGCCGGGGCTCACCAGGAGGTTGGCGTGGCGCAGGATCTGTGCCCCAGATTCCTGGATTATTTTGGGATGGGCCACTTCCACCACGAGGTCGGGGTGCCTAGGAGAGGGGAGAGGTGGGGAGGGCCTTGGAGAGAGATCAGGCCTCCCCTCCCCAGATTTCCTCGGTCTGTCGTGGCCCGTCACTCCTCACCCAGGCCTGGGAGGGGAAACGGGGCGGATGGGCTTGTCCCAACTCATACTTGGGTGACCCAAGGCCCAGAGAGGGTGAGGGACGTGCCTCAGGTCACACAGCAGCTAAGGGAGGCCAGAACCGGAGCTTCGCCCCGGGAGCCCTGCTCGCTCAGGGCAAGGTCACTGACCTCTCCCCAAGGTCAGCGAGGTTCTGCAGCTGCAGGGACGGGGGCACTTTCCCCGCCAGGCGTCCCGGGTCTCGATTCCAGACAAAAACCAGTTCTAGGCCCAGTTCCGGCCCCTGAGTCAGCAGGTGGGAGACCAGGGACTGTCCTGGGAGGAGGGCAAGAGACTCAGAGAACAGGGGACAGAGCCCCAGGGGGAGGGGGACAGGGACCTGGAGAAGGAGACCGAGCCCCACGGTGGGTGAAAGGTGTGTTGGTGGCGGACACAGGGCCTTGGGGGCTTCAGGAAGGGGCCTGGGTAGGAGCCCCAGAGGGTCAGGGACTCACCGAGACGGCCGTAGCCCACCACCCCCACCCTCCGCGGGACCCTGTCCAGGGCCATGTCCTGGAGTCTGGTGGTCTGGTCTGCGGTCCGAGCTCCGTCAGCTGCTGGCTGCCCGCTCCCCCCACACACACACCAGGCCTGGGCAGCCGCCGATCTTTGGACATTTGACCCTTGAGCCTCTCCCAAGCCGTACCCCCTCCCCCCCCCACCCCAGCCCAGAGGCGAGGGTGCCAGTTGGCTGGGCGGAGGCGGGGTGACGGTGCTCGGGGCTGTGGGCATGGTGACTTGGGGCTCCAGGGGCCCTGCATGGCCCCCATCGTCTGGGCCAGTTCCTTCCCTGCACCGTGCCCTCCTCCCTCGCTGCTGATGTGGAAAATTTCCTCTGCAGTCCCCCGCCCCCTTTTCTGGCCCGGCCAGGTTGCCATGGAAACTGCATCCTGCTTGGGGTGGGGGTTGAGGTTTGGGAGCAGGGAGAAGAGATGGTGACGGGGACTCTGGGCTCTCAGTCTGTGCCCTTGCTCCTGCATAGCCAATGCCCCCCCACCCCGCCCCGTCCCCCCCGCGGTCACTCCCCCAGGTCTTGGCACAACGTTCCTCCACTTGGGTCTCTGTCTGCCTCTGATCCCTCTGGGGCTGTGCTCTGGGTGCCGGCCGCCCTGGACCTCCATCCTTCCGGCCCCCCCACCCCCATCTCACCTGGGCCGGCTGCCATGCCGTCCCCAGCCAGGCCAGGCCCACGTCTCCCCACTGCAAGGTCTGGAGGCCTGGCCTGGCGGTTCCTCGTCTGCCCACAAGGCGGCGGGATGGAGTCGGCCACCCCCGCCCGGCGCCCGGACCTCCCTCCGTTCACCTTGACTTCCGACCGCTCACCCTCCTCTCCCCCCGGCCGCCGGGCCAGCAGCACCCCCTCCCAGGGTTGCATTCTCACCCCCACACTGTCCCTCCCGCCTCCCCCACGTCCCATCCGTCAAGGAGAAGACTGCGGGGCCCGGGGAGGCCCGGTGCCCCCCAAAGGAGCCCCAGCCAGCGCGGGTGCCCGGTGGGAGCCTGGCATCGGAAATGGCGGCGTCTGCAGCGGCGCCCGGCTCCCTGCCCCCCGCCGCCACCTGGTCCCCGCTGCAGCGTTGCCATGGCAACCAGGGATGGCTCTGAAAGGGGGCGAGGGAGAAGAGGAGCAGGAAAGAGGGAGCGTCCCCAGCCCAGATCCCAGCCATGGCGGCTGCGGCCCCTGCCCGTGAGGTTGCTGCAAGAGCTGCAGGCGGAGGAGATGATCTGCCGGGGCCCCCCGCCTCTGTCCTCAACTCCGGGGGGGGCCTGGGTGTCCTGCACAGCACCCAGCCCTGCTCTGCACGGGCCAGGCTGGGCCGCGGTGACGGGGGAGAGGGGGCGACCGGCCTGCTCCGGACCCAGCCCTGCGTGTGCGTGGACCCGCGTCCGTCCGCCTCTGTCTGTCTAGACAGCACGGACGGCGCCCAGGCCTCCAGAGCAGCGGTTCTCAACCTTCCTGATGCCGCGACCCTTTCATCCAGCTCCTCATGTTGTGGTGACCCCCCAATCTCATTGTGACAAATTGAACATCATGAAAGCAGAGTGATTCATCACAAAAACAATAGGTCATTATATGTGTGTTTTCCGATGGTCTCAGGCGGCCCCTGTGAAAGGGTCGTTCTACCCCCAAAGGGGTCGCGACCCACAGGTTGAGAACCGCTGCGCTAGAGGCTCAACCGCCAGCACCTTGGCCTCCCTGCTCACCCCTGGGTTTGCTCCCACACCCTGGCTGCTAGCCCTGGGGCGTGGGGGTGGGGGGAGCTCTAAATGGGGCCCCTGCCCTGGGGGACAGTGTACCCTCCACCCCCTCCCAGGCCTTGACCCCATCCCCCCGGCTTCTGCATTTACAAGACAATGTGTGGCTCCCTCTGGTCCAGGAGGCCCCAGGGAGCACCCCTTGCCCCCAGGTCACCCCGCTTTGCTTTCTGGGGCAGCGTGCGCCCAGAGGGGCGCTCCGGCTGGGCTCTGTAACGGCTTGAATTGCCCCCCCCACCCGGTGAGACACGCTGAGGTGCCGACCAGGACCTATGCATCCAGCATGACCCGCATCCTAATAAAAGGGGAACTGGGCCCTGACCGGTTTGGCTCAGTGGATAGAGCGTCGGCCTGCAGACTGAAGGGTCCCAGGTTTGATTCCGGTCAGGGGCATGTACCTTGGTTGCGGGCACATCCCCAGTAGGGGGCGTGCAGGAGGCAGCTGATCGATGTTTCTCTCTCATCGATGTTCCTAACTCTCTATCCCCCTCCCTTCCTCTCTGTAAAAATCAATAATATATATATATATATACTTTTTTTTTTAAAAGGGGGGGAACTGGGACACAGAGGCAGGCACCCTCAGAGGGAAGACGACAGACCTGGAGACGCAGGGGAGGTTGGGGTGAAGCTGCCGCCAGCCTAGCAATGTCTGGGGTCACCAGCCAGGCCCCCCCACCCCAGACTCCTGGGTCCCGACCTGTGACATCACATTCTGGCCGTTCTGGGCCACCAGTTTTTATGACTTTGGTACGGCCGCCCCAGGACACTAATACGGGCCCCTCCATTTCTGCTGAGAGGTGGGGCCGAGAGAGCACCCCAGGACCTGCCTCAGAGGGGCTGCAGGTGCCAGGCGATGGGGCCCCCCCCTGGGCCTCCAAGGTCAAGGCTAAACAGGGTGAGGGGTCCCAGTCCCCTGCAGACGCCGCGGCATCGTCTCCTTTAGCTCCCCGTCCACATTCACTTCCTTTTTCTCTCTTTTCCATGCTTTCATGACCCAAAAAATATTTTTTTACTTTTTCCGAGTTTTTTTTTTAAAGTAATTACAGAGCAGGTAGTCGTTGCCGCAAACCTCCCTTCAGTATCAAAAGAGTCTGTGTGTGTGTGGGTGGGGGGTGGGGGTGAGCCCTGGGGCGCCCCCTCCCCAGCTAAGGGCCCTAGGGACCGAGTGGGCGCGGGAGGGGGCGGGGCCAGGGTGTCTGGAGGCGCCCACGACCACATGTCTGTCTCTTCCGTTTCAAGGGTGGATGGGTGGGTGGGAGGCGGGGGGGGGGGGGGGCAGGCTTCAAACTGCAAAAAATGAATCTTAAAAGGAGGGTCGTTGGGGGGTGAGGGGAAAGACGCCCCTCAAAAACAGCTCCTCTCTCCCCTGGAGGTGGAGGGCGGGGGCCGGGAGGAGAAGCGGGGGCGCGGGGTGGGTAGGAATCCCGCATCCCCTCCAGTCACCGGGGATGGGGGCGAGGCCGGAACCACGGGCTCCGCGCCCGGGGCGCACCCTGTCCTCGCCGGGCCAGCCGCCCTGGGGTCCAGGCAGGCTCGGCGCCCGTCTCCCTCCCCAGCCCCCTCCCGTCCGTCCCCCGCGGGTCGGAGGAGCTGCGGCTGCGGGGAGGGTCCCCCGCCCGCCCAGGGGCGGAGCCAGATCCGCGCCCCGCGCAGGGTCCCCGCGTCAGATCTGCGTCTCCTGCACGTTCTCCTTGGAGCCGGTCTTGAAGAGCAGAGGTTCGTGGATGGAGTTGAGGCCGGGCGGGCCCTTGCAGCCGCCGCCGGGGTTGGCGCCGTAGTGCGCCTTGAAGGCGGCCGCCGCGTAGTGGTGGTGGTTGAGGTGGTCGCGCTCCAGGGCGGGCAGGGCCAGGTGGCTGTCCCCGCCCGCGCCCGCCCCGCCCGCCACGGCGGCCGCCGAGGCCACGGACACGGCCGAGGCGGCGGGCAGCTCGTCTTCCACGTTGATGATCTCCACGGTGCGCGTCGGCCCGTGGTGCTTGTGCAGCTGGTGCTGCTTGCGCAGCTTGTAGAAGGCCACGAGCATCACGGCGGCCATGAACGTGATGGCCACGAAGCAGCCGATGATGATCTTGGTGGTCTTCATCACGTCGTCCAGGTCCTTGAGCGCGTTCTCCGTCACGTCCGTGATGGGCACCGTGAACGCCTTCTCCGTGGGCCGCGAGGAGCGCGGGGCGGGCGCCGTGGTGGACGACGATGAGGCCGCGCCGGCCGCGTCCCCCGCGCGGCCCCCGGCGCCCCAGACGCCGTCCGTCGTGGGCCCGGGCGGCTCCTTCTCCGTCCCCCGCGTCTGCAGGACCTCCTCGCCGGGCTGCGTCTCCAGCGTCTCCACGGTCACCGTGGTGAAGTAGGTGTAGCCGCCGCCGCTGCCGCCGGGGCCACCCCCGCCGCCGCCCCCGGGCCCGCCCCCGCCGCCGCCGGCAGCGCCACCGGCCGCCACGGGGTCCACGGCCGAGACGTTGAGCGTGGCCGAGGCGGTGGTGTTGCCCGCCGAGTTCGTCACCATGCACGTGTACTGGCCCGTGTCCTGCACCGTGACGTTGGTGAAGTTGAGGGTGCCGTCGTGCAGCACGGAGATGCGCACGCGGTAGGAGCCGTGCGTCATGAGGGTGCCGTTGGGCGTCAGCCAGTTGACCGAGGTCATGGAGGTGCCCGTGCGGCACTTGAGCTCCGCGGCCATGCCCTCGGTCACGTTGAGGTCCGTGGGCGGCTCCACGATGACGGGCGCGTAGCAGGTGAAGTGCGACTGGTCCAGCTCGCCGATGTAGCGCCCCTTGAGGCCGGCGGGCGCGTGGCAGCGCGCGCAGCAGGTGGTGTTGCTGGGCACCGTCTCCTTGAGCCACCAGCTGAGCCAGAGCACGTCGCAGTTGCAGTGCCAGGGGTTGTGGTTGAGGTGCACGCGCTCGAGGCGGTGCAGGGGCGTGAAGAGGTCGTGGGGCAGCGACATCAGGTTGTTGTGGGACAGGTTGAGCTCCTCCAGCGACTTGAGGTCGTCGAAGGCGTTGCGCTCGATGGTGGCCACCTGGGCGTGCATGAGCCACAGCTTGCGCAGGCTGGTGAGGCCCTGGAAGGAGCCCGGGCGGATCAGGTCCAGCCGGTTGCCCGACAGTTCCAGCTCCTCCAGCCGCACCAGGGCCGTCAGGTTGGGGATGTCCTTGAGGTTGCACATGCCCAGGTTGAGGTAGCGCAGGTTGACCAGGCCCTCGAAGGCCGCCTCCGAGATGTACTCCAGCCGCTTGAGCTCGCCCAGGTCCAGGCGCCGCAGCGAGGGCACGCGGTTGAAGGCGTAGGACGGGATGCTCTCGATGGGGTTGTTGCGCAGCCACAGCTCCCGCAGCTTGGACAGGTACTCGAAGGCCTGCGTGGGCACCGTGGTCAGCCGGTTGTCGAACAGCTCCAGCGTGTTCAGGCTGGGCAGCCCGTTGAAGGCGCCCACCTCGATCTTGCGCACCAGGTTCTTGCTCAGCTGCAAGATCTCCAGGTGGCGGAGGTGCTTGAAGGTGTCGGTGCGGATCACCTGGGGGGGGCGGAGGGGAGACACCATCAGTAACTCAGGCAACAACGGACAAGAAGCACCAAGTTGCCAAAACCGGTTTGACTCAGTGGATAGAGCGTCGGCCTGTGGACTCAAGGGTCCCGGGTTCGATTCCGGTCAAGGGCATGTACCTGGTTTGCGGGCACATCCCCAGTAGGAGATGTGCAGGAGGCAGCTGATTGATGTTTCTAACTCTCTATCACTCTCCCTTCCTCTCTGTAAAAAATCAATAAAATATATTTTTTTTAAAAAAAAAGCACCAAGTCGCCAAGTGCTGGCGGCCCTGGGCAGAGGGGCCCAGCTCGCCCGTCTCTGCTGGTGGGAGAGTATGACCATGATGCCATTTGGGAAAAACGGTTTGATTGTTTTTTTTCTGTTTTTTTTTTTTTTTACAAAAAGTATAAAGGACTTCTATCATTTGTAACATAGGCACAATTATTTAAAGTTAATAAACTTTTATTTAAGGAATTTCACATGTTCTGAGTTCTTCCACTGCCTTAGTTCCCCCTGAGTTTGAGTCTTAATCATCTTATTTCCTTTTTTGCTCAATCCTGATGTCATCTCAGTCCACAATCCTTTTAGTTGAGCTTCTTTGATCTATACTTGAATATGGACATACTTCAAAAAGTCTGCACCTATAATCGTTGGGAACTAATTTCTTCAAGCAATTTACTTTAGGGCCGTGGTTAGGGTCTGAGTAGATGGACCTGCCTGGTTTTTTAATTTCAGACACCCTAGAAAGAGACAAGTATTAGTTCCTACTGAAGATTACTTCTGTCTAACTGAACACTAAGAACTGTAAGAATAATGTCTCAATAAAAATACCAGGCTTAACATGCACAAAGCCAAGAAAACCAACGATGCCAGATACTGAATTCATATTGCACTGTCCTTTGAACACCCAGCAGGAATAAACTACTGAATGCAGATACCATGCAGTGCATTGGTTTGATTTTTTTTAAAAATATAAATTTTATTGATTTCAGAGAGGAAGGAAGAGGGAGAGAGAAACATGAACGATGAGAGAGAATCATTGATTGGCTGCCTCCTGCCCGCCCACTGGGGATGGAGCTCACAACCCAGGCATATGCCCTTGACTGGAATTGAACCCGGGACCCTTCAGGCTGCAGGCTGAGGCTCTATCCACTGAGCCAAACCAGCTAGGGCGGAACGGTTTGATTTTTGAAAATAGATTTTTATTGCTGTTTAAGGTGTGTGTTGGGGGGCGGGGGGGGAGGAGAAACATTGTTTTGTTGTTCCCTTTATTGGTGCATGCATTGGTTGCTTCTTGTATGTGCCCTGATTGGGGATCGAACCCACAGCCTTGGCAGGGCTGATGATTTCTTGCAAAGGTAAACATTGAGCTGCCACGGGACCCAGCCTTTCCACTCCCGAGGCCCATCCGACTGCCGGGGGCGGGCGCCCGCAGCCTCTGTGGTCATTGTAGCCCAACCCCGAAGCCACCAGAGGCCCCCAGCGGCGAAGGGCCATTCGCTGGGTCTCAGTCACGGAAAGGAACCGCGGATGAATCTCACGGGAGGGGGTTGAGTGGGAGGAGCCAGACGCCTGCGCGGTGGGGTCCCATTCCTTCTGCTCCCTGGCCGCGCTAGGCGGGGTGTCTCTGAATACGCGCATTGGGGAGACAGGCTGGGAAGGGGCGCCAGGGAGCTTCCCGGGGTGACAGAAACGTTCCAAATTGGGGGGCCGGGGGGGGGGCTCCACGGGTGAATGTAGCTGTCAAAACTCCCCAAACTGTACACATACAAGGGGCATTTTATTATGTGTAAGTTACACCCCAATAAAAAAAGATTCGTCAGCTGACACGTGTTGGACAGGTCTTCGGTGCCAGAGCCTCTTGTAAATAAACGCTTGGTGGGCAACCACCGATTTCATCCTCCAAACCGCCCTGTCTGACGTATTCAACACCTGCAACGCGAACCCACACGCTCGGAAAACCACAGGAACTTTGGCACCAAATCCATGTGGTGGCAGCTCTGACCAGAGCTCTACAGGCTATTCAAGCCTTTTATCGACCCCACTCCTGTGACCAGTCAAACCTTTCGCTCCATAAAGAATCCCGCATGTGACAAGGGGTGTAATGAGGCCTGCTGGCGTGCTCTAGGAAACACGTCGGGCCCCATGAATTCTCCCCATTCAAGTGGGAGCACATGGAGGCACAGAGAGGTGCAGTGCCTTGCCCAAGGCCACACAGGCGGGGCGGACTGAGGCTGTCCGGCTCCAGAGTCCTGGCTCTTTTTTTTTTTAAATATATTTTATTGGTTTTTTACAGAGAGGAACGGAGAAGGGATAGAGAGCTAGAAACATCGATGAGAGAGAAACATCGATCAGCTGCCTCCTGCACACCCCCCACTGGGGATGTGCCTGCAACCAAGATACATGCCCTTGACGGGAATCGAACCTGGGACCCTTGAGTCCACAGGCCGTCGCTCTATCCACTGAGTCAAACAGGTCAGGGCCAAAAACACTTTTAAAAAAGTTTAAGAAATAAGACGGTGCCTGAGAGGCACCCAGCATGAGCAAGGCGGTGCTCCGGGTAGAGTCACGTTCAAGGAACAGTAGCAGGCCCCGTGTGCGCCGTTTCAGCGGAAACGCGGCGAGGACGACATATTTAATCCTACGTTTCCTAAAAGCCACATTCAGAGAAAACCCAAGCCCTGGCCGGGGGCTCAGCTGACTGGAGTGTCATCATCTACACCAACAGGTTTCAGGTTTAATCCCTGGTCAGGACAAGTATGGGAGGCAACTGATCAATGTTGCTCTCTCTCTCTCTCTCTCAAATCAATAAACATATCTATCCTCGGGCCCAGCCAGTGTGGCTCAGTGGTTGAGCATCAGCCTATGCGCTGGGAGGTCATGGTTCGATTCCCGGTCAGGGCACACGCCCGTGTTGCGGGCTCCGTCCCCAGTGTGGGGCGTGCAGGAGGCAGCCGACCAATGATTCTCATCATTGATGCTTCTCTCTCTTTCTCCTTCTCCCTTTCTCTCTGAAATCAATAAAAATATATTAAAAAACACAACATATCCTCGGGTGAGGATAATAATAATAAAAAAACCCCCAAAGAGGTGAAATCAGCGTTAATCATGTTTATTTAGCCCACTGGATCCCAAATATTATGATTTCAACATGTAACTGAGCTGAAACTGACGAAGGAGGGTTTGCGGCTCTTTTCACACTCAGCCTTCCAAACCCCTGCAGGGCGTGTTGTCCGTCCACGCGCTGGGCGTGTGAGGCTGTGCAGGATGCCAGGCGCTTCCTGGGCTCCCGCGCTGGGGGGCACAACCGCATTTTGCCCCCCCTCCTGCCCCCAGCCTATGAAACAGGACGGCCAGGAAGGGGGGACCCTCGAGCCCTGAGCCTGCTGACTGAGGCCACGCTGTCATCTCCGGTGGAGGAGGCCCCCAGGGCAGCGACAACCAGAGATGGCTAGTCCCTCTGACACTTGCTGTCCCCGCCTCCCCCCGCCCCCACCAAGCCGGCCCTCAGTCCGCTGACTCCCTATTGCGTCCCCTCCTCTCCAGTCCATGGCCGGACCCCCCCCCACACCCGGCCCCCGGGGGTCTGTTCCTCCCCACAGTTCCCAGTCCCTCCCGCTCACAGCGCCCCCCCCCCCCCCCCCCGCCCCAGAGCCCCCATCACTCCCAGAGCCCACACCTGCCGCAGACCAAGAGGACCGGGTGTGACGATCCATCCCATAATAACACAGTCCCTGCCCTGGAAAGCACAGGGGCCTGCCATGACCTGCCCCCCCCCTTCCCCCACCCTTCCCGAATCCCCCCACCCCGGCCCCCAGCAATTCCCTGAGCCCAGCGCATCCCCCCCCCATCCCCCATGCCTCTGCACTTGCCCCTCCCTCTGCCTTCCACACCCCGCTCAGGGGTCACCTGCTTGGAGGCTGTCCTGGCCCTGTCACCCCGACCTGGGCCCTCGCTGTACCAGCTGCCTGTCTGCTGTCTCTCCCCAGAGACACCCTCAAATCCCCCCCACCCTTCCTCCCCCCCCCGCCGCCAGGAGGCAGGCCTGGGTCTCAGCTCAGGTTCTGGGTTTCCTAAGCGAGTGAATTTGAAAGCAGCCCCTCTAGGAATCTCCCCATCCTGTGTGGGGGGGTCCTCTTTGGCCAGAATTGGGGTCCATTCCCTGCGTGGGAACCAGATTCCTGGGAATTCGGAAAACAACCCGGCACCTGGCCCGAGGGAAGGCCCTTGGGGCCTCAGGGTGCAAGAGACAGATGAAGATACACGCGGGCTCCTAAAACGCGGGAATCTGGCCCGGCCGGGCAGCTCAGTGGTTAGAGCACCGTCCCGCTACACCAAGGTTGCAGGTTCGATCCCCGGTCCGGACACATACAAGGTCAACCAACGAATGTGTAAGCAAGTGGAACAACAAATCCATGTCTGTCTGTCTCTCTCTTTCTCCAGAAAGTAAAACTTTTTTAAAAAACCAAACTTTGGGCTCTTTAGCTTTCTTTGAAGGGCTCGCAGAGACAAGAGGATGGACCTGGGATGACAGAGCACAGAGAAGAGGCCCAGGAAGGGGCTGTCCCCTCCCCCTCTCCCCTCATAAACACCACCCCTCTCTCCTGAGGCCAGACCCAGGCTGGGTGCCAGGTCAGAGTAACAGAGCAATCTCCATATACCTTTTTATTCTGCCGAGAAAGTAATATATACGCATCCTGGCTGGGTGGCTCAGTGGGTTGCACACCGTCCTGCATACCAAAGGGTTGTGGGTTCGATTCCCAGTCAGGGCACATACCTGGGTCGTGGGTCCCATCCCCGGTTGGGGTGCACACAGGAGGCAACTGATCCATGTTGCTCACACTGATGTTTCCACATCGATGTTTCTCTCTCTTTCTCACCCTTCCTCTCTCGCTCTCTCTCTCCCTCTCTCTCTTTTTAAAAAATGATACAGCCACTTTATTATTATTATTATTATTATTATTATTATTATTTTAATCCTCACCCGAGGGTATTTTTCCATTGATTTTTAGAGAGAGTGGAAGAGAGAGGGAAAGACAGAGCGAAACATCGATGCGAGAGAAGCACATCGATTGGTTGCCTCCTGCACGAGCCCTGACCAGGGCCCAGCCGGGCCCCTGCCGGCCTCCCCCCCCTCCGTCCGACCCCTCACTTGCCGCCTCACTCCAGCTGCCCGTCACCAATCTCGGCTCCTGGAACTCTCCCACCAGGTCCTCCACCTTCGCATATGCTGTTCCCTCTGCTCAGAACGCCCTTCCCTTTTCGTCTGCCCGGACACCTCCCGAGCACCCTCCCCAGCACCCTGTCCGAATGCCCCTTCTTCATCCACTGCCCACTTATTTCCCCATCAAGCGACTCTGAGGGGCAGGTGGGAGGCCTGGTCTGTGGAAGGCACACATGCCAGAGGCCGGTCACCGCCCTCCGTCTCACAGCAGAGCCAGGACTCGCCGCCTGCTGCCCTGAATCTATTTTCTTTTAGTTCTTTGATTTCCTGTCCTCACCCGAGGAAACGCTTATTGCTTTTTAGAGAGAGGGGAAGGGAGAGAGAGCCGTGGATGTGAGATAGAAACATGGACGGGCTGCCTCCTGCACACCCCGCGCCCGGGATCAAACCTGCAACAATGGGCACCCGCCCGCCTCCCCCCGCCCTCCCCTCCCCGGCCACACGCCCTCACTCCAGCTACTTGGGGAGTGGAACCCGGGCCCGTTTGGGGCACGGACGGCACTCTAACTAACGGGGCCGCCCGGCCGGGGCTCCCCTGCATCTGAGCATGGGGTCCCCACCCCGTGGCCCACCCTGACCCCAGGGGCTCGGCTGCCCGCCGTGTCCGTGTGTGTCTGAGCCATGGCCCGTTCCCTGCCCAGACGAACCCGCGTGCCCATCTGCTCACTTGACAGGTAGTCCCTGGGCGCCTGCTATGCCGGGCTCTGGGGGTGCAGCCGTGGGCGAGACAGCACAGCCCACTTCCCAGAGCTGACCCCGGTGGGGGGAGAGACGCTGAGTGTGATAATGACACAGCATCAGTGAGTGGCCACGGTGACCGGGGATGCCCGGGGGGCAGGGGGGAGGTGGGCTGGGGCCCCTCCACAGCACAGCGGGTGGTCAAACTCCCTCTGAGGCCGGGGCCGGGCACCCTGGTGGCCACGGTTACGGGGGGGGGGGGGGATGATGGACAAGGTGGGCCTGGTGCTTGGGGCAGACAAGCCCCTGGTGGCCTGACAAACTGACACCCCCCACTCCCACCCCCAGCAGAGAAGCGAGGCCTGGGGTCCTGCCCCTGACAGCCGCCTGCCGGCCTGAGTCCCCTGGTCCCCTCACTCCTTCCCCCCATTTCCTGAGCCCACCCCCACCCAGGCAGGCTCTGTGTCCGTGTCAAGGACACAGACACCTAATGGGGCTTCTCCCCGCTCATCCTCCGGCTCCCGTTGGGGTGAGCACAGGTTACTAACGCTGGCAAAGAGCCGCTGTGTTCTGGTGGGGTTTTTAAGAAAACAAACGGCCAAGAAATCCTTTATTAAAATTTAACTGTGGTAGGAAAGTGATTAAGGGCATCGTTCATCTTAAACACAATTGAGACACATTGCTTTTATATGTTTTGAATGCAATGAACCGGTACAAATTTCGTGAGCTTCACTTTTGTGTTCTTTGTGCCCGTTAGCTTTTTTTTTCTTTTTTCTTTACATTCACAATTTTAAAAATCATTGTTATTTTTCCAACCACTTTCACGGGGACTTCTCATATCTCCTCCTTCCCGGAGCTAAGGGTGCGTCTCCCTTTCCAAGGGGGGCACCCCGAACCCCTAGGACCGTGGTCGGCAAACTGTGGCTCGCGAGCCACCTGCGGCTCTTTGGCCCCTTGAGTGTGGCTCTTCCTAAGCCTTAGGAGTACCCTAATGAAGTTAATAACAATGTACCTACCTATATGGTTTAAGTTTAAAAAATTTGGCTCTCAAAGGAAATTTCAATCGTCGTACTGTTGACATTTGGCTCCGTTGACTCATGAGTTTGCCGACCACTGGCCTAGGGCCTGGCTGGGGCCTGGCGGGCACCTCACTCAGTGAGCCGCTCAGACCTAGACTGGGCCTGGCGGGCCTCCCCAACCTCCCGGGGCCTCGCCGCCTCTGCAGCGGGGGACAGGGCCCTGGGGACTAAATGAGGAAAAGCACAGACGGAGGCAACACAGCCTCGCCCAGCGCCAGGTGGCCACTCAGAACCAGGGTCTCCTGCTTTAGGGAAGACCATGATGCTATTTCGGTCAATATCACCTCGCCTCGCCTCCGTCCAACAACAAATACTAACTGTCCCTGCTAGGAGGCCCCAGGCCGTGCCCCCAGCCTGGCCTAAGGCAGTGGGGTCAGGGGTCAGCCCTCCCAGGAAGGCGCCCCCCCCCCCCCCCCCCCCTCCTGCCTGTCTGGCTCAGCTCTCAGCTCTCACCTCCAGCTAGCGGTACTGCACGGACGGATGACTCTCGAACAACCGGGTGTGAGCTGTGCGGGTCCACGTGTCATGTGGGTTTTTTCAGTTAACACCTGGGCTGGTTTGGGTCTGTGAACCTGGCCTGCTCACTGTGCTCAGCCCAGCGCCTGGCACACAGTGGGTGCTCAATAAGCCAATCAGGAACAGGATGGGTGCTGCAGGAGCACTAGCCGGTAGCCGGGCCTGCCAGACACGCGGTGGGGAGGGGATGGGGCGCAGGGACTCAAGGTCCCAGCTGGGCTCCCGCTCAGAGCTGGTTTCCAGGTGGAGACAGGACCCACGAGGAAGAGCGCCGGGCGTGCAGCTGGGGCTGCGTCTGGGCCCAGCAGAGGGCGCCCCTGAGTGTGGTGTGGCTGGGACAGGTGCCTGTTGCAAGGGGAACAGGGGTGATGCGGTGGCTCCGGCTGGGGGTCGGGGAATGGGAGAGAGACAGAGGCCAGGAGGCGGGGCAGGAGGTGGGGGAGCATCCCAATGGGCAAGGCCGAGGCCAGAGCCCTGAGGGCTGTGCCCACGAAGCCAGGACTGGGTCACAGTTCTGTCACCGGGCGCGGAGCCCAGAGAGCTGCGAATTAGGGAGCATCAGAAGCACGTTAAGAAATCAAGTTCAAACAAAACAAACGACAAGAAAAAGAAAAAAAGAAATCAGGTTCAGCCCTAGCCTGTGTGGCTCAGTGGACAGAGCATCGGCCTTCGGACCAAAGGGTCCCAGGTTCGATTCCAGTCAAGGGCACGTACCTTGGTTCCAGGCTCCTCCCCAGCCCAGCCCTGGTCGGGGCTTGTGCAGGAGGCAACCAATCGATATGATTTTCTCACATCGATGTGTCCCTCTCTCCCGCTCTAAAAATCAATGGAAAAATGTCCTCGGGGCAGGATTAACAACGACCACAAAATAATAAATAAATATTTTTTTTTAAAAAGAGAAAGAAATCAGGTTCAGCCCTGGCCGGGAGGCTCAGTAGGTTGTACGGCCGTCCTTGCACTGAAGCGTTGCGGGTTCGATTCCCGGTCAGGGCACATACCCAGGTTGCGGGTCCAATCCCCGCTTGGGGTGCATATGGGAGGCAACCGATCGACGTTTCTCTCTCACATCCATGTTTCCCTCTCTCTCTGTCCCTTCCTCTCTCTCTAAAAATCAGTAAAAAACATATCGAGTTAAAAAAGAGAGAGAAAAATCAAGTTCTGCAGCCAGCCAGCCGGGCTGAGTCCCAATCCCCCCGCTAACGGAGGCCTCCCCTACAGCACCCTCACTCTCCCTGCCTCAGTGTCCTCGTCTGTAAAATGGGGATTAGAATAGGGCCACTGGGGGGAGGGGGGGGCAGGATGTTGAAGTCAGCGGACCAGACCCTGGAACTAGGACTTGGAGCCATGGGGGGGCTGGGAGGGGCTGGGAGGGCAGGCGATGCGCTCAGGGGGGGACATAATTAGTGGGGGTCAGGGGTCTCCTGGCTCTCGGGGCCTCAAGTGCAACGTGGGGATGACACCCCCACCTCCCTCCCTGGGGCTGTCATGAGGCTCAGAAGCCACGTGGCTCTCCAGGACGCTGCGCTTCTGAGCTGAGCCCTGGGCCAGCGGGGACCGAGGCTGGTGTCCACGAAGTCGGGGGGCCATGCATTCCTGGGGGGGTGGGGGCGGGGCACTCAACTGGACGGGGCTGGGCGCTCAGAGCAGGCGCCTGCGGCCGACGCTTCTCCGAGCGGAGCAGGATGACAGGGGCCGCGGGCAGGCGGCCTCGCTGTCGCCTCCTCAGCTGTGATCTGCTGGCGACCTCGGTCCCCAGGGCCACGGCGCGCGCCTGGCACATGGCGGTGCTGAGCACTCGCTGTCCAGGAAGGAGGCGCCGGGTTCCCGGTGACGGGGGTGGGGGTGGGGGCGGCGGCTGTGACTGTCCCCAGGTCGGCGAGGAACCGGAGGCCCAGCGGCTTCACCTGCCACAGCCCCACTGTCCCCCGCAGTCCAGTCGGAAGCGCTGCTAACGTTGCTGGGTGGTCCCTGCGGTTGCTGTTCTTTAAATTAAGTTGGAAAACAAGTCGGGCATCCCGCTCGCATCCTTAGAAAACTCGATATTGCATCTGAAGCACTTTCCTGTCAGTCAATGTTCCTCCAACCCCGTTCCCAGTAGCCGCGAACCTCCCGCGCGAGATGCACAGAGCCCCGCTTACCCATAACCTCCCGCGCGAGATCCACGGCCGCTCGCTTACCCATAACCTCCCGCGTGAGATGCAGAGCGAACCGCTTACCCATGACCTCCCGCGTGAGATGCAGAGCGAACCGCTTACCCATGACCTCCCGTGCGAGATCCACGGCCGCTCGCTTACCCATAACCTCCCGCGTGAGATGCAGAGCGAACCGCTTACCCATGACCTCCCGCGTGAGATACAGAGCGAACCGCTTACCCATGACCTCCCGCGTGAGATGCAGAGCGAACCGCGTACCCATGACCTCCCGCGTGAGATGCAGAGCGAACCGCTTACCCATGACCTCCCGCGCGAGATCCACGGCCGCTCGCTTACCCATAACCTCCCGAGTGAGATGCAGAGCGAACCGCTTACCCATGACCTCCCGCGTGAGATACAGAGCGAACCGCTTACCCATGACCTCCCGCGTGAGATGCAGAGCGAACCGCTTACCCATGACCTCCCGCGTGAGATGCACTGCCACTCGCTTACCCATGACCTCCCGCGCGAGATGCACAGAGCCCCGCTTACCCATAACCTCCCGCGTGAGATGCAGAGAGAACCGCTTACCCATGACCTCCCGCGCGAGATGCACGGCCGCTCGCCTACCCGACGCCCGTCATCAGACCCTGGCCCTGGCCCCACGGCCACCCGGGAAGGGACGGCCTTCCCGGGACACGCCCCCACAGTGCCCTGTAACACCCATGCGTGTCTCCTTGGGATGGGCCGATTGCATCTGAGGACAGAAGCGCACCCATTGCCAAGAGCTGTCCCTCCCCCTGTGCACATGACGTCACGGGACCCGAGGGACGCAGGGCAGCCGGCTGCAAGCCCCGGTGGATGGTGGATCCGTGGATCCGTCCTATTAGGCGGCGTGCATGTCCCCGGAGCCACCAGTCCCCAGCGGCACATTCCAAGACACTGTCAGGCGGGCGCCAAAGGGGTCCCCAGGGAGGATTCGTGGTGGGAGCAGCTGGAAGTCTCCTGGGTGCCTGTCCTGACTGGGGTGGGGGGCAGGGCGTGGGGGGCGCCCACCGAGGGGAATTCTGCAGCTAAAGCCGCGGAGCAGGCGCGCACACACACACACACACACACACACACACACAGCCACGTGGATGGCGCTTCACAACCCAGGCCGAGGGAAAACAGTGAGACAAAGAAAGCCATCTCTAACGCAGCGTCATTTACATGAATTAAAAATACACGCACACAAAGCAACAATAAGCGCTTTCCAGAACACACACAAGCAGAGACCCGCAGTAAACAGATGAGGGTGGCTGGCTGCGGGGAGGAGGGGCCGGCGGAGGAGGAGCAGGCGGTGCAGGAGGAAGGAGCCTGCAGCCAGGACCTCACCGGGAGCAGGAGCAGAGCCAGGGGTGGGGGCTTGCCCCCCCTCCACCCCCCCAGGACACCGAGGGGTGCCCGGCTACCGATGCTTCCCCAGCCAGTGCCCCAGCCCCAACCTGCTCCTTCCGGGCGCTGTGGCTGCGAGGCGGAGGGAAGGCTGGTCCCCGGGTAGAAGGCCTGTCCATGGCCCAGGCTCGCCCAGTCCAACCTCAGACAGAAGGAGGGGCCTCACTGAAGGCCGCTGATTAAAAAAAAAATTATCTTTCCCATGAAGGCATTCAAACCACCAACTCTCCCCAAGAGTAAACCGTCATCCCAGAGAGCGGCCCCCGCCACCTGTGCACTTGGCGTCGCCCCCCATGCAATGGTGTGATTTCATTTTTTTTTTTTTTTAGTTAATCCTCACACGAGGATATTTTCCCATTGATTTTTAGGGAGAGTGGAGGAGAGAGGGAAAGACAGAGAGAAACATCCATGTGAGAGACACATCCTCCCTTGGTTGCCTCCTGCACGAGCCCTGACCAGGTACATGCCCTTGACTGCAGTCGAACCCGGGACCCTTTGGTTCGCAGGCTGATGCGCTATCTGCTGAGCCAAACCGGCTAGGGCTCATTTTTTTTTTTTTTTTTTAATTCAAAAAGAAAGAAGTGGGTTTCCTAACCCCGGCCTATCGCGCATGAGCCGAGGACGTGCGTGGGGAGTGTCTCTGGAGGCTGTGGAGTTTCACTTGGCTTGTCCTGTGTTTCAGCTGTATTTCCCAGTGTTTCTAAATGAATTCGCATTCACTCTGTAATCAATAATTTAAAAATACACTCACAGAGGCACAGAAAAGAGCCAGCAAGGCTTTTAAAACAAAAGCTGAGCAGCAGTTATTTATATCTAGGTGGTGGGACTAGGGGTGGTTTTTAAACTTTTTTTATTTGTATAGTTAAAGAGTTGTTATTTTTAAAAGCGCCTCTAATTGCTCCCCAGATGGCCCCACTTCCGCCACCTGCAAGGTGCCTACTAAGGGGGCCAAATCTACCGCTCTTTAAAAAGAAAAATCCTCACCCTGACCAGTTTGGCTCAGTGGATGGAGCATCAGCCTGCAGACTGAAGGGTCCCGGGTTCGATTCCAGTCAAGGGCATGGACCTTGGTTGCGGGCACATCCCCAGTAGGGGGCGTGCAGGAGGCGGCTGATCGATGTTTCTCTCTCATCGATGTTTCTAACTCTCTATCCCTCTCCCTTCCTCTCTGTAAAAAATCAATAAAATATGTTTAAAAGGAAAAAGAAAAAATCCTCACCTGAGGATATGTTTTCATTGATCTTTAGAGCGAGGAAGGGAGAGGAAGAGACAGAGAGAAGCATCGATGGGAGAAGGAAACATTGATGGGTTGCCTCCCGCACGCGCCCTGACTGGGATTCGAACCTGCAGCCCAGGTACGTGCCCTGACGGGAGGGAATCAAACCTGTGACTGTGCACAGGACGACGCTCCAACCAACTGAGCCGCACCGGCCAGGGCCAGCACCCGCTCTGGTGGGCCGACACCCTCCACCCTCGGGGAGCAGGCAGTGTCAGGAGCCGGTGGCCTCCCGACTGGGGTGCAGGAACCCCGGGATGAGAAATGAAAGTGTTGGGATTTGGGCCCGAGAAGGAAGCCCATTTCAGTGTGCCTTTCCTTTTTCTTTAAAAAAAAAAATAATTTTATTGATTTCAGAGAGGAAGGGAGAGGGAGAGAGGGATGGAAACATCAATGATGAGAGAGAATCATTGATCAGCTGCCTCCTGCACGCCCCCCACCGGGGATCGAGCCCGCAACCCGGGCATGTGCCCTGACCGGGAATCGAGCTGTGACCTCCTGGTTCATAGGTCGACGCTCAGCCACTGAGCCACGCCGGCCGGGCTGTGTGTGCCTTGTCGTGTCCACAGTGCCGGGGAGCAGGAGACTAGCGAGACGTACACATGAACTCATGTGTGTCCGCGGGGCCACATGTGAACTCTGACAGGGATGTGGATCCAGAGGTTTGGAGGCCGGTGGCCTGGAGGCGGGGTGGCAGGCACGTGAGCAAGCAGGTCCCAGCAAAGGGGCCAGCTCAGGCTTAAAACCCCGGGCCATCCCCTCTCTCTGCGTCCCTCCCTCCCAGCTCCCCTCTGCAGGGAAACCCTGCCATTTCCACGTTCAAGACAGACCCAGCATCAGTCCTCTAGTCACCGCCTCACCTCCACCAGCCTGTCTGAGCCTCCACAGCTCTCCCGGGTCCGCGGCCTGTGCCAGCGCCTCCCCTCCTCCCCCCCTCAGAGCCCACCTGGCCTCTGCCACAGCCACCCCGGCTCCCTCTGTGACCCCAAGTCCTCACTGTGACCCCAAGGCCCAGCGGGCTCTGTGTCACTGTCCCCTCTCAGCCCCCTCCCCCCAAGCCCTGCTGGGAACGCCCTTCCCCAGATGCCCGCAGGCTCCCTGACCTCCTCCCAAGCTGTGCCACCTTCACCAGCCTCCCGGCCTCCCTGCCTCCCTAGCGGTGCCCCCCCCCCCTCCTTCCCCACACCCTTCGGTCTGTGTCTCCACCGGCCGTGGACTCAAGGAGGCGGGGCAGCCCAGAGTTGGGCACCGATGTGTCCCGAATGCCCAGGACACAGCCTCCCACACAGAAGACAACCAGGAGGCTTTTACAGGTGCGTTTAGGGCAGGGCTGGGGGGCTGGGGGAGGGGCTGCGACCCAGAGAGGAGGGTGGGGACCAGGAGGGGCTCCGGAGCGGGGGGGGGGGGGGGGGACCCAGGGCAGGGGGACTAAGTCCTCAGCGCTGGAGAGTGATGGGGAGGCTGGAGAGGTGGTGCCCGCCCGTCCTGCGGTCCTCAGAGGGGTGTGTCCCGAGCGCCACGTGCCCGCTGGGGGGACGGGCGGGGCACTGGAGGCGGGAGGAGCTGGGGTGCTCGGTGCTCCCTGAGCTCCCCTCATCCTGGGCCGGTCTGTGCCGCTGCCCAGAGCAGGCCTGGTACCTGGCGCTCAGCAGCCGCCTGTGGGACTGGACTGTTGGTTCGGTGAGGCCCCCCGAAGAGAAGGGGGGCGCTGTCATGGCCTTGGGCTGCAGCCCAAGGGGGCTCAGAGCTCTCCCAGCCGTGCCCTGGGGCCTGTGGACCAAATCCACAGCCTCTCGGCTTCTCGAAGGCCATGGCCCGCCTGAGCCTCACTGGCCCGCTAAGCGCCACCCCTGTGCATGCATGCCCCCCTCCTAGGGCGGAAGGCAGCGGGCGGGGACGGGTTGTGCGGGTCTCGGCATCACCCGGGACAGGCGGCATCTGCTGACCGTCGGTCAGGGCAGGTGTGCGGTGACAGTGGAGTCAGAGTGTCCCCCCTTCAGGGGCTGCAGCTGGAGGGACGGATGGGGACTGGGAGGTGACTGGGTCAGCGCCCGGAGCAGAGGACACTGTGGGTCCCGCAGGAGCAGGGTGGGGCCGTGTGGCCAGGCCCCGATGTTCCTGGACCCCGACTGGCTTCCTGGTCTTGGCCCCACGGCCACCTGGGAAGGGACGGCCTTCTGGTCCGAGGCAGCCCCTGGGCGCTGCCTGCCTCACAGCCCTGGTCCCAGGTCCCCAGGACAGTGGGAGGGAGGCGGGGGGGGGGGGGGGGCTGCAGGTGGGGGGAGTGGCAGTTCCCGGCCTCTTCCCCCTGGGCATGTGGGCTGGGGCGGGAGAGGCTGCAGGGGGCCGGGGACTGACGACACTTCATTTCTTGTTGAACAGCATCTAGGAGCACTTATTGGTAGGAGGAGTTCAAAGCTGACCCAGCCTCTACTGCTGCCTTCGAAAGGAAATGCTCGCTGGCCGTAAATTCACTGGGAAGTGGGGTCTATGCAGACACAGGCGGGCGTGTGTCAGCCAAATGCGAACGAACTTGGGTTGAAATCCTAGGAGTGGAACCTTGAGCCGACACCTTTGGAACAGTGGGTCTCAGCCAGGGGCGAGGCCCCCCGGAGTGTGTGGCAACATCTGGAGACATTCTGGGAACTGGGGGTGGATGTTACTGGTGCCTAGTGGCCAGGGACGCTGCTCAATGCCCCACAGTGCCCAGGATGCCCCCACGGCACCCAGGACGCCCCCACGGCACCCAGGACGCCCCCACGGCACCCAGGACGCCCCCACGGCGCCCAGGACACCCCCACGGCACCCAGGACGCCCCCACGGCGCCCAGGATGCCCCCACGGCGCCCAGGACGCCCCCACGACTCCCAGGGCGTCCCCACGGCGCCCAGGACGCCCCCACGGCACCCAGGATGCCTCCACGGCACCCAGGACGCCCCCACGGTGCCCAGGACGCCTCCACGGCACCCAGGACACCCCCACAGCACCAAGGATGCCCCCACGGTGCCCAGGACGCCCCCACAGCACCAAGGACGCCCCCACGGTGCTCAGGACGCCCCCACAACCCGGATGACCTGGCCCCAAGCATCGACAGAGCAGAGGAGGGACCCAGCTTCCAACAGGCACATGTCTCCCCAAAGCCTCACTCAGGGCCCACCTGAGTCACAGTCATAATTAACTAGGTGGCAACCGCCCTGTCTGAGCACCAGTGCACGGCACCAGGTGCGGGCTCAGAGCTCCCATCCTCACTCCAGCCCCACACAGGCGGCGGTGCGGGCTCGGTGCGGGCTCGCCGGGGCCAGGATGACCAGGACGATTCCACACCCGTGACACAGACGGGGCCAGCGCGGCCTGCGACTCTGAGGCCAGGCCTGTCCCGCTGTGCAAGGCGCGGGTGGTTCTGCCCGAGCCCAACAGCCTGGCGCGAAGACAGGGAGCCGGTGCTGAGGCCCTGGTGCCTGGCTCAGGCTAATGGGGCACAGGCAGCAGCTCCCAAGTGCCCAGGGGCCGCCCTGAAGAGCCGGTGGGGTTGCTCTGAAGGCCCTCGCCCACGCAGGGAGCGGGGACTGGCCACCCCCTGTGCCCCCTCCTGTGCCCCCCCCCCGTACCCCCCCTGTCTCCGCCCCCCCCTGCCCGCGGCCGGGCTCACCTGGATGCCGTTCTCCTGCAGGTTCAGGTACCGTGTGTTGACAGGGATGCTGGCCGGGACCTCGGCCAGGTCTCTCCGCGTGCAGATCACCCGGCTGGCCTGGTTGCTGCAGGAGCAGGCCGCGGGGCACGAGGTGGCAGGCGGGGAGCCCCCTCCGGCCGCCGAGGTCAAGGCCACGCCACCCCCGCCGGCCCCCAGGGGTGGGGAGAAGAGCCAGAGGAAGAGCAGGGCCCCGTGGGGCCAGGACATCCTACCGGGCGGCAGTGGGGGGCACGTGGAGCCGCAGGCGCGCGCCATCCTCACTGTTCATGCTCCGCGCGGGCGCCCGGGGGGCTGTGGGGGGAGAGAGAGGAGAGGCTCAGTGAGGGACCCATCTGCCCCGGGACACCCAGCTCACGGCCGCTGCTGCCCCCGTCCTCACCTCCCTGCCCTCATCTCATCCATCCTCTCCCTGTTGGGAAGATCGTGCCCATTTCACAGAGTGAAAACTGAGGCCCGGGAGAGGAAGTGCTTGCCCAAGGCCACTCGGCCAGTCAGTGGAGAAGTCAGCCAGATTCAAAACTTAGTTCTTGCCCGGCTGGCGTGGCCCAGTGGCTGAGCATCGACCTATGAACCAGGAGGTCACAGTTCAATTCCCAGTCAGGGCACATGCCTGGGTTGCAGGCTCGATCCCCAGTAGGGGGCGTGCAGGAGGCAGCCGGTCAATGATTCTCTCTCCTCATTGATGTTTCTCTCTCTCTCCCTCTCCATTCCTCGCTGAAATCCATAAAAAGATTTTTTTAAAAAACCTTAGTTCTTTGCATGATTTCAAAACGGTTGATAAATAGGTAGAGACGGAGAGAGAGACAGAGGAGACAAAGGTGGCAGAGAAAGGGTGAAGAGCCCAGCAGGAGGGCTCCCATCACCCACCCACCCCGGCCCCCTGGCTGCCTGCACGACCCCCTGCGAGCAGGTTCCAGTGTCCTGTCCTGTCCCCTCCCCTGGCCTCCCCCCTCACCACCCTCGCGTGGCCGGGCACCCAGCTCCACGCTGCTCCCAGCCCCTCAGCTGGTCCAGGCCCTGTGGGGCTCCCAGCAGCTGCAGGGACTTGAGTTAGACTCACAGGGGAACCTGAAGGACTGAGAGGCACCAGACAAGGAGCAGCGATGGGTGAGGCGGGGGCTGGGGTGGGGAGTGGGCGGGTGGGGGTGGCAGGGAGGAGGCTGGAGGTGATGCTGGGGAAGGGGCCCAGGCTGCCCGGAGCGGCCGGTGCTGGGCCCGGGACCCTGTGCCTGAGTTCTGGGGGGGGCACCCCCATTTCCATAGACAAGAGAAGGAAAGGAAGACAAGCTGACAGTAACAACAGCAGGGACAACAGTGATAAAACTGCCGGGGATTCTGAGTGAGCCCTTTCCTCGCAGACACCGTACGGCCTTCCCGCCGGAGCCTCCTGGGGCCGTCGGGGAGGGCGGGGGGCTGTGGCCCGGGTCCCCCCTCGGCTCCCAGCCCCTAGCGCGCTGGGGGACACACAGATGCTCCCCCGCCCGCAAGCCCTGCTCCCCCAGGCGACCTGAGGTCCCCCCGCCGGCCACCGCACACTCACACCCCCAGCAGCGCCGGGCACGCCCTCGCACGCGGCCTCAGGCCCAGGACACAGGCCCCCACGCACATGCGCGCACACCCGCTCTCTCCGTCCGCAGTTCCCTACACCGTTTCAACTCGGATGAGGAGGCCTGGGCGTTTGTCTGTGCCAGGGTGTGTGTGAGAGCGAGAGGGAGACGGGGGCAGAGACAGACAGAGGGACAGTGGGACGGACAGAGGGACGGACAGAGGGACAGACAGAGGGACAGAGAGATGGACAGAGGGACAGAGAGATGGACAGAGGGACAGAGAGATGGACAGAGGGACAGGGACGAAGAGACAGAGGGACAAAGAGGGACAGAGAGACAGACAGAGGGACAGAAAGACGGAGAGACAGAGAGATGGACAGAGGGACAGACAGAGGGACAAAGACAGAGGGACAGAGACAGACAGAGGGACAGAGAGATGGCCAGAGGGACAAAGACAGAGGGGCGGAGAGATGGACAGAGAGACAGGGATGGAGAGACAGAGGGACCGAGACAGAGAGAGACAAACAGAGGGGCAGAGAGAGGTTTGATTGTGTCTGTGCCCGAACTCATTTTTCTGCGGGAGGTGCCGGGGTCCTCGCCCCCCCAGGGGGAAGGGGAGGCCGGTGCCTGTCCTTGTCCGAGCCCAGGGCTCCGGTTCCACCCCCTAAGACCGGCGCCGACCCAGCCCACACCCTCTGAGCCGGGCCGGAGGCTGGGGGACCAGCGGCCAGGATGCCTGGGGTGAGGGAGCCGCAGCAGCCGGGTCCAGGCCTGCCTCCCCGGGCGCCTCCTCGCCCGCCCGCGGCCCCCATCTCGCCGCCGCCAGCCGCATCCCCCATCGCCGCCTCTGCCTCTGCAGCCCCCCTCCCCCAGCCCCGGCCCCCTCGTCCTGGTCCCCCTCCCACAGCACAGAGCAGGCGGACACTCACCCTGGTGGCTCGGCTTCCGCGGGGCCGCTCCCTGCACCCCAGGCCCCCCCTCCACATGCCGCCAGCCGCCGGGCTCTGCCAGCCCGTTCTCTGGGGTTTCGTCCAGGTCGTGCTGGGGGGGGACGCAGGGGCTTCCTGGTCTCCCCGCGCCCCCCCCCCTCCTTGCCTGTCGCCCTTCCCACCCCAGGGGGCGGCTGTCTAGGCCGTGGCCTCCTCCCCCCCCCCTGCGGGCCTCCCCTGGTCCCTGCCCCCACCCTCACCTCCACCTCCACTCCCCCACCGACGGCCTCCCTCCTCTGGCAGGGACCCCACCCCGCTCCTCCCCCAGCCCCTCTGCCTCCGGCCGGCCCCTCCTCAGGCCACCACCCCTGCCGGGCTGCCCCTCACTGTCCTGCTGCCCCCGGGACCTCGGGCCCCCCCCTCTCCTTCCTCCATCTGAGCGGTCCCCGTCACCCTCTCATTGTCCAGAAGCCCGTCTCAGTCAGACTCTGTCCGTCCGTCCGTCCGGGTCTCGGGGCGGGCTCTGCCTGGCTCTTTCTCTGAGATTACGATTTCCAGTCACA
Source organism: Myotis myotis (assembly GCF_014108235.1). Classification (NCBI taxonomy): domain Eukaryota; kingdom Metazoa; phylum Chordata; class Mammalia; order Chiroptera; family Vespertilionidae; genus Myotis; species Myotis myotis. The sequence continues at coordinate 3,516,778 of NW_023416333.1, read as the reverse complement.
CGGCAGTGCAGAGCCCGGCTGAGCTCCCGCCTCCCCCTCCCGCCGCCTTTCTCCGCCTGGGCGGGGAGGGCGCCTCTGCTCCCTCCTCCTCGCCCCCTCCCTGTGCCCCAGGCCCCCCTCCCCCGCTAATCAAAGGCCCCGTTATCTAATTAACCCATTGGGTCTGGACGGCGGGAAGGTCGGACGCGGGGGGAGGGTGCTGATGGCTGGGCTGCCGGGAGGGGGTCTGGGCCGTGCCAAGCCTGCCTCATGGCACACACAGCCTCCTGGCTGCATAAGCAGGCCGACCCCACCCTCCCAGCCCAGCCCAGGGCAGGCAGCCTTCCACAGGCTCCTGCAGGCTCCTTCCGGGACCCCAGGGGCTCCCCGAGCCCCCGCCATCCGCCCCATGTACCGGGAACTGGGCCACATCGTAGACGCCCGACCTGCAGCCGAGGCCAGCCCGCTCGAGCCCCAGAGAAGCCCGTGCAGCTCTCCGGACCTCAGCCACCACCCGATGCCGCCTCCTGATTCATTTCTGCAAAATGGGCAGGGAGCTGCATTTGTCCATTTGACTCACCCAGCCCTCCATCTTCCCTCCATCCTCCATCCATCTGCCCATCCATCCATCCTCCCTCCATCCTCCATCCGTCTATTTGTCCATCCATCCATCCTCCATCCTCCATCCTTCCATCCATCATCCATCCATCCATCCATCCATCCTTCCGCCCCTTCATCCTTCCATCCATCATCCATCCACCCATCCATCATCCATCCATCCATCTATCCTTCCGCCCCTTCATCCTTCCATCCATCATCCATCCACCCATCCATCATCCATCCATCCATCCATCCATCCATCCATCCACTCATCCATCCATCCATCCACTCACCCTTCCATCCATCCATCCATCCATCCATCCATCCATCCATCCATCCACCCATCCATCCATCCATCCATCCACCATCCATCCATCATTCATCCATCCATCCATCCACTCACCCTTCCATCCATCCATCCATCCATCCATCCACTCATCCATCCATCCATCCACTCACCCTTCCATCCATCCATCCATCCATCCATCCATCCATCCACCCATCCATCCATCCATCCATCCACCCATCCATCCATCCATCCACCCATCCATCCATCCATCCACTCATCCATCCATCCACTCACCCTTCCATCCATCCATCCATCCATCCATCCATCCACTCACCCTTCCATCCATCCATCCATCCATCCATCCATCCATCCATCCATCCATCCATCCACCCATCCATCCATCCATCCATCCATCCATCCATCCATCCATCCACTCACCCTTCCATCCATCCATCCATCCATCCATCCACCCATCCATCCATCCATCCATCCACCCATCCATCCATCCATCCACCCATCCATCCATCCATCCACTCATCCATCCATCCATCCACTCACCCTTCCATCCATCCATCCATCCATCCATCCATCCATCCACTCACCCTTCCATCCATCCATCCATCCATCCATCCATCCATCCATCCATCCATCCATCCACCCATCCATCCATCCATCCATCCATCCATCCATCCATCCACTCACCCTTCCATCCATCCATCCATCCGTCCGTCCGTCCGTCCATCCATCCATCCATCCACCCATCCATCCAATATTTTCCGAGTCCCTGGTATGTGCAGACACTGGTATAGGTGCTGACAAATGCCACCTCCACACTCAAGACCCAGGACAGACACAGACCATAACAGACAAGTAGCAAGAGGAGCAACACCGGCCAGCGCCAAGGCCTGGGTTTGAACGCTGGGGCTGCGTCACGCACTGTGTGGCCTCGCCAGTGACTTCACTTTTCTGAGCTGCAGGAAAATGCTGTGAAACGAGGAGAAGAGTATCGATCTCACAGGGCCGTTAAGGGCCTGACTAGCTACCTGCTAAGGAAGTGCCTCCACCTTTGGGAGACATGCGGACCCACCATGGCCCTGGCCCGCCGTCATCCCCCCAGGGATCAGAGGAGCCTCCTCGCTGGTCTCCCCACCTCTACCCTCGCCTCCCTCCCAGTCTGTTCCCACACCAGCTGCAACCAGAGGGTCCCTCCTGTCTCAGCAGCCTCTCCCAGGCCCCTCTCCCAGCCAGGCTGCTTCAGCTCCCACCCGCCTCTTCCTGTTTCCAGAGCAAGCTGTGCACGCACCTGCCCCAGGGCCTTTGCACATGCTCTTCCCTCTGCCTGGGCCTCATGTCCCCAGCTGTCCTTGACTCCTCTCAGGTCTCCGCTGAGATGACCCCTTTCCCTTGAGGCCATCCTGACCACCTCCCACCACACAGTCCCCCCGATCTGCCCCTCTCTGCTTTATTTCTCTATAACCTTTTCTCACCATCACCCTCTTGTAAGCCCACACACGGGAGTGTGCAATCCCCCAGGGCAGGGGCTGTGTCTCTTCCGTGCGTGGTGGGTTCAAAACGCCTGCACCGGAGCCTGCTCAGTAAACATCAGGAATGTGGTGTCATCGCCGCGAGCCCATCTTTCTCCCGCTACCCCGCATCCCTCACGCAGTCGCACGGAGGCACGCCCGCCCCACAGCCCCCGCTCTGCACACCAAGCCCGGGACGCACTCAGAGCTGCACACCACAGGCTCATGCCTCACGTCCCCGATCTGAGGTCCTTCCCATCCCCGGAGGCCTGCCTGGTGGAGGCAGCCCGGCCAAATGCCACAGACACCGCTGCCTCCAGCTCAACCCCGTGGCCAGGCCATGGTGCCACCCGCTGGCTCAGTCTCGGACACTATACCCAAGGTCCAAACTGCAGGTGCCCAGTGCACCCCGTCCATGCCACGCCCTGAGGGAGCTGCACCTCAGACCCCGCTGGAGGGAGCTACACCCTCCAACACCCACAACAGGAGGGCTGGCTCACCCTCCTCTTCCCAGCATGTCCCCAAAGCCAGGCATTCGTCCGCATGGTCATGGGACATGTGTGACACCTCCAGTGACACCGCCACCAATACAGTGACATCTGCCGCTCACCTGCACTGACCAGGCCCCGCTCTGTGGTCCTCCATCTGCCCTCTGAGAGGAGATGGCTATTGCCCCATTTCACAGATAGGGAAGCTGAGGCACAGAGGCAAGGCCAACACACAGAGGGGCCCCAGAGATCCCCAAGCTTATCATGATTGCCACTGAGGCCCCCTGGGGGGCGTGTAGAACAATGCTGCCCCTGTCCTCCCACAGCCCCCTCCCCCCAGGATGTGATAATGTCACCCCTGGGCCCACCCCTGCTGGCCGAAGCTCCGTGACCTCCCTTCTGTGACCCTCGCACTGGCCACATCGACCAAACACCTGTCCTGTGCCTAGTAACATGCCAAGCGCGGCCCATGCCTCGGGCCGCTGGCTTCTCCCCAGGGCCCTAGGAGAAGGGGCCTGTGCTTGCGCCCATTTTACAGATGGAAAAGCAGATCCAGAGGGCGGAAGGCACGGGCCGAGGGTCACCCAGCCTGCACGAGACAGCTGGGATGCACCCCAAGGCCAGAACTGGGCCAGGTCCCCCAGTACCTCCCTAACCAACGCCCCGCCCCCCGGAGAGGCCTCAATGCCAGCACCTGTTCTCCACCCCACCTGTGCCAGGCAGATGCGGTAGGCCCCGAGAGAGGAGGTGCGGGAGGCAGGAAGGAGCTGATTGAGGCTGGGAGGTGGGGGGCGGCGGAGAGTCAGGGGGCAGGGGAAGAGAGAGATGCAGGGTGTGAGCTGAAACCCAGGGGAGGCAGAGGTGTGGGGTGCGGGGTGAGGCCTGCGGTCCTCCCAGCCCGAGCTCTGAGAGCTCAGCAGGCTCCGTGCCTGACAGCATCCAGGCAGATGGCAGCTGGGAAACTCGGGGATGCAGGGGAGGCGGGGCGAGGCGAAGAGGGAGGCAGGGAACAGTCTCATCGGGCAAACTCATTTCTTCTGGGGGAAGTTCAGAAGGTGAGAGAAAAGCTAGGGAACGGACTGACTTCACAGCAAGTAGGATGGAGGTGAGATCTAAAGAAGAACTTCCCGACCGTGAGGGGTGAGGGACGGGGGCAGAAGCGGAGCCTGGAGCCGCCAGGGTGGTGAGACATCAAAGACAGGAAGCGCAGAGCACTTCTCTCTCCGGCTGCCTGTCCTGTGGGCAGGGCCGGGGCTGCCAGGTGGGAGGGGGAGGGGATGGGCAGCGCAGGCTGGGGGATGGACGGAACCGCTTCACGTGTGTGTCCCTCAGCGCCAGCCCGTGTCCTAAATACTTTTAAAATAAAAGCCAACCGCCCTGGCCGGGGTGGCTCAGTTGGTTGGGCGTCGTCCTGTGCACCAAAGGGTGGCCAGTTCAATTCCAGGTCAGGGACCAGGTTGTGGGCTCCATCCCCGCCCCATGGGGAGAGGCGGGAGGCAGCCAATCGATAGTCCACTCTCACATCGATGTTTCTCTCTCCCTCTCCCTTCCTCTCTGTCTAAAAAAAAAGAGCCTCCATAAAAATTATTTTTTAAAAAACCCACCAAAACCTAGGTGTGCTTCATTCCAAATCTCACAGTGGGGGTTGGAGGGAGACAGGAGGATGTTAACCAAAGAACGTATATGCATAACCTCCGGACACAGACAGTAGCCTGGGGAAGGCCTGGGGTGGGGGTAGGGGCATTGGGTGGAGGGGGGCAAAAGGGAGAAAATGGGAGACATCTGTAATACTATCAACAATAAAGAAATAGCCCCGGCTGGTGTGGCGCAGTGGGTAGAGCGTCAGCCTGCGGACTGAAGGGTCCCGGGTTCGATTCCGGCCAAGGGCACATGCCCAGGTTGTGGGCTCGATCCCCAGTGTGGGGCGTGCAGGAGGCAGCCGGTCAGTGATTCTCATCATTGATGTTTCTCTCTCTCTCGCCCTCTCCCTTCCTCTCTGAAATCAATAATAATAAAAAAAACCACAATAAATAAAATAAACGGAAAGCCAAACCCCTGAGAATGGACAGGGCGTTAACATTTGAGCTCGGAGATCCTGGGAAAGGGCGGCCCAGGCCCCTCCTAGCCGCTGCTGGGGACGCAGGGACGCAGGGCTCTCAGCTCAGGCGGCAGCATTGCCGGCTTCCCAGCGGCAGGGGTGGGGCGGGGAGGGGTGGCTTGCCCCCAGGAGGCGCTGACTGGTCATTCATTTGGTCTTTTTATGTTCAGTTAACAAATATGAGTACTGAGTGGCTCCTGGCCCTGCTCCGGCCACAGGCCTCCTGAGGACACACACACACACACACACACACACACACACACACACACGGGCACCCCAGGCCTTTGCTCCCGCTGTCCCCTCTGCCCTGAGCGCTCTTTCTTGCCTTTGCCAGGCTCTCCTGTCCCGGGCCCAGTCCCTGTCACATCACCACCTTGGAGAGGGTTCCTTTGCCCGCCCGCCGGCCTCTCACACTTCCTCCTCTTTGCAGCCTGGTTCTGTGTGTGTTGTCTGTCTCCCCACTAGAAGGTGAGCACCCCAGGCGCAGAGCCTGGCGTGGCCTGTTCGGGGCTGGGGCTGGGTCCTCAGTGCCGAGGGACCCCTCCCCCCTCCTCCACACACACACACACACACACACACACACACACACACACATACACACACACTCCAGCCAATACTCGCCGCGTGAAAAGGGCGCCGCCAGCGCCGATGCCCCGGGGCCAGCAAGACCTGGGGATATTTTGTTTTGTGTTTTGTCCGGAGGGAGTTAGTGGTCCACGCGGGCAATGTTCAAAGGGTAAGCGGAGGGTGGGCACAGGGGGGACCTGGGCCATGGGATGGGCACTGCCCTGGCCTGGGGGAGGTGATGTGGACGCGCGGGAGGGAGGGGACCCCTTTGCGCCCAGGCCTGCGGGCTGGAGAGGCTGGGTGTGGGGCTGACGGGGCGGGCAGGGCAGCTCTGGGTTGCAAAGACCCCTCTGCGTGGGCTGGAGGCTGCGGAGGAGCTGGGCCAGGGGTCGGGGGGAGGATGAGGATGAGGATGGAGAGGGGGGAATGGGTGAAAAGACACAGCGAAAGCAGGAGTTGCAAAGGCCGAGCTAGGAGACGTGGGGGGGGGGGGGAGGATGGGGAGGGGCGGCCGAGGGGACCGGAACCGGGCCGCCAGGTCGCCGCCGTCCCTGGGCTCCCGGTTCCTCCTTGGTGAAGCAGGATCCGGGGATAACCGGGGCTCGGAACTGTCCCTCCGTTTCCTCACCCGCAACGGGAATTAGTCACAGACGCCCCGTGGCCCGGGGCTGGGACGGGCTGGGAGGCCCTGAGCGCCGCGGGGCCGTCCGTGCGCCGCCGTCTCGGGGTCTGGAGGCGGCGCTGTCCGCCGCGCTCGGCCTCGATGGCTGGCCGTGCGCCCTGCACCTCCGCGTCCAGCCACGGCCGCCAGCGCGCGCGCCTGCATCGGGCCCCGCCCGCCCGCCCGCGGAGAGCGCGGCGGAGGGACTGAGCTGTTAATTTCACTGAAATGAATCTGGATGGCAATGGCCACACGTGACGGTGGCGGTGCGGTTCCCACCACCGCTCCCGGCGGCCCAGCCGAAGCCAGTCCTGCTCGGAGCAGCCTGCGCCTGCGTCTGCGTCCGCACCGCTCGCCCGCCCGGCTGCCCCGCAGGCACCTCACGGGGCTCCGAGCAGCCAGGAGATCAAAGCCAGAGACGCCAGCTTCACTGAGGGGGACCTGCCTGTGTCGGGGGAGGTGCCGAGGGAGCCGCTGCCCCCCCCCCCCTTTCAGAAGGACAGACTGGGGCAAGGAGAGGTCACAGCTGGCCCCAGGGACACCCAGACCCTCCGGACTCCCTCCACTCTGCGGGACTGGGGGGGTGGGGTGGGTGGGGGCGGCCTAACCCCACCTCCCTGAACGGAATCTACCCGGGAGCCAGGTAGGGCCTGGCCTGATGTTGGTGATTTTCAAAACAGAAGCCATTGCCAAGGTCATTGCCAAGGCTCCTGCAGGGGCGCGCGAGGCTGCGTTTGCAGGTGGAGAGCCTGACTCTGGCCTCCTTCCTGCTCCTTCTTGCCCCGCTGTCCCCTAGGAGGCGATGCTGCCATGTGTTCTGTCTCAGGAGGTGCACAATGACTTCATCTTTATTTTATTTTATGAAAATATGTTTTTTATTGATTTCAGAGAGGAGGGAGAAGGTGAGAGAGAGAGAGAAACATCAACGATGAGAGAGAATCATTGATCGGCTGCCTCCGGCACACCCCCTACTGGGGATGGAGCCCGCAACCCGGGCATGTGCCCTCCACCGGAATCGAACCCGGGACCCTTCAGTCTGCAAACCGAAGCTCTATCCACTGAGCCAAACCAGCTAGGGCACAACTACTTTATTTTTAGAAACGGGGTGCTACTCCGATCAGAAAGAATGTATGCACCCCTATGTTCATAGCAGCACAATGTACAATCGCCAAGATCTGGAAACAGCACAAGTGCCCATCAGTAGATGAGTGGATACAAAAGCTGTGGTACATGGATACCATGGAATACTGTGCAGCAGTAAAAAAGAAGGGGCGCTTACCCTTTGAGACCGCATGGAGGGGCCTGGAGGGCGTTATGCGAAGTGAAATAAGTCAGTCAGAGAAAGACGGTATCACATGATCGCACTCATAGGTGGAATCTACGTAACAAAATAAACTGATGAACAGAGTGGATCCAGAGACACGGAAGCATGGAACAGAGTGCGGGATCTCAGAGGGAAGGCGGGGGAGGGTGGCTGGTTGGGAGGTAATCAACCAAGGAGCTTATATACATATATGCATGGCCTATGGACACAGACAATGGGGTAGTGAGGACCTGCGGTGAGGGCGGGGTTGGGGGGGGGACGGGGCGGGTTGGAGGAGGTCAATAGGGGGTAAAGGGGGAATCTATGTAATACAGTGGGGCCTTGACTTACGAGTTTAGTTCGTTCCGAGACCGATCTCGTTAAGGAGCTCGTTAACTCAAATTACTCTAACAACTCAATGCAAAAAATCAGCGGAGAGACAGCTGGTATCTCAAAAAACTCATTAGTCGGGACACTCGTAAGTCAAGGCCCCGCTGTACTTTCAACAATAATTATTTAAAAAAATAAAAAGGGGGGTGCTACTGCCCAGCCTGTGTGGCTCAGTGGTTGAGCATCAACCTATGAACCAGGAGGTCACAGTTCGATTCCCGGTCAGGGCACATGCCCGGGTTGCGGGCTTGATCCCCAATAGGGGGCGTGCAGAAGGCAGCCGATCAAAGATTCTCTCTCATCATTGATGTTTCTCTCTCTCTCTCCCTCTCCCTTCCTCTCTGAAATCAATGTGTGTGTGTGTGTGTGTACTACTAAAAGTAATAAAAAGTTGGAAACTTCTTGAACTGGAACGTTTCTCAGACATCACTGTGAGCTCAGATCACCTGGGAACCTTGTCCAAGTGCAGGTGCTGGGTTGGTGGGTCCTGGTGGGGTGAGACTCTGCATCTCAGGGATGCTGGCCTGAGCACCCTCTGAGGAGCAAGGAGAGGCAGGTCTTCAGGATGAATAAGGGTGCCCCCCCCCGCCCCAGGGGTGCGCCTGACCAGTCAGATCCTCAACAACTAGCCCCATGGCCTTGGACAGGGGCATCACCTCTCAGGCCTCAGTTTGCGCATCTATACAATGGGGCCATAGCTAACCTCCCTCCCAGGGCGGTGGGGCTTCCGTGGTCCGATCCCTGTGCGGGGCTGAGCGCAGTGCCCGGCACACAGTCCGCTCTCAGAGAAATGACTCTAGCTGTGCTGAGCCGCGCACCGGCCTCCAAGAGGGAGGGAGAGGGGGCCAGAGACTGGGGTCAGGGAACCCTGGGGTTGAACTCTGACTCTCTCGCTCCTGCCCCCCCCGGCTCCTGCCCACCTCGCGTGGTGGTGGGACATGCGCAGTGCTGGCACTGACTGGCAGCAGTGTTAAAAGTGCCCGCTTTGGGCCCCGGCCGGGTAGCTCACTTAGTTAGAGTGTAGCCCCGATTTGCCAAGGTTGCAGGTTCGATCCCCCGGTCAGGACACATACAAGACTCAACCCGTGAATGCTCCAAGAAGTGGAGCAACAAATCCACATTTCTCTCTTTCTCTCAAAGTCAGTAAATTATTAAAAAAAATTTTTTTTTAAATCTCTTTAAAACAAGTGATTACTTTTTCTCACTGGGTTGGAAGAACAAATCTTTCCCTCATTCTGTGACTCTGACCCCCCCCCCCCCCCCATGTGTCAATCCGGCGTTTCTGGCTGATGGAAACCACTCATTCATCACAGGTTGGGGGTGGGGCTCTTAGAGTCGCCTGAAAGGTCTTTGCCCCTCCCCCCAGCTGGACCTGGACTGCCCTCCCCCACCCCTGGGTGCTGGAAGGCCCCTGTGGGAGTCGGGTGGGGCGCCCCGCCCCTCTGGAGGAGTAAGAGCACCAAGATGGAGAGGCTGGGGCCTCCGAGTTACGGCAACTCCAGCGTCTCTTTGAAAGTCGGGTCCCCCACAAGCCCTCGGTTATCCGCAGCGGAGTCCCTGTAACTACCAGCAATTCCCACTTCCCGCTGGGAGGGCCTGGCGCCCGGCCTGCTTCCCCCTCGGGGCCTCGGTTTCCCCCCTGGAAGGCAGGGGTCGCCGCTGGGGAAGGCCCGGGCCCGGGTTCTCGCCGTGTGATCGTGGGCGGGGGGCCTCAGTTTCCCCAGATGTCACCCTCCCTGGCAGGGAGGGGTGAACGGAGGAACCCCACAGGGCCTGGATCCGGGGGTGGGGGTGCGGGCGCCCCGTGGATGTGGGCTCACCATCACTATCTGGCCTGCGTTTAGGGCTTCAGGCCCGAGGAGGGCCAGTCCCTGAGCTGGTGCCTGGGGTCTGCTCTCCGGGGACCTGGGGGACGCAGCCCAGACAGGAAGAGGGTGGCCTGCGCTCGGCCCTGAGTCATACACAGGCTCCTCAGTTCCCCCTCCGGGACCCATCTTTCTCTCCCAGCAGCCCTCTTGGGGACCCAGCCACCCCCTGGGACAGAATCCTGCCCCACCTCCACCCCTACCCCTCCTGACAGAGCCCCACAGCCCATCTCCCAGGCCTCCCAGGCAGCCCCTCCGCCTCCGCCTGCCATGACAACAGTTGCGACAGGTTTCCAGGCAACAAGGGGCATCCCGCCACTCTTCTCACTTCCCTGCCACCCCCCTCTCAGGGACCGGGAGGGAAGGGAGAGGGGTCCCTCCCCATTGGGGATGAGGGTGTCTGGCCAGAGAGGACAAGAGCACATGCTCCCTGCACTGACCAGGATGATGGTGGAGGACCCAGGGTGATGGTGAGGACCCAGGGTGATGGTGAGGACTCAGGGTGATGGAGGAGGACCGAGGGTGATGGAGGAGGACCCAGGTTGATGGAGGAGGACCCAGAGTGATGGAGGAGGACCCAGGGTGATGGAGGAGGACCCAGAGTGATGGTGAGGACCCAGAGTGATGGAGGAGGACCCAGGGTGATGGTGAGGACCCAGGGTGATGGAGGAGGACCCAGGGTGATGGTGAGGACCCAGGGTGATGGTGAGGACCCAGGGTGATGAAGGAGGAACGAGGGTGATGGAGGAGGACCCAGAGTGATGGTGAGGACCCAGGGTGATGGAGGAGGACCCAGAGTGATGGTGAGGACCCAGGGTGATGGAGGAGGACCCAGGGTGATGGAGGAGGACCCAGAGTGATGGTGAGGACCCAGAGTGATGGTGAGGACCCAGGGTGATGGAGGAGGACCGAGGGTGATGAAGGAGGACCGAGGGTGATGGAGGAGGACCCAGGGTGATGGAGGAGGACCCAGGGTGATGGAGGACCCAGGGTGATGGAAGAGGACCCAGGGTGATGGAGGAGGACCGAGGGTGATGGAGGAGGACCGAGGGTGATGGAGGAGGACCCAGGGTGATGGAGGACTGAGGGTGATGGAAGAGGACCCAGGGTGATGGAGGAGGACCCAGGGTGATGGAGGAGGACCGAGGGTGATGAAGGAGGACCCAGGGTGATGGAGGAGGACTGAGGGTGATGGAGGAGGACCCAGGGTGATGGAGGAGGACTGAGGGTGATGAAGGAGGACTGAGGGTGATGGAGGAGGACCGAGGGTGATGGAGGAGGACCCAGGGTGATGGAGGAGGACCCAGCGTGATGGTGAAGACCCAGGGTGATGGAGGAGGACCGAGGGTGATGGAGGAGGACCAAGGGTGATGGAGGAGGACTGAGGGTGATGGAGGAGGACCCAGGGTGATGGAGGAGGACCCAGCGTGATGGTGAGGACCCAGGGTGATGGAGGAGGACCGAGGGTGATGGAGGAGGACCGAGGGTGATGGAGGAGGACCGAGGGTGATGGAGGAGGACCGAGGGTGACGGTTAGGACCGAGGGTGACGGTGAGGACCGAGGGTGATGGTGAGGACACAGGGTGATGGTGAGGACCCAGGGTGATGGCGAGGACACAGGGTGATGGTGAGGACCCAGGGTGATTTGTAGGACACGGGGTGATGGTGAGGACCCAGCGTGATGGTGAGGACCCAGGGTGATGGTGAGGACCCAGGGTGATGGTGAGGACCCAGGGTGATGGTAAGGACCCAGGGTGATGGAGGACCCAGGGTGATGGTGAGGACACAGGGTGATGGTGAGGACCCAGCGTGATGGTGAGGACCCAGGGTGATGGTGAGGACACAGGGTGATGGTGAGGACCCAGAGTGATGGTGAGGACACAGGGTGATGGTGAGGACCCAGGGTGATGGTGAGGACCCAGGGTGATGGTGAGGACACAGGGTGATGGTGAGGACCCAGGGTGATGGTGAGGACCCAGGGTGATGGTGAGGATCCAGGGTGATGGTGAGGACCCAGGGTGATGGTGAGGACCGAGGTGATGGTGAGGACACAGGGTGATGGTGAGGACCCAGGGTGATGGTGAGGACACAGGGTGATGGTGAGGACCCAGAGTGATGGTGAGGACACAGGGTGATGGTGAGGACCCAGGGTGATCGTGAGGACACAGGGTGATGGTGAGGACACAGGGTGATGGTGAGGACCGAGGTGATGGTGAGGACACAGGGTGATGGTTAGGACCGAGGTGATGGTGAGGACACAGGGTAGGGTGATGGTGAGGACCCAGGGTTATGGTGAGGACCCAGGGTGATGGTGAGGACCCAGGGTGATGGTGAGGACCCAGCGTGATGGTGAGGACCCAGGTGATGGTGAGGACACAGGGTGATGGTGAGGACCGAGGTGATGGTGAGGACACAGGGTGATGGTGAGGACCCAGGGTGATGGTGAGGACCCAGGTTGGACCTGAGCACTACCATCTGCTCCCTGACCTGTGTGAGAGCTCTGGAAGGCCCTGTCCAGAGGACTGGGTCCCAGCCTGGCACTGTGGTTTGATGTAAGTGCCACGCCCACCCCCTCCTCTGAGACCTGCAACAGATAAACCTCCAACCTGCCCCCCCAACACACACACTCAGGGAAACCTCCCCCTGCCTCAGGCAGGGGGAGGTTTCCCTGCCTGAGGCGTGCGGTCCCGCCATCTCACACTCCCACGGGGCAGCAGTGTGGGGTCTCGCCCTGCCCGGTGCCTCCGTGGGTTAGAGTTTCATCCTGATTTGCCAAGGTCGTGGGTTCTGTCCTCAGTAGAGCACAGACAAGAATCAGCCAATGACGCATCAGTGAGTGGAACAGCAAATCCATGTTTCTCTCTCCTTCTCTCTAAAATCAATAAAATCAACAAAAAAGAAAGTATGGGGCTGTGGCCGGCCCAGCGGACACCCAGCTGAGGACGGTCTGCGCGTGGCGGCTTCGTGCATCCGGACCCTAGAACACTGCAGGGCCTGGTCCCCAGGCAGGCCCAGCCCCGGGCGGCCAGGAGGTAGGCCAGCTGCCTGGAGACGGTGGAGGAAGAGGGTGGGCGGAGACCCCGGGCCAAGGGGCTCAGAGTCTGGAAGGGAACCCAGGGAAGGAGTGTGGAGAGTGACAGGGCCAAAGCCTGCTCTGGAGAGGAGAGAGACTTGGCCTGTGGACTGGCAGGTGAGGGGATGACAGGGCAGGTGAGGGGCTGGCAGGGCAGGTGAGGGGATGACAGGGCAGGTGAGGGGATGACAGGGGAGGGAGGTGAGGGGATGACAGGGCAGGTGAGGGGATGACAGAGCAAATGAGGGGATGACAGGGCGGGTGAGGGGATGACAGGGCAGGTGAGGGGATGACAGGGCAGGTGAGGGGATGACAGGGAGGGTGAGGGGATGACAGGGCAGGTGAGGGGGATGACAGGGCAGGTGAGGGGATGACAGGGCAGGTGAGGGGATGACAGGGCAGGTGAGGGGGATGACAGGGCGGGTGAGGGGATGACAGGGCAGATGAGGGGATGACAGAGCAGGTGAGGGGATGACAGGGCAGGTGAGGGGATGACAGGGCGGGTGAGGGGATGACAGGGCAGGTGAGGGGATGACAGGGCAGGTGAGGGGATGAAAGGGCAGGTGAGGGGATGACAGGGCAGGTGAGGGGATGACAGGGCGGGTGAGGGGATGACAGGGCGGGTGAGGGGATGACAGGGCAGGTGAGGGGATGACAGGGGGGTGAGGGGATGACAGGGGGGGTGAGGGGATGACAGGGCGGGTGAGGGGATGACAGGGCAGGTGAGGGGATGACAGGGGGGGTGAGGGGATGACAGGGCAGGTGAGGGGATGACAGGGCAGGTGAGGGGATGACAGAGCGGGTGAGGGGATGACAGGGCAGGTGAGGGGGCGGGTGAGGGCAGGGTAGGAATTGGTGGCCCACTGCTGGGGTGTTTGGTCTCAAGGAAAGCTGATAATCTGGATGTTTGGGGAAGGAGTTGAGGTCACCTTGCATTAGTTTCGCTGAACAACACGGAGCCCCGCTATCTGTGCCATGATCCCCACAGTGAGTCTCACCCACCGCCACACACTTCTGCTGTTTTTCTTGTGCTGAGAATGGATGTTGATGTGAAATCGCTAAGCTATCGAACACCCGTTGGCCACGAATGAAACGGTTGGTAGCACTGGGGGAATAACACTCAACCGCCAGCCCACAGGACGCCAGGGAGGGCTCAGGGTGTGGGCAGTGGCGGGAGGAGGGGAGGGAAGGGGGGACACAGGTGCGGAGACCCTGTGAGCAGGCAGACACGGCAGGTGTCACAGCAGATGGGGTGGGAGAGAGAAAGACGGAGAGTGAGTCCAGGGCACAGACAGATGAGTGAGGACAGGGAGGCGAGGGCTGGGGGCTGGGGGCTGGGGCTGGGGGCTGGGGGCTGGGGGCTGGGGGGCGAGATGGAGGGTCAGCCCAGGCAACAGGTGAGAGGCTGGGAGGCTCGATAGGGACAGTGCAGGTGACGCCTATGACAGATAGCGGGCCAGACAGGTGGGGAGGCGAGGAATGATGACGGTCCCCGCAGGCAGGCCAGGTGAGCAGTGGGGGTGGGGAGAGCAGACGGAGGTGGGGATGGCTGTCTGGCCTGGAGCCGGGGGCCGGGAGCAGGAAGAGGAGCTTGTGTGTCCCCCCGCCCCCAGTCTCTGCCTGAAGAGCGGCCTCCCTGCTGCAGCCTCTGTGCAGGTGCGCGGGTGCGCGTGCGCTGACGGGTGGCTCTGCTTCCGCGAGGCCTGGCAGTGGCCCTCAGAAACCTACGTTCTTGTTTTTATTGATATATTTTTATCGATTTCAGAGAGGAAGGGAGAGGGAGAGAGAGATAGAAACAGCGACGATGAGAGAGAATCATTGATTGGCTGCCTCCTGCACGCCCCCTACTGGGGACCGAGCCCACAACCTGGGCATGTGCCCTTGGCGGGAATTGAACCTGGGACCCTTCAGTCCGCAGGCTGAGGCTCTATCCACTGAGCCAAACCGGCTGGGGCAAGGTTGGTTTGTTTGTTTTTTAATAGATAGATAGATAGATAGATAGATTTCAGAGAGGGAAGGAGAGAGATAAATATCAATGATAAGGGAAAATCATTGATTGGCTGCCTCCTACATGCCCCTCACTGGGGATCGAGCCTGCAACTGGAGCATGTGCCCTTGGCCAGAATCGAACCTGGGACCCTTCAGTCCGCAGGCCGAGGCTCTAACCACTGAGCCACATCGGCTAGGGCAGTGATGGTGAACCTTTTGAGCTCGGCGTGTCAGCATTTTGAAAAACCCTAACTTAACTCTGGTGCCGTGTCACATATAGAAATTGTTTGATATTTGCAACCAGGGTAAAACAAAGACATATTTTTGAGATTTATTTTATGTATTTAAATGCCATTTAACAAAGAAAAATCAACCAAAAAAATGAGTTCACATGTCACCTCTGACACGCGTGTCATAGGCTCGCCATCACTGGGCTAGGGCAAGGTTTGTTTATATATATATATATATATATATATATATATACACACACACATATTTATATATTTATATAGATTTCAGAGAGGAAAGGAGAGAGAGAAATATCAATGATAAGGGAAAATCATTGATCGGCTGCCTCCTACATGCCCCTCACTGGGGATGGAGCCTGCAACTGGAGCATGTTCCCCTGACCAGAATCGAACCTGGGACCCTTCAGTCCGCAGGCCGAGGCTCTATCCACTGAGCCACACTGGCCAGGAATAACATCCTGACTCTGCGGTCTCCTCCCACAGCAAGGAGACCCCTGGGAGCCCCCTGACTCCCGGAAGGATCCTCCCAGGTGCCTCACGGTGGGACTGGGGCGGCGCTGGGCCGGACAGGGTGGGCTCTGTCCAGCTCCGTGGGCGGCCCTGGCGCTGGGCTCTGCACCTGTGTTGCAGCCCGTGGGCCGCGGAACTGACCTCGAGGCCACCTGCGTGCCCCCCGCTTGTGTCTGTGAGTGTGAGGTTCCGGGGGACCTCTCTCCATGAGGGGCTGCCTTTGTCTCTCTCTCCTCGGGGCCTGGGTGTGAGGGGCTGTGTGTGCACAGGACTCCAGGGCCGCCTGGGCCGACTCTGGGTCCGCAGCCACGTGTGTGACCGGGTCTCCGATTCCACATCTGGGTCCCTGGCTGCCAGTGGATGAGTGAGTGTGTGTGTGTGTGAGTGTGTGCACTCCTGTACCTCTGCCTCCACGTGCCTCCCTGTCTTTCTCACACACTCTCACCCGCTGCCTCTGGCCCACCAGGTCCCTCGGACAGTCACACACTGGGCCCCGCACCCCGCACCCCGCACCCCGCACCTCTGCCTCCTCCTGGCCAGCGCCTGGGTCGGTCCCACCCTCCCCGAGCCTGGGGCTCCCTGGGGCTTCGGCTCCCCTGGCTCCTCCGTGTGTCCTGTGCCCCTGCCTCTCACTTTCTTTTGGAAATTGAGTAACTGTGTGTGTCTGGCTCCGTGTGTGTGAGTGTGAGTGTGAGTGTGTGAATGGGCCCTTCTCGCTCCCGCTGTGCCTCGCTCTCCGCTGGCTCCCACCTCGCCTGCCCTGTCCCAGCCTCAGGCCTCCCCTTGCCCCACTCCGGCCCTCGCCCCCCTTCGCCCCGAGGCCGCCCTGGACCCCCAGGCGGCGGGATCGGAGGAGACCCAGGCCCCCAGGCCGAGCAGGGCAGGCGCAGGGGCGAGCGGGCTGGGAGACGCGCGCCAGAGAGACGGGGAGCCGGTGCCACAGGCAGAGGGAGGCCCGATCCCCGCAGGTCCTGGGGGGCGGGGAGTTTGGGGGGCCTGGGGGCGGGGGAGGGCGCTGCCGGCCGCCGGGACGCGGAGGGGAGCGCGGGAAGCGACTCGCTGCTCCCAGCTGCGCCCGAGCCGGGTGCCCGTCTGGCGGCTGCGCGCCGGGCCGCGATGTGAGGCGCATAGCAATGCGCGCTGCGCTGCGGAGGCCCGACTGCGGCTCCGGCTCCGGCTCCGGCTCCGGCTCCGGCTCCGGCTCCGGCTGGGGAGGGGCGGGGGGGGGCGCGGGGCGGCCCGGGTGCCTCCCCTCCCTGCGGGCTCTCCCCGGGGATTTCCCACCCGAGAAAGTGTCCCCGGGAGAGGGGCGCCGAGGCCGCGGGGAGCGGGGCAGGAGGGGGGCGGGGAGCGGGGCAGGAGGGGGGCGGGGAGCGGGGCAGGAGGGGGGCGGGGAGCGGGGCAGGTGGGAGTGGCGGGAGCGGGGACGGGACGGTGGGCGAGGGGGCGCCCGGCCGGGGACTCAGCCCGGAGGGAGGCCCCGGGCCCCGCGGGAGAGGAGCCGGGGAAGGGGGTTCGGGTTCCCCGTGGGCGGGACCCTGGACAGAGCTCGGCGGCCCCGGAGTTGGAGGCGCCGAGGGTCGAAGCTGGAGAGGCGGGTGCGAGGGCCTCGCCCCGGGGGGTGGCGGGGTCTGGGATGGGGGTGATCCCGGGGTGAGGGGACAGGAAGAAAGGTCGCAGGAGGGGGTCCCAGACGGAGAGGGGCCTGCAGGAGGCGGCGCGGGGTGCCAGGAGAGAGGCTGAAGTTAGGGTCTCCTGGACAGAGGGTCAGGGAGGGAAATGGGGTTGGGGGGTCCGAGATGGGGGACCCTGAGGGGAAGTGAGGCGCAGGGGAGAACCCCAGCAGAGCAGGTGTGAGGGCGGGGAGGCTCTGGGTGGCAGCGGGTGGGGGAGGGGGTCCCTGAGAGGAGAGGGCTGGGGACCGTGGGGGGAAGGTAGTGGCCCCCCAGAGCCACGTGCCCGGGGACGCAAGGCCCCGCGCAGAACGGGGTCACGGAAGGGGGGGGTCTCGGGAGGGGGGAGGGGCAGGGGCTGGGCGGGCCCCCCAGGGAGAGGGGCTGGGGTTGGGGAGGGGGCTGCCTCGCTCCCCGGTCCCCCCCTCCGTCTCTCCCATTCTCACTTCCCAAACTCCCCGGTTCTCCCCGGTTGCCAAGGCAACCGCTCCTGCCAGGCGCGGTCACCAAGGAAACCCCGTGCCCGCCTCTCCCCCCGCCCCATCGCTGGATGCCCCCCCACCCGGCAGCGCGGTGTGGAGGGTGGGAGGGGCCATGGGGGGGACTCCCGCCCCAGAAATAGGGTCCCGGACCCGCACCCGCGAGCCCCCACCCCAAGCTGCACCCCCCAAACCCGCAGCTGGGTACGCAGCGACCGCGGGACGTGCACCCCCCACCCCTGCCCGTCTCCAGGATGCGGCGACCCCCCAACACACAACTCGCCAGGCCTCGAGACACCCCCCCCCCCGCTGCGCTCCCCTCAGGCCCCTCCCCCTGCCCTCCGCCGGGACCAGGTCCCCTAATTAGCGAACGGCCCCCCCACCCCGCGCCCCACGGTCCCGCCCCCGCCCCCACCGGGCGCCCCTCGGCGTCTACTCACAGCGAGGACAGGGCTCCTTCCGGGGGGCAGCATGCCCGGCCCGCGGGGGGAGGACCCCCCCAATGAGGCGCGGGGCCGTGGGGTGCGCGGCCGCTGCGGGGAGGCGCGGGGGGCGGGGCTGCGGGCCTCGCGTGCGCCCCCCTCCCCGGCTCCGGGATGGGGAGGGGGCTCCGCAGCTGCAGGGGCCGCCGCCGCCCGCCCTCGCCGCGGCCCGCCGCCGCCTTCCTGCTCGCCTTCCCTTCTTCCTTCTTCCTTCCCCGCCGCCGGCCTTCCAGCCGCGCCTGCCTCCCGCACCCCCTCCGCGGGCCGCGCGCTCTCCCCCCACCCACCCCCCCCAGGCCCCGGCCCCGGCCCCGGCCCCCGCCTGGGACGGTGCGGCAGCGACCGACCGGGAGCAGCCGAGAGCGGCGGAGACGGGAGCGGAATACTGATGTGCAGGGGGAGCGAGGGAGGGAGGGAGGCGGGAGGAGGGGGAGGGGGAGCGGGAGGGGGAGGGGGAGCGGGAGGGGAGGGGAGGGAAGGCCAGCGGAGGAGAGGGAGCGGGAGAGGGGGCAGCGCGGGGAGGGAGAAAGAAGGAGGAGATGGGGGAGGGGAGGGGAAGGGGGAGGGAGGGGAGGGAGGAGAGAGGGAGGATGGAGAGGAAGGGGGAGGGGGCCGAAGAAAGAGAGGAGGGTGAGAGGGGAGAAAAAGGGGGAGAAAGACAGGGAAGAGGGAAGGAAGGAAAGGGGGGGGAGTGGGAGAGGGGGGCAGAGATGGACAGAGATGGACAGAGGGAGGAGGCCCCGGGAGGCAGTGTAGTGGGTCCCTCTGGGTACCTGCCTGCGGGAGGGAGGGGGTGGGTCAGGGGGAAGGAGGGAGGGGAGGAGGGAGGGGGTCTGGCTGGAGCTGGAAGTGGGGAAGGGGAGGAGGGGGCAAGGGGCGAAGAGGCCTGGACGGGAGGAGAGGAGAAGGCAAACTTGGGGGTGATGTGGGGAGGGGGGGAGAGGGGAGCAGGGCGAGGGGCTGTCACTCAGGCCCAACGGATCCCCACCCGGGTCCTGGGCTCTGGAAGGAGGAGGAGACGCAGGGCCCTGGTTTGGAGCCCGGCCCGGCCTGTCAGGTGCCGGCGCCCGCCCGGGAGGGGGCAGAGGGCAGGGCCCACACCTCGGCCCATCCTCTCGCCTCCCGCAGGCGAGACGCCGGGTGTGGGGACGCATTTAGATCTGTGAAGCCGGCCCGCACCTGGGGTGCAGGGGTGCAGGGAAGGGCGGCGGGCGTAGAGGCAGGGAGAGGTCGCCTGGCCCACCGTCGCCCCATCAGCCGCCCCCCCTCCGTCTACTACCCCCAAGGCTTGGGCACCAACCCAGGGCGCCTCGCCTGGGGATTTAGGGGGCAAAGCAACCCAGCCGTGGAACCTCCCCCCAGGTCTGGTCCCCTCCCCTCGGAAAGTCGGCCACTAACTCTGGACACGGAGGAGAGAGAAAAGATAAGGGTTCCAGGACCCGGACTCCCCCCCCCCCCCCACCTTAGCCCTTCTCATTCTGAGAGCCCTGGGCGGGGAAGGTATGGGGCTAGGCGGAGGCGGTCTGGGGAATGAGGCCGCCCCCCCCCCCCAGACCTTTGTCAGGAGCCAGAGCCGGAGACAGACCCCGAGTTCCCGGGACAAGTGAGGTCACATGTGGGTGCTTACAAGCAGCTGCGGGTGGGGGCGGGTGAACCCAGAGATGTGAGGGCTGCAGAGAGGGGAAACTGAGGAAAGGAGAGACAGGTGGGGGCCAGGGAGCAACAGGTGGGCCGAGGAGCCTCGGGCTCCCACCTGGGTGCTGCTGCCACCTGGTTTGGGAGCCGGAGGCGGGAGGCCAGTGCGCACCCCAGAGCGCAGCCCCAAGGTCAATGGCAACGCTGGCAAAACAGTAATAATAAGCGCGGTGAGTGTGCCCTGCATCCTCGCCCGCGGGCTGATGCGGGCCCAGCGCCTCAGGCACTCCTCATGGATGCCTCACCACCACCCGAACCCGCTCCTCAAGGCCTGGGGAGGGCCCAGCCTTAACCCTGTAGTTCCTAGAGGGTGTGTGGGGAGAGGCCAGAGCGGGGGACACAGGGGAGAAGTTCAACAGCTTCCCAGCCCCCCAGGCCTTCTGCGGAGGGTCCAGCCCTCCCCGTCTGTGGTGTGTGGCTCTCGCTGTGGGACGAAGGAGAAATGGGTGGCCATCCAGCCCCAGGGCTCACGGAGGCCTAACCAGGGCCAGGCACTGGTGGGGACCCGGGAAGCAGCTGCATGGAGCTGGCCGTCCTGAACAGGCGACCCAAGGCCCGATCTCAGAGAAATCAGAGGGACGCCCCGCCCGGGGGAGGGTGGGCTGGAGGCACCACGGGGCATAGACTAGCCTGTGATCCAGGGGGTCCTCCTGCAGAAAGTGGCTTTTTAAAAAATATATTTTGTTGGTTTTTTACAGAGAGGAAGGGAGAGAGATAGAGAGTTAGAAACATATATCAGCTGCCTCCTGCACACTCCCACTGGGGATGTGCCCGCAACCAAGGTACATGCCCTTGGCCGGAATCGAACCTGGGACCCTTCAGTCCGCAGGCTGATGCTCTATCCACTGAGCCAAACCGGTTTCGGCCGAGGGCCCACTTTCCATCCCCATTTCCAATGTTGACTGAGGCCTGCACTGCACCAGAAACCTAAGAGGGGGTGGCGGTAGGCACTCCCATGGTACTGGGGGCTCAGATGGTAGGTCTACTGTTTCAAAAAACCAAATGGCCATCCTAGAGTTCCTCTGGGATGGTGTTTCAAGGGTTAAACCAAACATCACGTTTCTTTACTTCAAGCTATAATTTGGGAAAGAAAAAAAAAAAATCCACTCCGGGTTTAACTGCGTGCCTCAACCTGATCAGAAGTTCTGATGGGCCTTGGCTGGCGTGCTCAGTGGTTAGAGCGTCCGCCCATGCTCTGGAGGGTCCCGGGTTCCATTCTCGGTGGAGGCCACATGCCTGGGTTGCAGGTTCCATCCCTGGGCCCCAGTCAGGGTGCATGTGGGAGGCAACCCATCAATGCGTCACTCTCACATCAACGTTTCTCTCTCTCTCTCCCTCCCTCCCCTCCCTTCCATTCTCGCTAAGAATCAATGGGAAGAAAAAAAAAACAAAACCCTTGGGTGAGGATTAAAAAAAAAAAAAAAGTCCTGATGGGCAGTTAGGTAAACCTTTGATAAATAAACTGTGGGGGCGAGAAAGACCTTTCCACTCCGTGCAGTCTGGTTTGCTCCGAAAACTCTTTCAAGGCGCGACCCCCCAGCGCTCCTGTATGCTGCTGGATACACTTACACCGAGCGCCCGCTGTGAGCCTTCCCCTCTGCCGGAAAAACGGCCAGGATTGTCACGGAGGGAGGAGAGGTCTCGGACGGGAACCTCCCAGCGTGCGCTCAGCAAGGCGCGGGCTTGCCTCCCATTCTGACCTTCACGGTGCCGCCACCCCCAGCCCTCGCCCTCTTCAAGCCCCGAAAAGGGAACACGGGGCTGGACGCTCGACGTCTGCAGCTGCCGCCCGCTGTCTGGTTTCCAAACATCTGTATTTGTCCTGAGTCAGTGCGGCCGGCCGAATTTCCCAAAGATGGCTGTGGCGCTGTCCACCCCCCACCCCTCCACCCCCAACACACACACACACACATTCTGACACTCTTCCCTGAGCACTTCCCTTGGCACCGGGAGAGCTTTTGTGATTTCTTTTTTTTAAAATATATTTTATTGATTTTTTTACAGAGAGGAAGGGAGAGAGAGATAGAGAGTTAGACACATCGATGAGAGAGAAACATCGATCAGCCGCCTCCTGCACACTCCCCACTGGGGATGTGCCCGCAACCCAGGCACATGCCCTTGACCGAAATCGAACCCGGGACCTTTCAGTCCGCAGGCCGAGGCTCTATCCACTGAGCCAAACCGGTTTCGGCTTTTTTTTGACCAATGGAGTGCGGCTGAAGTGACGTCATGTGGCGTCCAAAGCTGGGTCATCAGAGAGATGCACCTTCCCCTTTACTTGCTGAAATGTTTGCTCTTGAGCCTTCGGTGCCGCCTAAGCCAGCTGGAGGCCCTGAGGCAGCCATGCTGGGAGGAAGCTCAACTAACCACGTGGAGAGGCCTTGGCAATGCGGAGGGAGCGAGGCTGGCCAGCACACAGCCGCTTCCGCTCTCCTCGGCTGCAGCTCTTGCCACCCTCTCACTGAGTCCTCTTGAGAGACCCAGAGCTGGCACTGCCCAGCAGAGTCCTTCCCAAATTCTTTATTTTTTTAAAAATTGATTTTAGAGAGAGTAAGGGAGAGAGAGAGAAACATTGATTTGTTGTTCCACTGATTTATGCTTTCATTGGTTTATTCTTGTTTGTGCCCTGCCTGGGGGTTCGAACCTGCAACCGTGGCATGTCGGACGATGCTCTAACCAACTGAGCTACCAGGCCAGGGCCTTCCCAAGTTCTTGAGTCACAGAAACCTTAAGTCAGTGGTTCTCAACCTTCTGGCCCTTTACATACAGTTCCTCATGCTGTGACCCCACCATAAAATTATTTTCGTTGCTACTTCATCACGGCCATGTTGCTACTGTGATGAATCGTCATGTCAATATCTGATCTGCAGGATGGTCTTAGGCGACCCCTGTGAAAGGGTCGTTCGACCGCCAAAGGGGTCGGGACCCACAGGTTGAGAACCGCTGCCTTAAGTGCTATTACAATGACCTGGTTGTTTTCAAGCCACTAAGGGACAGGGGCGATTCGTTACCCGGCAGTAGATAACGATGACAGTCAGCGGCACGGATCCACAGCTCTCAATCCAGCTGCTTCTGTCTGCGGTTCGAAAGTTTGGCTGAAATAAGCAGGGGCACCCCCCTGGTCTCCGTGTCTAGATGACAGGCCTCCCAAAGGAGCCAGACTCCTTGGAACAGCAGCTGCTTCCGGGTTCTGGGCAGGAGGTGGGGGGGGGGGGGCGGGCAAGTGCAAAGGAAGCCTGGGACACCTTTTGTGACAAAAAGGCAAGGAAGTACTCAAGGACGAACGGGGTGTCACACTCAAAGGACACAGGAGCCGGCGTGGAGGGGCTCCGACTGGCAACAGTCGGGGCGGCTGGAACATCAAAAGGAATGACTGTGCCCTGGCCGGTGTGGCTCAGTGGATGGAGCGTCGGCCTGTGGACTGAGGGGTCCTGGGTTCGATTCCGGCAAGGGGCACATGTCCGGGTTGCAGGCTTGGTCCCTGGTGTGGGGCGTACAGGAGGCAGCCGATCGATGGTTCTCTCATCATTGATGTTTCTCTCTCTCTCTCTCTCTCTCTCTCTCTCTCTCTCTCTCTCTCCCGTCTTCTCTGAAATTAATAAAAATATGTTTTTTTAAAAAAGGAATGACTGGCCAAACCGGTTTGGCTCAGTGGATAGAGCGTCAGCCTGCAGACTGGAAGGTCCCAGGTTCGATTCCGGTCAAGGGCATGTACCTGGGTTGTTGGCACATCCCCGATAGGAGGTGTGCATGAGGCGGCTGATCGATGTTTCTCTCTCATCGATGTCCCTAACTCTCTATCCCTCTCCCTTCCTCTCTGTAAAAAATCAATAAAATATATTTTTTAAAAAAATAAAGGAATGACTGTCATGACGGTGACATGTTTTGTGAGTAACACATCTCCAAGCATGTATGTGCATGTGTGTATATACATACATGTATGTCATAGGTAGATACGATGATATGCCCATATGATAGAAAGATAATCAGCCAAGCAGTGATGTTTCTATCTCTCTCTCCCTCTCCCTTCCTCTCTGAAATCAATAAAAATGTATTTTTAAAAAAGGGTAAATCATGTCCTGACCAGTTTGGCTCAGTGGATAGAGCGTCGGCCTGCGGACTCAAGGGTCCCGGGTTCGATTCCGGTCAAGGGCATGTACCTGGATTGCGGGCACATCCCCAGGAGGGGGTGTGCAAGAGGCAGCTGATCGATGTTTCTCTCTCATTGATGTTTCTAACTCTCTATCCCTCTCTCTTCCTCTCGGCAAAAAATCAATAAAATATATATTTTTAAAAAGTGTAAATCAGCCCATATTAACCCTATCCTAAGACACCCTGAGGACCGCCCACCCCACTTGAGTGAAGCCTGTACTCCTGACGGAGGC
The DNA here is from genome assembly GCF_014108235.1 of Myotis myotis. NCBI lineage: Eukaryota > Metazoa > Chordata > Mammalia > Chiroptera > Vespertilionidae > Myotis > Myotis myotis. Next base: position 3,492,481 of record NW_023416333.1, on the reverse strand, counting down.
CTCTCAGGCCCCGCGTGGTCTGGGCCCGATACCACTCCAGCCTCATCTCCTGCCACTCGCCCCCTCGCCCCCCGCACTCCAGCCCCGTCCACTCGGCGAGCTCATTCCGACCTCAGGGCCTTTGCACTGGCTGCTCTCTGCCCGGAGCACGTCTCTCCCAAGTTTGCACCTGGCTGGCTCCTTCTAGTTCTCAGGCCTCAGTTCAAATATCGGTGCCTCCCAGGGGCCCCTCGTGTACAACTGACTTCCAGGCACACCCCCCACCCCCCCCCCCCCCCCCCGGCCACTCTCTGTGCCGCCGTCTTCTGCGCATTCATCCACAACTGACATCTTCTGGCGCGTTCGCCTGCGACTCACTGGCCGCTCTCCCACCAGAAAGCCAGCTCCTTGAGAACAGAGGCCTGGCCTCCGTGGTGACTGCATCCTGGGCGTCTGGAAAGTGTCAGGGAAATTGCGTGTTGTCATTAAATCTGTCGACCACAACACACTCCGTCCAGTCTCCTACGTGCACTTCGACTGTTCCTTCTTGAAACAAAATCAGCCCTCAGCACAGCAGACACTGACTGGCCGTGTGGTGCAGCCTATGCGTTAGCCTTAAAACCACACAGAGCCTTGGCCGGTTTGGCTCCGTGGAGAGAGCGCTGGCCCGCGGACTGAAGGGTCCTGGGTTCGATTCCGGGCAAGGGCACAGGCTGGGGTGGCGGGCTCGATCCCCAGTGTGGGGCGTGCAGGAGGCAGCCGATCCATGATTCTCTCTCATCATGGATGTTTCTATCTCTCCCTCTCCCATCCTCTCTGAAATCAATAAAAATATTTTTAAAAAATGACACAGATAGGAATCTTAGCATCCTGAAGGCCAGAAGTGCAAGATCAGTCTCACTGGGCAAGATCAGACGCAGGGATAGAGAACAGACTCACAGCTGTCAGAGGGGATGGGACTTTCAGGGCTCGGTGAAAAGGTGAAGGGATGAAGAAAAGGCACAAAAAACACCTCATCGACACAGACAGCGGTATGGTGACGACCAGAAGGAAGGCGGGTAGGGGAGGTACAAGAGGGTAAAGGGGGGAACAGTGGTGATGGAAGGAGACCTGACTTGGGGTGTGGTGAACACACAATACAATAAACGGACGATGTCATATGGAATGGTACCCCTGAAACCTACGTAATCTTATTAGCCAACACCCCCCGAATACATTCAATAAAAAGGGGGAAATGGCCCTCGCTGGTTTGGCTCAGTGGATAGAGTGTCAGCCTGCAGACCGGAGGATCCCAGGTTCGATTCCCGTCAAGGGCACACGCCTGGGTTGCGGGCTCGGTCCAACGTGCAGGAGGCAGCCACTCAGTGATTCCCTCTCATCACTGATGTTTCTATCTCTCTCTTTCTCTCCCTTCCTTTCTGAAATCAATAAAAAGATATTTTTTTTAAAAAGGGGGGGGGGAGTTATTGTCAGTTTCAGGAGAGAGTGTAGATGGGGCTGGGGGGTGGGGACCCTAGGAGGCCGCCTGCATTTCTTGGCTGAGGCCTCACATCACTGCAGTGTCTGTTTGCACTGTCACTCGCTTCCTCGGACCCTGACACCGCCCCCCCCCCCCGCCCTCCCTCTTATAAGGACCCTTCTAATGACATTGGGATCACCTGTAATCCGGCATAATCTTCCCGTTTTCACGAGCCTTGCTGTAGTCACCTCTGCAAAGTCCCTTTTGCCATGTAAATCAACATACTTTCGGGTTCCCAGGGATTAGGACGTGGGCAGAATAAACTGCCACAGTGATCATGAAAGAGCAGGTGGAGAAGAGAGAAAAGTAGAAAAAAAGCCCTGGCCAGGTTGCGCAGTTAGTGAGAGATCGTCCGATAGGCCGCGGTTGCGGGCACGGGCAAGAATCCACCAGAGAATGCATGATTAAGTGGAACAGCAAATAGATGTCTCTCTCTCTCTCTCCCCCCACTTCCTCTCTCTCTCTCTAAAATCAATTAAAAAAAAGAATAATAAAAGAAGTAGAGCCCTGGCCAGGTAGCTCAGTTGGTTAGAGCATCATCCCTGTGTGCCAAGGTTGTGGGTTCGATCCTTGGTGAGGGCACATACAAGAAGCAACCAATGGGGAGAACCAAGATGGCGGCATAGGTTAACGCCGGAGTTTGCTGCTTTGAACAACTACTTCAAAAGTGAAACCAAAAAACGGAACGGACATCACCCAGAACCACAGGAACGCTGGCTGAGTGGAAGTCCTACAACTAGGAGGAAAGAGAAACGCATACGGACACTCAGAGGAGGCGCAGTGCTGAAGTCAAATTCTGAGGTGCGGAGTGCGCGGAGCGGGCTGGCGGCGGAGGGCGCGGTTGGCGTTTTCAATCGGGAGGGAGTCGCAGACTCTGAGCTCCAGATCCGGGCGAGTCTTTAGGGACCCAGACTCAATCGGGAGAAGTGGGACTGTCTGGCTTCGGTCAGAGCGAGTGCAGCTTTCTCTCTGAGCTTTGCAGCGGGTGCTGGGACTCAGAGAGGCAGAGCCCCTGGGGACAGGACTGAGAGCTGCCATAACTGCTCTCTCCGGCCCACCCTGTTGATCCTGTGCGACCAGCCCCGCCAAGCCCTGCACAGAGGCATTTGCCAGATAGCCTCAGGCAAAGGCTAGATTAGCACCTCCCTAGAGGACAGAAGTTCTCTCACTGCTGACACAGCTGATTCTCATAGCCACTTGGCCTGGAGGTCAAACCCTCCCTGGAATTAGCTACAACAATCAAGATTTAACTATAAGACTGCGAACAAAGACCACTAGGGGGTGCACCAAGGAAGCATAACAAAATGCGGAGACAAAGAAACAGGACAAAATTGTCAATGGAAGATATAGAGTTCAGAACCACACTTTTAAGGTCTCTCAAGAACTGTTTAGAAGCCGCCGATAAACTTAATGAGATCTACAAGAAAACTAATGAGACCCTCGATCTTATATTGGGGAACCAACTAGAAATTAAGCATACACGGACTGAAATAACGAATATTATACAGACTCCCGACAGCAGAACAGAGGAGCGCAAGAATCAAGTCAATGATTTGAAATGCGAGGAAGCAAAAAACACCCAACCGGAAAAGCAAAATGAAAAAAGAATCCAAAAATGCGAGGATAGTGTAAGGAGCCTCTGGGACAGCTTCAAGCGTACCAACATCAGAATTATAGGGGTGCCAGAAGATGAGAGAGAGCAAGATATTGAAAACCTATTTGAAGAAATAATGACAGAAAACTTCCCCCATCTGGTGAAAGAAATGGACTTACAGGTCCAAGAAGCGCGGAGAACCCCAAACAAAAGGAATCCAAAGAGGACCACACCAAGACACATCATAATTAAAATGCCAAGAGCAAAAGACAAAGAGAGAATCTTAAAAACAGCAAGAGAAAGAAACTCAGTTACCTACAAGGGAATACCCATACGACTGTCAGCTGATTTCTCAACAGAAACTTTGCAGGCCAGAAGGGAGTGGCAAGAAATATTCAAAGTGATGAATACCAAGAACCTACAACCAAGATTACTTTATCCAGCAAAGCTATCATTCAGAACTGAAGGTCAGATAAAGAGCTTCACAGATAAGGAAAAGCTAAAGGAGTGCATCACCACCAAACCAGTATTATATGAAATGCTGAAAGGTATCCTTTAAGAAGAGGAAGAGGAAGAAAAAGGTAAAGATACAAATTATGAACAACAAATATGCATCTATCAACAAGTGAATCTAAGAATCAAGTGAATAAATAATCTGATGAACAGAATGAACTGTTGATTATAATAGAATCAGGGACATAGAAAGGGAATGGACTGACTATTCCTGGGGGGGAAAGGGGTGTGGGAGATGCGGGAAGAGACTGGACAAAAATTGTGCACCTATGGATGAGGACAGTGGGTGGGGAGTGAGGGCGGAGGGTGGGGCGGGAACTGGGAGGAGGGGAGTTATGGGGGGGAAAAAAAGAGGAACAAATGTAATAATCTGAACAATAAAGATTTAATTAAAAAAAGAAAAAAAAAAAAGAAGAAGCAACCAGTGAATGCATAACTAAGTGGAACACAAATTGATGTTCTCTCTCTCTCTCAAAAAAATCCTCCCCTATATAATAAAAGGCTAATATGCAAATCAACCAAAAGGCAGAACGACTGGTCGCTATGCTGCGCACTGACCACCAGGGGGCAGACGCTCAATGCAGGAGCTGCCCTCTGGTGGTCAGTGCACTCCCATAGGGGGGAGCACCGCTCAGCCAGAAGCCCTGAGTGGGGTTCACATCTGGCAAGTGCAGCAGCCATGGAGGGCCTAAGCCGTCAGTTGGACATCCCCTGAGGGCTCCTGGACTGTGAGAGGGTGCAGGCTGGGCTGAGGGACGCCCCCCCCCCATCCCAGTGCAAGAATTTTGTGTACCAGGCTTCTAGTCAATAAATACATTTAAAAAAAATTTTAAGTACAGTGGGGCCTTGACTTACGAGTGTCCCGACTAACGAGTTTTTTGAGATACCAGCTGTCTCTCGGCCGATTTTTTGCATTGAGTTGACAGAGTAATTTGAGTTAACGAGCTCCTTAACAAGCTCGGTCTTGGAATGAATTAAACTCGTAAGTCAAGGCCCCACTGTAGTCTTAAAAAAAAGTAGAAAAAGTCCCATACTCCCTCCTTCCAAATACAATTACTCATCAGTTTGGTGCATTGCTACTTAGTCCGTAAAAGCGCAGGGGCACTCGTACTTCACATACAGTGTGTGCACCCGCTTTCGTTCATTGAACATCACCTCGCCAGCATCTCCATGCTCACCTGTGCTCCTCAAATTGTCATTTTCAGTGGCTGCGTGATCTCCCATTGAGTTCCTTAACTTACCCATTCCCTTGGAGCCGGGTACCTGGTCATTTCATTAAAGGAAAACTACAGTCATTGCGTCACGGCGAGCCTCTGTGTGAGTCTCTTTTCCGGCACTTGACATCTACCTGCTGTCCGCAGGGTGGTAGCACTTTACATTCTGACGCCCTACGGGGTACGGGCATGCGCGTCTGTTTCGCTGCACTCCCACCTGCGGCCAGTAGAACCTTAACACGTGCTGCTCACTTGATGGGCAGAAAAAAGAACTAATGAGCTGCTTTAAGGCTGGGCCCATGGGCTTGTCAAAAGGAAGCAAACAGAAGAGTTAATGTGAAAAATCTGTGCTAGCTCTCACTGCAGGTTTTGTTAATGATCTAGTAATCCGATGTCTAGGAACTTACATTAAAGAAATAATCAGGCCCGGCTGGTGTGGCTCAGTGGTTGAGCGTCAACCTATAAACCAGGAGGTCACGGTTCAATTCCCGGTCAGGGCACATGCCCAGGTTGCAGGCTCGATTCAAAAATATATTTTAAAAAAGAAATAATCAGGGAGGTAAGTACCTGGGTGGCTTAGTTGGTTGGAATGTTGTCCCCTACACCAAAAGGTTGCAGGTTTGATTCCAGGTCAGAGCACATCCCTGGTTGATTTCAGAGAGGAAGGGAGAGGGAGGGAGAGAGAAACATCAATGATGAGAGAGAATCATGGATCGGCTGCCTCCTGCATGCACCCTACTGGGTATCGAGCCCGTAACCCGGACACGTGCCCTGACCGGAAATCGAACCATGACCTCCTGGTTCACAGGTCGGTGCTCAATCACCGAGCCACCCTGGCCGGGCAGTAGTGGCTTTTGAATTTGTCCATCCCAGGGGCCTCTTTTTTACTTTTGTAATTTTCTCTTAAGGCAGCTGGTGACCCTGCCATAGTAGAGCAGTGGCTGCCTGAGCAGGAAGGGAAAGCAGAGGAAAGCAGGCAGGAGGAACAGAAGATGAGTGCCTGATGCAGCCGTTCCTGATGCAGGCTCTATTTGTGAACTGGACAGTTACATTAACCACAAAATGTGCACTCCCCCCTCTTCTTTTTTTTTTTTTCTTAAACCAGTTTCATTGGGGTTCTGTTACTTGCCAGTGTGACAGCCTGGCTGATATTGCGAGGGCCTGGCCCGCCAACTGTCTCACAGGGCCCAGCGCTCTCATCCCGCCAGGTCTGGCAGCTCACCTAACTGCGAGGAAAGGGCGGCCTCAGCAGCAGCAGCAGCGAAGGCAGCTGTATTGACCCGGTTCTGCCATTGCAATAGCGGCAATTGCAGCGATTAAGTGATTTGTCCAAATGCCGCTGGGACTTGCCGGTGGGTTGCGCGCTCCGGGCCCTGTGTCCCATCGGCAGGTCCGCTGTGGTTCACGGGGAAAGCAGCTCTGAGACAGGGAGGGGTCAGCGGCAGGCTCTTCCGATTTCCACCTGGGGTGTCTCCCCTCGTGCTGCCTCTCGGCTGATAGTGGTCAAGAAAGCATTTTGGGGGGACAGTCAACGTGTATGTCCCGCACAGCGTTGGCAAAACCGCAGCCGACTGGTGACTGCCGCGTGGATGAGGATGTGGGAAAGCGTCCTCCATCCGGTCACCGGTCGCCGGCAGGAGTGAGCACTGGATGCCTCACACCCTCCACACCCTGGCCGGGGTCTCACCATGTGTGTGGGGGTCGCTAGGCTCTGCACGGTCACGTGACTGCTTTGGCCACTGGCAGGTGGGCGGAAACAACAGTGTCGGTTCTGACTCTAGGACTGAAGAGGCCTGGGACCTTGTCTTTTTTTTTTTCCTTCAATTTATTGATTCAGAGAGGAAGAGAGAGGGAGACAGATAGAAACATCAGTGATGAGAATCATTGATCGGCTGCCTCCTGCACGCCCCGCACTGGGGATTGAGCCTGCAACCTGGGCATGTGTCCTTGGCCGGAACTGAACCTGGGACCCTTCAGTCCGCAGGTTGATGCTCCCACTGAGCCAAACGGGAAGGGCTGGGACTTTGCCTTTAGTCCTCTGGGTCCCTGCTCTGTGTCGCAGCTGACCTGCCCTCAGCCTGGGCCCCAGAATCAGCACCCGGAGCTCCCCTGAGCCAGCCAGGCCTGCCGCCCAGGACAGAGCAGCTCTAGGCCAGCCCGTCTGGCACAGAAGCAATAACACATGATTTTTTGAATTGATTTTTTTTTTTTAGAGAGGAAGTATGTGTGTGGAGAGGCGGGGGGGGGGGGGACCCTGATCGGTTGCCTCCCATATGCGCCCCGGCTGGGATGGACCCTGCAACCCAGATATGTGCCCTGACCGGGAGTCGAACCCGCAACCTTTAGTGCACAGGATGATGCTCCAACCAACGGAGCCACCGGCCAGGGCACACACGACTGTCGCTTGAAGTTGCGGAGTTCCTGGCATTCATTATACAGCAATAGCTGCCAATGACAGGAAGTGCTGATTGAAATGAAATGGACGTGCCCACACGCCCGTGATCCCGCCTCTCCTTATGTCCCCCGAGGAGACATGCGTGTCCCCAAGGAAACCTGCGTAGGGGCGTTCACAGCGACGGTGGTGGTAGGAGCAGAGACACCAGAAACAACCTCCATGTCCAGCAACAGGAGGACGGGCCCAGAAACGCGGGCGCTCTGGGATATGACGGCAGCTTTTTAAAGAAACGGCACGGGCTGATTTAAATAGATCTGGATAGATTTCCCAGGCACACTGTGGAGCTAGAAGAGCAAGCTGCAGAACAGCATGTACGGCGCGATCCAATTTATGTGAAAACACACCCGCGTGCTTGCTCAAAACAATACTACTCATCTACTCGACAATACTACGCGCCCGCGGCATTCCTGGGTACACAGGCGCGCTCTCAGACAGAGGCCTGGGGGGACCCGCCAGCAGCTGCCGGCCGTGGTTACTGGCGGGACGGGGTCTCAGGTTGGAGAGGGGTGATCAAGGGGGGCTTGGGCTTCATCTGTAAACTGTTTTATTTTTTTAAATATATTGTTATTGAGTTCAGAGAGGAAGCGAGAGGGAGAAAGAGATGGAAACATCCATGATGAGAGAGACGCATTGATCGGCTGCCTCCTGCACACTCCCTACTGGGGATGTGCCCTCAACCAAGGTACATGCCCTTGACCAGAATTGAACCTGGGACCCTTGAGTCCGCAGGCTGACGCTCTATCCACTGAGCCAAACTGGTTAGGGCTAAAGTTCAGATTTTTAAAAAATATATATTTGTATTGATTTCAGAGAGGGATAGAAACATCATTGATGAGAGGGAATCATTGATTGGCTGCCTCCTGCACATTGGACCAAGCCCACACACCCAGGCATGTGCCCTTGACCAGAATCGAACCCAGGACCCTTCGGTCCACAGGCTGACGCTCTATCCACTGAGCCAGACCAGCCAGGGCTGTTATGCTTCTTCCAGCCACACCAGCCTTCTGTCTCTCCAATGCGCCAAACATGCATCCGTTCCCTCGTTCTTCCTTCGGCTTGGAACCAATGTTGGAAAAGCCAAGAGACGGACCAAGTACATGTTCAAGGGCCAGCTGAGGATGGGCCCTCCATGATTGGGGGTGGGGGGATTTAATTCTGCAAGAAGCCATTATGGCAAAAAACAGAACATGGATTCCCTGACATTCATTTTATTATTTCGTATTTTTAAGTGAATATGGGCCTAGATTTTTCTTTTCTAGGCTCCTTGTCGGGTTTCAGCCTCAAAGTTCGGCTCGCCTCCCACACTGAGCGGAAGACATGGCTCTTCGAGTCTCTGGAAGAGTTTGCATCACATGGGAATTATTTCTTCGTGTTTAGCAGAACTTGCCAGAGACAATGTCTGGACCCAGAATTTTCTTGGTGGTTAATTTTAACTGATTCCATTTGCCTGAATGGTTTTATGACTAAGCAAATGCTATATTTCTTCTCGAGTTATTTTTGGTAGGTTATCGTTTTCTAGGGATTTGTCCATTTCGTCTATATTTTCAAATTTATTCGTACACATCCAATTTTTACCTTGTTAAATTCTGTAGCACCTGTACCAATGTTTTTTTCTTTTTTTGTATTGATTTTAGACAGGGAGGATGGGGGAGGGAGAGGGAGAGGGAAAGGGAGAGGGAGAGGGAGAGGGAGAGGGAGAGGGAGAGAGAAACATCAATCTGTTGTTCCACTTATACATTCATTGGTTGTTCCTTGTATGTGCCCTGACGGGACATGGAACCCACAACCTTGTGGTATCAGGATGATGCTCCAACCAACTAGGCTACCATCCAGGGCATATTTAGATTACTTTTTATAGTTCCTAGGTTCCTGCAGAAAAATGACCACCTTATATTTTATATCAACAAAGCATGTTTTTGTCTAATAAATTCCAAAAATCACAGGTACTTAGTGCATCTGTTGCTAGTGTCTCTTATTTCGGCTGGCTCTTGTTCCTGGCACTTGGTCTCTTTGGTTATATCTGTGTGCGACTCGCTTTCCTTGAAAATATGTTTAAAGGGACGATTCGAGGCCTTTAGTGAAGTGTCTTTTCACAGAGAACACTTTGTGTGCTGTCAAAAGCGTAAGAACACTGCCAGTCTGAGACAAAATCAAATTCACAACCTGAGGTCTTTGGACCACCCATGTGACGGTCGGAAATTCCCAAATGAGGGTCACGTTTCTTCTGGTTTCCCTTCCCCTTCAGGCACGGCCACTGCTTCCCCAGTTTAACGTGGACTCCCACCTAGGGTGGGCCCTGCGCTCTTTTTATTCCTTTTACCCGGGAAGCCATCAAATGTGCCAGGACTGTGTGAGATTTCTTCAGGGCTCAAGTCCTCTGACGACTCCTCTGGCCTCTCCATTTCCCTTCAGTGATGGCCTGATAAATCTTGTGAGACCTTGAATGCGTTTAAGACTTGACAATCATTAAAGAGGGAGGGCTGATCTAAATATCCGAGCCTGCCATCATCAACTTCAACTCCTCTGTCCTCGCAGCTTTGCTCACTTTCTCTTCTTAGTACTTGACACGAGTTGACATTACCTATTTGTCCGCCAGCTAGGTGGAAGGCTCCACGGGTGCCTATGCTTCGCCTGGCTCACTGCTGTTTCCCCAGCACCCAGGACAGTGGCTGTGGCACGTAGCAACTACTCAACGCTTGTTGCATGAATGAGTGAAAAAAGGAGCCATTTTGCAACCTCTTTGTGCTGGGGCGACAGTGGGCCAAAGCAAGACGACTGGGGGACGCAGACACTGTGTGAAGACAACTTAGCAAAGTGGCATCAAGAAGTGAAAGCCCTGGCCGGTTTGGCTCAGTGGATGGAGTGTCAGCCTGCGGACCGAAGGGTCCTGGGTTCGATTCCGGTCAAGGGCACATGCCTGGGTGTGTGGGCTGGGTCCAACGTGCAGGAGGCAGCCAATCAATGATTCCCTCTCATCAATGATGTTTCTATCTCTCCCTCTCTGAAATCAATAAAAATATATATTTTTTTAAAAATCTGAACTTTAGCCCTAACCGGTTTGGCTCAGTGGATAGAGCATCGGCCTACGGACTCAAGGGTCCCAGATTCGATTCTGGTCAAGGGCATGTACCTTGGTTGAGGGCACATCCCCAGTAGGGGGGTGTGCAGGAGGCAGCTGATCAATGTTTCTCTCTCATCGATGTTTCTAACTCTCTATCCCTCTCCTTTCCTCTCTGTAAAAAATCAATAATATATATATATTTTTAAAAACCTGAACTTTAAAAAAAATTAGAAGAAGGAGGAGTGTGAGCCTCCCTGGTTCTCAGTGCTTCCCAGAATCAGGTGGCGGGCTGGGCTGTGGTCACGGTTGGTACCCGTGGGCTGGTGTGTCCCTTTCTCTCTCTCCGGGACTTGACTTCCTCACCCATCTTTGCTGTTGTCT
>NW_023416333.1:3174265-3474265 GCF_014108235.1 Myotis myotis | reverse complement strand
CCACAAATGTAAAAAAAAAAAAAAAAAAAAAAAAAGGCTAAGACGGTACATTTATGTTGTGTGTATCGTCCCACGATTCAAAGTTGGTTTTTGTTTTTTTTTAATATATTTTATTGATTTTTTACAGAGAGGAAGGGAGAGAGATAGAGAGTTAGAAACATCGATGAGAGAGAAACATCGATCAGCTGCCTGCTGCACATCCCCCACTGGGGATGTGCCCGCAACCCAGGCACATGCCCTCGACCGGAATTGAACCCGGGACCCTTCAGTCCGCAGGCCGACGCTCCATCCACCGAGCCAAACCGGTTCCTGCACGATTCAAAGTTTTAACTGTACCAATCTGAAGTGTGCTTGTCAACGACTCTGGACAATTGTACACAGTGTGTGACCACCTCCACGACCAAGAGATAGAACAGGCTCACGGTCCCAAAAGTTTCCTTCCTGCCTGTGTGTAATCCGCCCCCCCGCCCCCTGACTCCCTCAGCCCCAGGCAGCCCTCACCTGATTCTGTCCCTCCAGTCTACAATTTCACATACACGGAGTCACATCGTTTGTACTCTTCTGTGTCTGGCTTCTTTCATAAGATGCACTGTTTTTGAGATGTATCCTTGGTGCCATGTCGATCAGTAGGTAGTTCTTTTCGTTGCTGAGTAGTATTCTATCCCATGGACATACCACAATTTGTTTACCCAATCCTGTTGATCGGCATTTCCAGGGTCCCACAGTGGGGCTCTTATGAACATGGTTGCTGTAAATATTTGCGTAGACAAGTTTTTCTTTCTCAAGGGTAAATCTTAGGAGTGGGATTGTTGACTCCCGTGGTAAATTTATGTTTCATTTTCAATTTACGTTAATACTAGAGGCCCAGTGCACGAAATTTGTGCACTTGGGGAGGTCCCTCAGCCAGGCCCGCACTCTCACAGTCCAGGAGCCTCAGGGGCCTAAGCCAGCAGTCGGATATCCTTAGTGCTGCCACAGAGGCGGGAGAGGCTCCTGCCACCGCCGCTGTGCTCGCCAGCCGTGAGCCCGACTTCTGGCTGAGCAGCACTCCCCCTGTGGGAGAGGACTGACCACCAGGGGACAGCTCCTGCATTGAGCGTCTTCCCCCTGGTGGTCAGTCCGCGTCATAGCGACCTGTCATTCCGCTGTTGGGTCAATTTGCATATTAATCTTTTATTATATAGGATTAAACCGTTTTTCAAGGTGGATGCAGTTAAGGATCTCCAGATAAGATCAGACTGGATTTAGAGTGGTCCCTAAGTCCAATGACTGGTGGCCTTATAAGAGAAAAGTAGAAAAAAATAAGACACGTAGGGATGACTGCAACCAGCATATGCATCTTCAGAGCAAACTGGTGGTAGAAATGTTGTCCTGTTACATTTCCCTGTGCGCAAACATCTTGCTCCCTTCTGGAACAGCCGATACTTACATATTAGGTCAGTCCATAGTAAAGTGATTACAGAGATTCCTCACGAGCAAACATACTCTAATAATAGGATAATCATTAGCAATTATAATCACCATTATTATCAATATTAACAGCTAATTAAAAAATATATGTTTTTCTTGATTTCAGAGAGAGGGAGGGAGAGGGGGAGAGAGAGAGAAACATCAATGATGAGAGAGAATCATTGATCAGCTGCCTCCTGCATGCCCCTTACTGGGGATCAAGCCCGCAACCCGGACAGGTGCCCTGGCCTGGAATCGAGCCATGACCTCCTGGTTCTTGGGTCGATGCTCAATCACTGAGCCATACCGGCTGGGCTTAACAGCTAATTTCTGAGTCGTGTTACTGTATGCCGAATACTGTGCTAAGCGTCTCATTGCATTATTTTATGTCATCTTCCCCACATTCTTATGAAGTAGGCATTTTTTCTATGTTACAGCTAAAGAAATTGGAGCATAGCAAGGTTGTAAACTTTGCCCAAACTCACAGCACTAATATATACAGAGGAGGAATTGGAATCTAGGCCTGACTTCAAAGCTCATGTGCATACCAGAGAAACTCTTGCTGACGATGGTGGCACCATCAAAGATTACAAAGAGTAAACTAGCGCCCTATGGGCTTGGCTCAGTGGATAGAGCGATGGCCCCGGACGGAAGGGTCCCTGGTTTGATCCTGGTCAAGGACACATGCCTGGGTCGCGGGCTCAATCCCCAGTTGGGGGCGTGTAAGAGGCAACCGATCAATGATTCTCTCTCATCATTGATGTTTCTAGCTCTCTCTCTCCTTCTCCGTTCCTCTTTGAAATCAATAAAAATATATTTTTTTAAAAAGAACTAGCAAACTGCCCAAGAAACCAGTAGAGTATGACATTAAATGTTTTGTTGTTGATCGTCACCCGAGGATATTTTTTTCATTGATTTTTAGAGAGAGCAGCGGGAGGGAGAGAGGGAGGGGAGAGAGAGAGAGAGAGACATTGAGGTGAGAGACACACATCTATTGGTTGCCTTCTGCAAGTGCCCCAACAGGAGATGGGGATCAGACCTGCAACCCAGGCAGGTATATGCCCTTGACCTGGAATTGAACCCAAGACCCTTCCGTGCAAAGGCCGGTGCTTTAACCACTGAACACAACTGGCCAGGCAATATAAATTTTTTGTAATCTTCACCTGAAGATATGTTTAGAGAGAGGAAAGTGTGTGTGTGTGTGTGTGTGTGTGTGTGTGTGAGAGAGAGAGAGAGAGAGAGAGAGAGAGAGAGAGAGAGACTGACAGGTTGCCTCTGGGAGGGTATGTGCCCTGACCAGGAATTGAACCTAAAACCTTTAGGTGAACGGGACGGGACAACACTCCAACCAACTGAACCACATGGCCAGGGCGAGTATGACATGAATCCAAAGGGTAAGTGTCTTTGGCATGATGCAATGTCTTCTTATGTCTATTTTCAAGATTTTTATTGGGTTAAAATGAACCTGCAATTCTTGCGGATCCTAATCGGCTGCCCTGTTTACCCTTAAGCTACACTTGACAAATGATATTGTACCTTTATAACCTTGACATTTATTCGGGTTTGAAGAGTGCAGCTTGCTCCTTGAGAAAAGAGCGTACATAGACTCCTAGAGTGCAATGAAAAATTTCGTGTTGCGTGTGCATCAACAGAGCAAGGCCAGGGGAGATGCGAGAGAGAGACACCCGGGAGGCCAGACAGACACAGAGGTTGGAGAGATGCATCCTCAAGCCAGGGCCGCCTGGGAGAGAGGCGGACGGAGTCCCGAAGCCTCGGAAGGAGCCAGCCCCGCTCAGGCCGTGACGGCAGACTCCGGCCTCCAGAGCTCCGAGAGAATCCATCTCTGTTGTCTTCAGCCAGCTGGCATGGCCATTTATTACAGCCGCCCTCGAGGACGAAGTCAGTGGTTGGACCATTTTTCATGGTAGGACTTTTTGAGATGGTGTTTATTGGGCAAGTGCGTGTGGATTGATGCCAGGCAGCCCAGAGCGGCATGGACTGGGGCATTTACTACTTTGAAGGACTGTTCCTGTCTACTGCCATCTGATTCTGTTGGGGCTGTCAATCAAGGGACCCTTATGTTCTCTACTAAAGACCATATGACTGCAGGAAATGAATTCCCAGCTGGGCCAGAAAGGGTGAGGTTTCGCTGGCTGGTTTGGCTCAGTGGATAGAGCGTCAGCCTGTGGACTGAAGGGTCCCGGGTTCGATTCCGGTCAAGGGCACATGCCCGGGTTGCGGGCTTGATCCTCAGTAGGGGGCCTGCAGGAGGCAGCCGATCAATGATTCTCTCTCATCATTGATGTTTCTGTCTCTCTCTCTCCCTCTCCCTTCCTCTCTGAAACCAATAACAATATATTTAAAAAGAAAAAAGAAAGAGTGAGGTCCTGCAGGGGAGGGGCGTCGGGGGAGCCTGAGCCAATCCCTGGTAGGATGGTCAGGGGAGGAGAAGTCAGTCATGGCTGGGGGTTGGCCCAAGAGCAAGCTTGCTAGCTGGACACAGGATTGGCCAGAAGTGGTCGTCCAAGATCCAAGTGCAACCAATCAGAGGCCCTGACTTTGTTTCCTCTGAAGTTACCTGGCCTGAGGGCGATTACAGCAGGTGTTGTTAATTTCCTACCCAACCATCCTTCCCCTCTCTGTACTTAATCGCTGACAAGGCCCACACGCCCCGATAGAGACTGGAAAGGACAGACGCTCACTTCCCCAGACGGCTTTCCAACTGCGGGTGGCCGTCACACCCAGTTCTGGGGAGCGAGAAGTAGGGAGAACGCTTCTAGGGAGAAAAACAGACCGACAGGGAGGGGAGACCCTGTCCACAGCTCCTGTTTTCGCTGCCTCCCTGTGAGAACAGAGTGTGAAGACTGCTTGTACTCAGGAGGGAAGGCAGATCGCATCTCAGAGAAGCCAACCCCGGGGACACTGTGTCTTTGAAAGGTTTGTTATTTGGGCAAAAGCAGTCGCTATCATTTCAGCTCTTGCCATTGGAAACGCAGCTGAAGGCATCATGACGGAGGCAGCAGGATAAGCCTGGGGCTCCAAACGGCCATCTTATTACCATTGCAAAGGCTTGCTTGGGAACAGAGCCAAAAGCTAAGCAGAGTCCTTCAGCACCTGGATCCAGCCATGCCTGAAATCCGCTGTACGCTCAGACTTGCCACAGACAGAGGTCTTCCAGTCCTGCTGGAGGTCATGGTGGTCTGGGTTGCATTTTGTGTCCTAGATCTTAGCGAACCTGGCCAATGGGACATTTACAAACTAAGGCTCAGAGAGACCCATTCAGGTGCCAAAGGGGATGGGACATTTGTCTGCACCCGGAGCCAGGATGTCGGGCCCAGCTGCCGGGTCCCAGAGAGGACAGGAGCCCGGGCGGAGTGAGACCCACGGTGTTTATTCTGGTGTTGATAGCAGCAGCAGTGGGTGGATCGGCCAGACGAGGGGGGTGGCGCACAGAGGGGTAGACCCAGGTGTGTGTGTGTCTGGGGGGACACGGAGGATTGGTCCATTGACATTCACGGTGAGCACGAGGGTCAGGACACCAAGTCTTGAACAAACAGCAAAAGACAGAGAGACAGACGGAGGGTTTGGGGGGCTGGGGTCCCCCAGACATGCACGGCCCCTTGCCTGGAAGGGGAGCCCCAGGGAAGGACAGACAGACACAGTGGAGACTGAATGCCCCCGCCCTGAAACAGGGAGCTGGGCCCAGGGCCGCCCGCCCTCCCGCCTCCTGGAGGGAGAAGGATGGGCGGGCCCAGGGCCGCCCGCACCACGCAGCTCGGACGTTATGGCTTCGAGGAGATGAGTTCATGGTCCGGGCAGGAAGGAATGGGGTCCTGAGGGGCCTGGTCCGATCCCGGGCTTAGGCCAGGCCTGCAGGATGGGCAGGAAGATGTCAGTGATGGCAGAGAGCGGCCCTGACCTGCCCGTAGCTCCATCACACCCCAGGGACTAGGAATGCGGGCCCCCACCCCTCCTCCCTCAGACCCAGGAGTCCAGGCCCCCAGCCCCTCCTCCCTCAGACCCAGGAGTCCAGGCCCCCAGCCCCTCCTCCCTCAGACCCAGGGGTCCAGGCCCCAGCCCCTCCTCCCTCAGACCCAGGAGTCCAGGCCCCCAGCCCCTCCTCCCTCAGACCCAGGAGTCCAGGCCCCCAGCCCCTCCTCCCTCAGACCCAGGAGTCCAGGCCCCCAGCCCCTCCTCCCTCAGACCCAGGGGTCCAGGCCCCAGCCCCTCCTCCCTCAGACCCAGGAGTCCAGGCCCCCAGCACCTCCTCCCTCGGACCCAGGAGTCCAGGCCCCCAGCCCCTCCTCCCTCAGACCCAGGAGCCCAGGCCCCCAGCCCTCCTCCCTCAGACTCAGGAGTCCAGGCCCCCAGCCCCTCCTCCCTCAGACCCAGGAGCCCAGGCCCCCAGCCCTCCTCCCTCAGACTCAGAAGTGTGGACCCCAAGTCCCCCCTCTCATCTGGATCCCTTACCCCTCATTCTGAATTCTCTTTCTCTGACAATCCTTTGCCACCTTTTGTGAAGCTGGTCAGAGTCTTTTCCTGAAACAGAAAATTCAGAAGGTTCGGGAGGGCGGGGCAGAGGCAAAGACGTCGCTAACGGTCAGCAGGAGACCGGCCGGCTGTCCTCAGTCAGTGCTCTGCACTCAGCTCCGAAGAGATGGGGCGAGTGGAATGACAGCCCTCTTTTACAGACGGGGAAACTGAGGCACAAAGATAAAGTCACTGGCCTGGCCGGCGTGGCTCAGTGGTTGGGTGCCGACCTATGAACCAGGAGGTCAAGGTTCAATTCCCAGTCAGGGCACAGCCCAGGTTTCGGGCTCAAACCCCAGCGGGGGGCGTGCAGGCGCCGATCAACGATTCTCTCTCATCCTTGATGTCTCGCTCTCTCCCTCTCTCCCTTCCTCTCTCTGAAATCTATAAAAATATATTTTAAAAAGAAAAGATAAGGCCCCTGGGAATGTGAGGAGCGATGAGGCCACGGGGTGAGTGGGGCAGACTGCAGGAGGGGGGGAGGGGGGAGACTCCGACCTGGGGCGCTGGGGAGCCCGGGGGGGCTGTGAGGAGAGGGGGGCAGGGTCCGCTCTGGGGGGAGAAAGACCTCTGGGGCCGCACAGAGCCACGGGCTGGAAGTCAGGGTGCGGCCTCTCTGGCCCCAGCGCGGCCACGGGAGCTTCCGGAGAAGCCAGTGGAATGAATGAGGAGTGCGCGCCTGAGACCAGAGGGTGCCAGCAGGAGGGCGTCGCTGCCATCTGTCGGCCTAAGCAGAGCCCAGTCTTTTGAAAACTCCAATCTGAGCGGCACCTCAGCCGCTTACACCCCTCCACCCCCCGGAAAACAGGCCGGCGGGGGCAGGGGGTGGGCTGGGCGGAGAGCCGCAGTGAGGGTTCACCGGGCGCCAGTTTAAGGTCCAGGCCTGCAGGGCGACATGGGTGAGGGCAGCGAGCGGGCGCGACCTGCCTTCGCCCCGTCACCCCAGGGACCAGGAATGCTGTCCCTGCCCCTCCTCCCGCCTCTGGCCTGGTCTCCGCTCCGCCTCTTAGGGTGCCAGGTGCCCGCTCCCTGCAACCTTCTCCTTCAAACCTCCAGGCCCCTCTCACCAACGCCACCCCCTCCTGGGAGCCCTCCCGGACGCCCTAAGGGGCAGCCCCGTTCCCCAGCCGGTTCCTTCTACTTTCCAGACGGCCGAACTTTTTGGATCAGAGCCCAGAGGACCGGAAACAAGTTCACACCGCGATCCTCGCAGCGGGGACTGCCTGCGGCCTTCTGTCCTGTTCCTCGCCGACTTTCTTTTCTTCTTCATTAAAGGAAGTGTCATCCCCTGAACCTCCATCCACAGATGTTCACACCCGGCTTTGCAAAAACCCCACGCCCGCCCCGGCCGGTGCGGCTCAGTGGATGGAGCGTCGGCCTGCGGACTGGAGGGCCCGGGTTCGATTCCGGCGAGGGCACGTGCCGGGGCTGCGGGCTCGGTCCCCAGCGGGGCGCGTGCGGGAGGCAGCCGATAGGTGGCTCTCTCTCACCATCGATGTTTCTCTCCCTCCCCCGCTCCCTTCCTCTCTGAAATCAATACAAATATAGTAAAACCTGACGGCGCTGAGAGGCAGGCGCTGGACCTGCGGTAACTCGCCGACCCTCACGGTGCGAGCGGCAGATCCCGGCGGCGGCGGCGGCGGCGGCGGCGGACAGAGAGGCTGGGCCCCGGCTGAGCGAGGGAGACAGGGAGGAGGCGGGATGGGGGGGGGGGGCGCCCACTCACCTCCACCAGCTGGTGCCAGTGCTCCACGGGCTTGCGGGGGTTGGCCAGCATCTCCGCCCAGTGCTCGCGGCCGTGCGGGTCGGCAGCGTCGGGGCCCACGCGGCACACGCCGATGACCTCGTTGTGGCCGATGCTGGGGGGGGGGGGGGGGCGTGAGCATCGGGGAGGGAGGAGGGAGGAGGGAGGGCGAGCCCGCCCCGCCCCGCCCCGCGCCCCGCGCCCCGCGCCCCGCGCCCTTACCAATCGTAGTCCACCACTGCGATGCTGAGCCCCACGTTCTCCACGCTCTCGGGGGCCACGTCGAACACCAGCGCCTCGTTGTAGGTGGGGTTCAGCGTGTTCTTCTTGATGGAGGTTTTCCGCTTCTTGAGGCGCCGCCCCTCGCTGATCAGAGAGGCCTTCACGTAGGGGTCTGGGGGTGGGCGTGGAGAGCGCTGAACCCCCACTTCCTCTCTGAGACCCCTCCCTCCCAAGGGTCAGGTCCCCAGCCTTTCCTCCCCCAGCCCCTCCTCCCTCAGACCCAGGGGTCCAGGCCCCCAGCCCTCCTCCCTCTGTCCCAGGAGTCCAGGCCCCCAACCCTCCTCCCTCGGACCCAGGAGTCCAGGCCCCCGGCCCCTCCTCCCTCGGACCCAGGAGCCCAGGCCCCCAGCCCCCCTTCCCTCAGACCCAGGAGTCCAGGCCCCCGGCCCCTCCTCCCTCGGACCCAGGGGTCCA
Organism: Myotis myotis; assembly: GCF_014108235.1. Lineage (NCBI taxonomy): Eukaryota > Metazoa > Chordata > Mammalia > Chiroptera > Vespertilionidae > Myotis > Myotis myotis. The sequence goes on along the minus strand of NW_023416333.1, from coordinate 3,465,846 downwards.
GGCCCCCAGCCCCTCCTCCCTCGGACCCAGGGGTCCAGGCCCCCAACCCTCCTCCCTCAGACCCAGGAGTCCAGGCCCCCGGCCCCTCCTCCCTCGGACCTTGGCCCCAGAACCCACCCGAGAAGCCGGTGAGGTCCATGGCTTTGAGGTTAGAGGCTTTGATGATGGTCACGGTGAGGCGCCCGGCCGTGGGGAGGTAGCAGAGTGAGAAGTTGAGCTCCCCAAGATCCGCCTTTTCCTGCCGTGGGAAACGGGGGGTCAGCGACCCCCTACCTCAGTCTCCCCAATGCCTGGCCCACCCCAGCCTCCAGGGCTTCCTCCCTGGTGTCCAGCCAGGACTCGGGTTTCCCGGCCGTCCACTCAGTCTGACGCTGGGCCACACCTGGTGACTCCGCGCAGCTGCCCGCCACGGCCACGGCCACAGTCACGGCCGGTTTGCAGGGCAGATGGGAGGAGGCGGGAGTGGGCAGAGCTCGGGAGGGACACGGAGAGGGAGGTCAGGGAGGTCAGGGAGGAAGAGAAGGAGGCAGACGGAGCCCTGAGAGCTGCAGCTAGAAAGGCAGACCCACAGCGACCCAGGCAGATGGAGACCCAGCGAGAGGGACAGGGACCCGGACAGCGAGAGAGGCGGAGAAGACACAGGCGGAGAAGCCAGTCGGCACTCCCAGGCCCAGAGGGAGGCTCCAAGGGGACACACCCTCCCACGCGGACACGCAGACACAGGGCAGCGGCCGGAGCTGGCCGGGCCCACGCCCCGCCTGCCTTTGGCTCTTCTGGGCGCCTGGCCTCCCAACCACACTGACCTGGGCCTCGGCCCCTGGACTCCCCACTCGCCCCCCCCTCCAGGCCCTGCCCTAGGCCCGTGGTTGGCAAACAGTGGCTCGTGAGCCACATGCGGCTCTTTGGCCCCTTGAGTGTGGCTCTACCACAAAATACCACGTGTGGGCGCGCACGTACAGTGCGATTGAAACTTCGTGGCCCATGTGCAGAAGTCGGTATTCTGTGGGAGAGCCACACTCAAGGGGCCAAAGAGCCGCATGTGGCTCGCGAGCCGTGGTTTGCCGACCACTGCCCTAGGCTGTTCCCTCCTCTCAATCCTCACGCTCAACTGTCACCTCCTCCCTCGAGCTCCCAGAGCCCAGGCCGCCCTGAGCAGACCCTCCTCCTGTCCCTCGCGCGGCCCGACAGCAGACTCTGGGTGCCCGGCTCCTGGTCCTGCAGGAGGAGCCCAGTTTTGGGGGGAATGAATGAACACATGAATGAGTGCAGACCCAGAGTGACAGAGGGAGCGAGACAACGAGAATGACAGACACAGGAGACAAAGATGGACGCAGGGAGAGGCCTCTGGTGGGGTTAGGACGCGGGGGGCGGGTATGGGCGGGGAGGGACAGATGGGGGCCTTGGGGACAGGGATCCTGGAATTAGGCACTTGGTTCTCAGCGGCTGGGCTTGGGCTGAGTGAACAGACCATGGAGAGCCCCGTGAAGGGGCTGCAGGCAGAGCCATGGGCACCCCGTTCAACTACGTCATTGTACATACGGGGAAACTGAGGCTCAGAGGAAGCAAGGGCCCCGAGCATGGCCATCATGTGGGCAGCAGCCCTCCCCTGGTGTGAGGACAAGGCTCACCACCCCCCCCCAATACACACAGCTTCCCGGGTTGGCAGAGTGGAATGTGGGGGTCCCTAGATTGGGGTAGAGAGGGCCGAGGCTGGGAGGAGGAAGGGATCGGGACACCCAAGGACCTAGGAGGGGGCTGGGGAGGGGCGGGCATACCGGAGGATGAGGCTCCAGAAGCTGAGGCTCATGGGAAATGAGGAAGGGGGGGCGGTGGGTCCTACAATCTGAATGCTGGGGACCTGGGGGGTGGGTGTCCGGGCGTTAGGATCCCGGCCGTCTAAGGCCTGGGGGATGGGCTATTAGGACTCGGAGAGAGTTTGGAGGTCAAGGGCTGGGGGTGTAAAGTGTTCAGAGATCCGAAGGGCTGGGGGCTCAGGAAGTCTGGGGATGGGAAGGGGAAGGAGGCTGGAAGAACAGAAGCCGGCCCGGTGGCGTGGCTCCGTGGCTGAGCATCCACCCAGGAACCAGGGGCTCAGGGTTCGAGTGCCGGTCAGGCCGTGAGCCTGGGTTGTGGCTCGATCCCCGTAGGCGGCATGCAAGAAGCAGCCGATCCGTGATTCTCTCTCACCATTGATGTTTCTCTCTCCCTCTCCCTTCCTCTCTCGCTGAAACCAATAAAAACATTTTTTTTTAAGGAAAGGAAAAGGAAAGCCAGAACTCTGGCTTCAGGAAGTTGGCGGGTCAGGAATCTGAGGTCAGAGGGCAGAAGTCATGAGGTCGTGGGCTGAAGTTGGGATGAAGCTGCCTGGGGGGTGCCTGGGCATCTGTGACCATTTTCTCAGCTGTTACCATCAGAGGTCAAGCGGGGTCAGAATTTGAGAAACCTGGGCCCAGACAAGACGTTCCTACTTGACTACGTGTGGCGGGCAGGGGGCCATTCTCTACTCTTTCTCGTGCGCTTGCGATATTTTGCAATAAAATAACATTTAAGAGAAAACTCCGGGGTCCAGAGTTAAAAGGTGATGAAGTCGAGGGCCAGGAGGGAGCAGAGGGGCTGAGGCCACTGACCGAGCCGCCCTCCACGATGTCCCGCCACAGCGGGCGGTCCGGGGGCTGCTCCGCCAGCTCCAGGAGGTTGTCCAGCACCACCTGGCCGATGAGGTCGTGCCGCGAGAAGCGGTCGAAGTCATAGACGCTGAAGTGCAGCTTGCGCTGGGCCAGCTCAGCCAGGGGCACCGCGAACTGAAACGTCTCATTGAACACGGGGTTCAGGGTCTTCCTGTGCACCTGGGAGGGGGGGGGGGCGGGCGGACAGACACCATGCCTACCAGCCCCTCCTCCCTCAGACCCAGGAGTCCAGGCCCCCAGCCCCTCCTCCCTCAGACCCAGGAGTCCAGGCCCCCAGCCCCTCCTCCCTCAGACCCAGGGGTCCAGGCCCCAGCCCCTCCTCCCTCAGACCCAGGAGCCCAGGCCCCCAGTCCCTCCTCCCTCAGACCCAGGAGTCCAGGCCCCCAGCCCCTCCTCCCTCAGACCCAGGAGTCCAGGCCCCCAGCCCCTCCTCCCTCAGACCCAGGAGCCCAGCCCCCCAGCCCCTCCTCCCTCAGACCCAGGAGTGTCCAGGCCCCAGCCCCCCAGCCTCCCAGCCCCTCCTCCCTCAGACCCAGGAGCCCAGCCCCCCAGCCCCTCCTCCCTCAGACCCAGGAGTGTCCAGGCCCCAGCCCCCCAGCCTCCCAGCCCCTCCTCCCTCAGACCAGGAGTCCAGGCCCCAGCCCCCAGCCTCCCAGCCCCTCCTCCCTCAGACCCAGGAGTCCAGGCCCCCAGCCCCTCCTTCCTCAGACCCAGGAGTCCAGGCCCCCAGCCTCTCCTCCCTCAGACCCAGGAGTCCAGGCCCCCAGCCCCTCCTCCTTCAGACCCAGGAGTCCAGGCCCCAGCCCCCCAGCCCCTCCTCCCTCAGACCCAGGCGTCCAGACTCCCAGCCCCTCCTCAGGGGGACCCAGTGCCCAGCCCGCCGCCCGGACCTTGGTCTGAAACTTTTTCTTGCGGTCAGGCAGCAGGTAGATCTTGACGTAGGGGTCTGAGAAGCCATTGGAGTCCTTGGCCGGGAGGTCCAAGGCCTGCAGGATCCGCACCACCAGCTGGTCGGAGCCGTAGAGGTACCGCAGGGCAAAGCTGATGCGGCCGCAGGGTGCGCCCGCGCCGGCCTCCCCAGAGCCCAGGGCCCCGCCGCCGCGCCAGCTGCCGGGGCCAGTCCCCTGGTACAGCTCCGGCTTGATCTGCCCGATGAGCTTGGCCTTTTCTTCACCGCCCGGCAAGGGTAAGGGCAGGGCGGGTGGCCGCTCCTCACTGCCCGGGTCCGGCTGGGTGGTCAGGGTCTGCTGGGTGAGGGGCCGAGGCAGGGCTGGGTACCTGCAGGGGGGTGGGGAAGACCACGGGGTGGTGGGTGGCTCTGAATCTTGCATCTGGGACACTCCTCCCTGCCTCCTCCCCAAACCCCACAGCCAGGGAGGGGTCACAAACCCCCACCCTTGCTCACTGTGACCTGGAGCCAGCCACTTGCACTCTCTGGGCCTCAGTTTCCCCATCCATGCTGGGGACGGGGTTACCCCTTCTCGAAGCTGGCTCCAGCCCCGACCTGCTTGGGCAGCAGCCTCCAGGAGCCTCCTCTGAACCTCCAGCTGGTGACTCAGAATAACTTTCCCATGGACTCCTGGGGCTGCACAGGGCCCAGACCCCTCAACCCTGACCTGCCCTTCTCCCTAACCTGTCTTTCCTTTTTGTCAAAAGAAGAAAATTACAGGTCAATATCCTTGATGTTCATAGATGCAAAAGTTAGCAAACCATATTCAGCCTGCATTAACCCCACCACGACCAGGTGGGATTCACCCCCCGAATGCAAGGATGGTTCAACATCCACAATTCAATCAACGAGCTATATCACAGCCGCAGTTCCCTGAGCTGCGTCACTGCAGCGCTGGCCTGGCTGGCCAGGCCGGACCGAGACAGCCCACGGGGGCCACTTCCCCTGGATTGTGAATGACATGAGGGCAGGGCTTGTCCCCCCTCTGTGTTTCCAGCACTCAGGCCTTGTGGACTGCCTTTTGCCTCAGGGTCTTGCGGGGGGTGGGCGGGGGGCGGGGGAAGGTTGTGGGGAGGGGGTGTCCTAACCCTCATTCTTTCCACCTCCCTGGTGTCCTGCCCCCAGCCTCCTTCTTCCTCTGGCTCCAGGAGAGCAGACCTCCAGCCCCCTTCTCCCTTAGGCCCAAGGACTCCAGGCTCCTCCCCTCCTCTCCCAGACCCAGGAGTCTGGGCCCCCCGCCTCCTTTATCCCCAGGATCCAGGAGTCCACACCCCAAACCCCCTACTCCCCCAGGGCTCAGGAGAGCCAGGATGGGAAACAGACACAGCGGAGGAGCAGACGTTCAGAGGGCACCCCCAGCCCATCAACCAGTCTCACCTGGTGGTGGGCGCCAGGCTGGTGACCTGCTGATGTGACTGGGCACTGGGCAAACCGCCACCACTAGGGGGCAGCAGGAGCAGCCCAGAGCCTGCCCCTCCCTCTGAGGGCAGCTCAGGAGACGTCTGGCTCGGTTTGACCCCAGCAGCCACTGCAGCGGCGGCGGCCTCTGGGTAGGAGTCCATGTCCAAGTAGGAGGGGTCAGGGGCGTCCGAGGCCCCCAGGCTGCCTGGCTCCAGCAGCTCCGCAAAGGGCGGGTGGTGGGCGGCGTGGGCATGGTGGTGTGGGCCCCCCAGCAGAGGGTGGCCACCCAGGCCAGCCCCCAGGTGGTGCCCACTGCCGCCTACCAGGCCTGCCAGCCCGACCCCAGGGCCTAGCTCTTTGCGCAGGGGGCCACCGCCCACGGCCGAGCCCTTGTCCCGCCAGGGAACCCAGCACAGCTTCCAGGACACGAAGAGGGAGACGCCCAGGAGGACGATGCCACAGAACGTCACGATGACTGACAGCAGGCTCACTGAGATGTCTAGAGAGAGCGGGCACAGAGGTCAGGGGTCAAGGTGCGGGGGTCACAATTTATCTCCCCGAAGATCTAAGCTTCAAAAAATAATTAAAAAGTAATTTTTTTCGTATTTGCCATGCATTGTCCTAAGCAACTTACATATGTTATTTATTTTAAACTCCATGACCCTACAAGGCGGGTATTTTATATGCCCACTTTAAAGATGAGGAAACAGAGGCACAGAGAGGCTGAGTGACTTGTAGAAGGCTGCACAGGAAGTAAACGACAGGTCTGCGATTTGAACTCAGCAGCCTGTCTCCAGACTGTGTTCTCTTGATTACTAGCACACGGTGCCTCTCTGTAAGAGGGTACACCCCCAGAAACAGGACCAAGGTCCCCCCAAATGCTCAGAGGCGATCAAAGCGAAAAAGAGTGCATGGCACAGGCAGGCAGGTCAGGGGTCACCCCCGCTTGCTGTGTGACCTTGAGAAGCTGCTTAACCACTCTGAGCCTTGCATCCCCCATTTGCCAGAGAGGAGAGAATCGGTCCTGTGTGGAACCCCTTTTCTGAGTTCTGTGGGTCCTCCTAGGAGGTCACTGAACCTGAGGCTGGTCCTGACTTCCCGGGGTCAGGTTCTGGCTGTTCCGCCTACGGGTGTGGGACGCCCGAGCAAGTCGCTGCAGCCCTCGGGCCTCGCCCCTCAGCGCTGTGCCCTGGCCGGTCTGCCCCGCGCACAGCAAGCTGCCGCTCAGCCTCCCGGGACCAGACGTGCTTCCGCAGGCCCCTCATCCAGCCCGTCCTTGCTCTGAGAACCCTGCTGCCTTGGAGCTGGGTGACCTGGGGCAAGTCAGTTCACCCTTCTGAGCCTCAGTTTCCCTGGGGATCATATGTACCGGGCAGGGCCACTGATCGTCGTCGATGGAACAGGCCCGGGCCTCGCGGGCTGCCTGCCACACAGCTGGTGTTTAATGAGAACCTCCCCACCTTGATGGAATGACCACTGTGTGCCCAGCTTGGCTACACTCTTCACGTGTGTGGTATCATGTGAGTCTCTCATCTGCCCCACGGGGTAGTCACTTACACTGTCTCCATTGTCCAGATGGGGAAACTGAGGCACAGACAAGTTACTTGCCCAAAGCCATCCAGTTAGTACTGGGAGAGGCGGGATTTGAACCCGCGCACGCACTATTCGAGATGCACAAAGGTAACTGGAGGGGGTATGCGGCAGCACAGTGGGGGGGGGGGGCCTAGGGCAAAACTCCACAAGGTCAGGGGTCAAATGGACCACACAGCTCCTGCTCCTTGGATCAGAGTTTGGGGGACCAGCAGTGGACAGGATGGAGGCAGGCCTCTAAGCGGAATCAGCCCCACAGGGAAGAGAAAGCTGAGGGGGTCTGCGGAGGCGGAGGCAGGGGCTGGGGGGACAGTTGGGGTGCTGACCTGCATCGGGGCCCCGGGGGTAGCCCCGGATTCGCAGGTCGTTGAACTCCTGGCACCTGTCGCTCGTGTCGGCATCTCGGACCCGGGCACAGAGGTCTGAGACCAGGATGAGTGCCCGTCGGCAGAGGTCATCTTCGTAGTCTCCTGACATGGTGACCTGTGGGTCCTGCGCTTGGGACGGGCCGGCGAGGGTGCAGGTGGGGAACGAGATGGGGGAGAGAGTGGGTAAGTGTGGAAAGAGAAAGAGAAAAGGAGAGGGGCAAGGGGCCAGAGATTGGGGCTGATGGACAAGGGGACAGAGATTGGGGCTGGTGGGCAAGGGGCCAGAGATTGGGGCTGGTGGGCAAGGGGCCAGAGAGCAGGGGCTGATGGACAAGGGGCCAGAGATTGGGGCTGGTGGGCAAGGGGACAGAGATCAGGGGCTGATGGACAAGGGGACAGAGATTGGGGCTGGCGGGCAAGGGGTCAGAGATTGGGGGCTGATGGACAAGGGGACAGAGATTGGGGGTTGATGGACAAGGGGTCAGAGATTGGGACTGGTGGGCAAGGGGACAGAGATTGGGGATGAATGGAGAAGAAAAAGGAAATTAGGGACTGATGGACAGGAGGACTGGAATTAGGGGTGGACAGGCAAGAAGATAGTAACAAGGGTTTGACAAACAAGGGACAGAGATGGATGTGAGTGGCCAAGAAGACAGGATAGGGACAAATGGACCAGGAGGAAGAGACTGGGAAGGCCACAAGGGGCAGAGGTTAAGGATGCACAAATAAAGGGGTGAGCAAACAAGGAGACAAAGATTAGGGGTGCAGAGGTGAGCAGACAGAATTTAGGGATAGTCACTCATTATTCGTATACTTCCAACCAACATTCATTGAGCACCAACTACATGCTAGGCACTACGCCAACTGCTGCAGATCCAGCCGGAACGAGCGCACCTCACGCATTCCCTCATTTCCTGGTGTCACAACCCACTGAGAGGTGACAATGAGTAAACAAATCCGTAGACACATAAACAACACACAACTCTCAGAAAAACAGCGGAAGGAACCAAGGAACCAGGAACCAGGAGGCGGGTGGTCATCTGGGGAGGGGGCTCTCAGACCTGCAGGATGAGATGGAGCGGGCCAGTGGGGCTGGAGTCGGGAAAAGCATTCAAAGTAGCAGGAACAGCATGAGCAACTGTCCAGGGTGGGAAAGGGCTTGGCGTGGCCCCGGGGACGGAGAGGAGGCCAGGTCGGAGTAGACAGAGAGACAGGACTAAGAGAGAGGGGTGCATGGAGGTAGGGAGAGATGAGATGGTTATGTGTGGTGGTGGCTGGGGAGGGATGGAGCTGCAGGATGCAGAGACAGGGACCAAGCCGAGGGAGGGAGAAATGAGGGGAAGGGGAAGACACGGGTAGGAGACCATGGGGAAGGCAAGCTGGGGCTCAGGAGAGAGGGACAGATGAATAGACAGACAGAAGTCGGGGGACGGAGACTTGGGATGGACAGAGCTGTGCAATGCACGGGAGTGTGGGAGATGGGCAGGCAGAGGGCAGTGATGAGGGCCAGGCAGACTGTGGCCAGCAGGACCTCAGGGAGAAACAGCAGAAGGAGAATGGCTGGTGTGCAGAAATAAAGGAGAGACAGACAGATAATGGCCAGAGAGCACAGCCGGACAAAAGGATCCCGAGGAGGGCTGGGCAGGCAGACATGGGTCCCGAAGGAAGGTTGGAGGCGGGAGCGTACAAGAGAGGCGACCGGGAGAAAGAGGTGGAGGTGGGGAGAGGGCACATAGCGACACATGGTTGGGAGCCAGACATCAGAGATGGGCTGGAAGGAGCGTGCAGGGGAGACAGGTGTGGGGATGCTGCACAGGCCGGGGCTCTGAGGCAGGCATGGGCACACTCACCTGCGCTTATCCCTGCCGGCTCCTGGGTGGCAGCCGAGGCGGCGGGCGGCAGCCCATGGGGGTTGGAGGGCGGGCCAGGGGCTGCGGACCCGTCCCCACGCGCTCGCCAGGTGGTGAGAGGAGGTGCCGGATCTGAGGGCCGTGGCCGGGAGAAGAAGCTTAAGTCCGAGCCTCACCTCTTGTCCTACTCAGGCCAGCTGCTGACCCCAGGGCACCCCGGGCAGATCCAGCCACCCCCTCCCACCTCCGGGCCCCCACCTCCCGTTGAGACTACAATTCCCGGCAGGCCTTGGGCTCGTACTGCAGCAACTTTATAGGCCTGGCGCTGCAGGAGCTACTGGGAGTTGAAGTCCCTCATGCCTCTCCCGGCTGCAGAGGCTGGGAATTTTTTTGCAGGTGGGGGGGTAGGAGATGCTGGGGTCCCAAAGCACCGCAGGGGACAGGAATGAAGTCTGGGACCTAGAGCGGCCTCGGAGTCCCAAGTCCTTAGGGGCCGTGGAGTGGATAGACGATCCCCCACGCCCAGGGGGTCGGCCAGAGAGGCTGGGGTACACCCAGGTGTTTCGGGTCCCACCCCCCCACCCCCTTCCAGGGCCACCTGCCCCTCCCCCGGGGCAGCCAGCGAGCGCCGCAGCACTCCCACTCCCCGGTGGGAGATCGGCGCGTCTCTGCACCTACCCCGCCCCCACGAGCCCGGGCGGCCCCCAAAGATGGTGCTGGGGCGGGGGCGGGGGCTGTGGCCCGGGGGAGGGAGGAGCGGACTCACCGGAGCCGCGGCCGCCGCCGCCGCAGCCCGCACGCCCGCCGCCCGCCGCGGTGCCCGCTCGGCTCCTCCCCCCGCTCCTGGCGCAGGTCCGCCGCTCCTCCCCGGCACCCCCCCTCTTCCCCTGAACCTGCGGCTGGAAAGCCGAAATCGCGCGCTGCTGGGAGGAAGGAGGGAGAGGTCCCCGGACCGAAGCGTCAGGGACCCAGTGCGCGTCCAGAGGATGCAGAGATCGGGCGCCAGGACCTTCTGCTCCCCCAGGATCCAGGGGTGCCAGCCCACAGCCCCTCTTCTCTCAAACAGAGGAGCCGGGGAGCCCAGCCACCTCCTCTCCCAGGACCCAGGGTCCGGAGCTCCCGCCCGCCTCCATTCTGATCTAGGCATCCACGCCTCCCGCCCCTCCGACCCCGTCCCCGCCGCCGCGGCCCCGTCCCCCGCAAGGACCCGGGACCTCAGTCTGAGGAGCCCCGCGGGCCGCGGTGGGAGGGGAGGCGGGGCCTGGGCGCCAGCGGTGGAGTCTCAGCCCGCGTGGAGGTGCCGAGCAGGCACCTGGGTTCGAATCCTGCCTGGGTCGGCTCCCGCCTTTGTCATCTCGCGCTTTGCTCTGAGCCCCAATCTCCTCATCAAAAAAAATACGGATAGCCTGGCCGGTGTTGCTCAGTGGTTGAGCGTCGACCCATGAACCAGGAGGTCCTGGTTCGATGCCCGGTCAGGGCACGTGCCCATGTTGTAGCTCGATCCCCGGTGGGGGGCGTGCAGGAGGCAGCGGATCAACGATTCTCTCTCATCATTGATGTGTCTATCTCTCCCTCTCCCTTCCTCTCTGAAATCAATAAAAATATATTTAAAATTAAAAAAAAGAAAATATGGACAATAAACCTGTTTCCAAAGGGATCCAGAGGTTTTAGAAGGAAAGTCAGTATTGGAAAAGGATGGAAACACAGTAGGTGCTTAATGAATATTTATTTCTTTTTTAATCCTCACCCGAGGATATTTCTTTCTATTGATTTTTAGAGAGAGTGGAAGGGAGGAATTGAAGGGGGGGGGGAGAAAAATACAACATTGATGTGAGAGAGACACATCGATTGGTTGCCTCCCAAACATGCCCCGACTGGGTGGGGGATCGAACCTGCAACCTAGGTAGGAGCCCTTGACAGGAATCGAACCTATGACCTTTCTGTGTGCAGACTGACGCTCTAACCATTGAACACACCAGCCAGGGGAATGACTATTTCTTAAAATAAGCAGGAAATAGTCAATGATGTATTAATAGCAGTTAATGGTAATAATCACCACTGACTCTGATCTGGGCCCTGGGCTAAGTGCTATGAAAATGTTTTCTCATTTAATGTGCAGTTTTGTGTTTTTGTTTAAATATATTTTTATTGATTTTTTACAGAGAGGAAGGGAGAGGGAGAGAGAGTTAGAAACATCGATGAGAGAGAAACATCGATCAGCTGCCTCCTGCACACCCCCTACTGGCGATGTGCCTGCAACCAAGGTACATGCCCTTGACCAGAATCGAACATGGGACCCTTCAGTCTGCAGGCCAATGCTCTATCCACTGAGCCAAACCAGTTAGGGCTTAATGTGCAGTTTTTTTAAAAAATATGTTCTTACCGATTTGAGGAAGAGAGAGATACATGGATCAGCTGCCTCCTGCACAGCCCCCACCGGGCACGTGCCCTGACCGGGAATTGAACCGTCAACCTCTGGGTGCACAGGAGGACACTCAACCAACTGAGCCGCAGTGGCCAGGACAACTGTGCAGTTCTGTTACTCCCATTTCACAGAGGAGACAACTGAGGCTCCCGGAGGTTAAACCCCTTGGAGAAGGTCCAGAGCTACAGGGTCACCAATGTGGGCACGCAGGTCTAGGCTCCCCAAAGCCCACTCGCCCAGCCTGACCCTCGCACCCAGCACACAGGGCGCACAGGCAGCCCCGTTCCACAGGGAGAGACTCGCGGAAGGAAGTGTGCCATGCGCAGCGCTCAGAGATGTGTGCACAGATGGGCTTGCCAGCTTCCCCGGGCGCGTTCCAGACACTCAGGCTCTGAGGCTGCCCAGGCACTGGGAGGCGGCTGTAGGGCTCTGGTCAGTGTGTGTGACTTTGGGTGCCAAGCACCAGAGTTCAAATCCCAGCTCTGCTCTGTGTGACCTTGAGTGAATTATATTCTCGAGGCCTCCGTTTCCCCTTTTGTATGTGAGAAAACATTCTTCTTTTTTCTTTTTTTTATTTGAATTTTTAGAGAGAGGAAGGGAGAGGGACATAGAGAAACATCAATGTGAGAGAGAAACATTGGTCAGTTGCTTCCCATACCCACCCCAGCTGGGGATCGAACCTGCAACCCGGGCATGTGCCCTGACCAGGAATCTAATCGGCATCCTTTCGGTGCACACGATGACACTCAACCGACTGAGCAACTGGCCAGGTGAATGAGGAAAAAGTAAAAAACCCAGATTCTATGTCATGAACTTATTTTGAGGATTACATTAAATTTATGCAAGGTGAAAAATGGTTAGTATCTATTTATTTAAAAGGCTAATATGCAAAGTGTCCCCTTGGGAATTCAATCAGGAGACCGGGAGTTTGGATTGCTCGCTATGATGTGAGCTGACCACCAGGGGGTGGCACAGAAGATGGTGCTGAGGGAGCGAGGGAAGGAGGAGGCAGGGAGGCGGGGAACCTGATTAGCCCTGATCGCCAGCCAGGCCTAGGGACTTTACCGGTGCATGAATTTTGTGCACCGGGCCTCTAGTTATTGTAATAATTAGTAATTACATGCATTTGCTTATGTATTCTCTTTAAAATATATATTTACTGATTTTTAGAGAGAGGAAGAGAGAAACTTCAATCTGAGGCCTCCTGCACAACCCCTACCGGAGATCCAGCCCACAACCCTGGCATATGCCCTGACAGAGAATTGAACCAGCAACCTTTGGTTGATGGGAACGATGCCCAACCCATTGAGCCACCCCGGCCAGGGCTGTGGATATACTCTGTGACTGCATTTTACAAGTGAGGAAATTAAGGCTCAGAGCAGGAAAGCGCCCTGCCCAAGGTCACACAGCTGGGAAGTGTCAGAGTTGAGATCCAAAGCCACGCAGCTCTGAACCTAGAGCCCACCTTTCCGTCACTACCTTGCTTGCATCCAAGAAGTTTGAGGGCCTTGCCTGTCGCCACCAGGAGTGTAGAATCGCGTAGAGCACTGACCGGGGAGCCAAGAGACAGACAGATTCTCTGCAACCACTCAATTCCATCCATGCAGCCATTTGATGGACACTCACTGAGCACCTTCTGCGTGCCAAGCACTGTTCTAGGCACCAGGGACGCGGCTGGGAACAAAGAAGACAAAAACCCCAGCTTTGGGACAGGGAACAGGATGGGAAGCCCCGGGTGCTGTGAGTGTGTTGACATTTGCACTGAGCTCAGAAGGGGCTGCTGAGCACATAAGCTTCATGGGGGCAGCACTTTGATCTGTTTACTGCTGTGTCCCCACTGCCTGACACAGTGCCTGGCACACAGTAGGCACTCCAAAAATATTGGTTAGCCGAGACCGGTTTGGCTCAGTGGAAGGAGCGTCGACCTGCGGACTGAGGGGTCCCGGGTTCGGTTCCGGTCAGGGGCATGTGCCTGGGTTGCGGGCGCATCCCCAGTGGGGGATGTGCGGGAGGCGGCTGATCGATGTTTCTCTCTCATCGATGTTTCTGACTCTCTATCTCTCTCCCTTCCTCTCTGTAAAAAATCAATAAAATATATTTTAAAAAAATATTGGTTAGTTGAATGAATAAATGAATGAACAAGTAGATAGATAAATAGAGGGATTGGTGGATGGATGAGTGGATGATGGATGGACAGATGGATGGATGAGTGGATGATGAATGGATGGGTGGATGAGTGGATGGATGAGTGGATGATGGATGGACGGATGGATGGATGAGTGGATGATGAATGGATGGGTGGATGAGTGGATGGATGAGTGGATGATGGATGGATAGAAGGGTGGGTGGATGGGTGGGTGGATGGATAGAAGGATGATGTAAGGATAAATGGATGGATGAGTGGATGATGGATGGATGAGTGGATGATGGATGGATAAAAGGGTGGGTGGATGGGTGGATGGATGGATAGCAGGATGATGTAAGGATAAATGGATGGATGCATGGATGGATGCATGAATGCATGAGTGAATGAATGAGCTTGCACAAATACCTACAGATTCACACACAAATGTGACTCGAACTAAATGCAGTCTCACACCCACAGGCGCGTTCTTGTGTGTAAACACAGATGCACCTCTTCTCCGGGTGCCCATGGAGAGAACAAGCACTGGGGGGAGAGGCAAACCCTCTGACCAGGCTCAGCCAGCCCCTCCCCCCGCGGTGCTGAGATAATTTCCGGAAGAGGAGGAAATGCCGATTCAGGGATTCGTGTCCCAGGCTGTGAGCCGGCGGGGGAGAGGGGCGTGCGTGACAGAGGGAGGCAGGCGGGGCTAAGGCAGAGCAGTGGACCTGGAGAAACAGAGTTGGAGAAGTGGAGCAACAGAGACAAACACACACACAGAGACAGGCAGACAGACGTGCGGAAAGGTATGGGGACAGACACAGAAAGATATAGGCTAGAGATACATGAAACAGAAACTCAAATTCAGACACAGAGCGAGATAAGGCAGGGTTCCAAGGACAGACAGGTAGAGAGAGAGGAAGAAACATAACGACAGCCGAAACCGGTTTGGCTCAGTGGATAGAGCGTCGGCCTGTGGACTGAAAGGTCCCAGGTTCGATTCCGGTCAAGGGCATGTACCTGGGTTGCGGGCACATCCCCAGTAGGAGGTGTGCAGGAGGCAGCTGATCGATGTTTCTCTCTCATCGATGTTTCTAACTCTCTATCTCTCTCCCTTCCTCTCTGTAAAAAAACCAATAAAATATATTAAAAAAAAAAAAGAAAGAAACATAACGACAGAGAAATGGAGACACACAGAGGGAAACAGAGATGCAGACTTTAGAAGGAGAGAGAGAGAGAGAGAGAGAGAGAGAGAGAGAGAGAGAGAGAGAGAGAGAGAGAGAGGACCCTTCCATGGAGGAAAGAGAGAGCACGTCAGAAGACGAGGCGCAGAGAGGGGAAGACATTTGCCTGAGGTTGCACAGCCCGGACCGGGCTCAGTGCCGGCCTGTCTGACCCCAGAGTCCAGGTTCCCGCCTCGCCCCGTGTAGCTCAGGAGGACCGAAGGGGCGGGAAGATGGGGCTGGGGCTCTGAGTGTGGGTCACGGCGACAGAGGGACGTAGTCGCTCCTGTATTCACTCAACACACGCGTTCTGCGCTTCCCCGAGGGGTGACGCCGGAGGAGGGCCGGAGGGGAGTTAGGAGCTGCTGGCCCGGCGGGGGAGGCAGACACGGGGTCAAATCCCTGAAAAGACAGACGGAGAGGACAGTGTTCAGAGTCCGGGGAAGCAGCAGAGGAGGCGGAGTCAGAGGCGGCTTCCCGCAGGAGGGAGCATTTGCGCTTCTAGGAAAGGACCAGGGCATTTTCGGCTCCGGGAAAAGGGGGGTGGAGAGGGGCATTCCAGCAGGCACAGCATGTGGGTGCGGAGGCAGGAGTGACCCGGGAGGGATTCGCTAAATGAGAGAATTAATCAAAGGTGACTGGACAATGTTTGAAGGGGTGAGAGGGGAGAGGAGCGCGGGACCAGATCATGCAAATCTCAGACGCCTGGATGAGGGATGGGATGTGGTCCAGGGATGCTGGGGAGCCACGGGGCGGCTGCACGCAGGGGAGGGACAGGTCAGCTCTGGGCACAGAAAGAACCTGCTGGAGCAGCGGTTCTCAACCTGTGGGTCGCGACCCCTTTGGCGGTCGAACGACCCTTTCACAGGGGTCGCCTAAGACCATCCTGCATATCAGATATTTACATGAGGATTCATAACAGTAGCAACATGACGGTTATGAAGTAGCAACGGAAATAATGTTATGGTTGGGTCACAGCATGAGGAACTGTATTTAAAGGGCCAGAGGGTTGAGAACCACTGCACTGGAACCCTGTGGGGAAAGGAGTGGGGACGGGAGCACAGAAGGAGGCTCGGGAGCGGGTGCAGGCAGAGAGGATGGAGCTGAGGGGGTGTCCTGGCCCCAGGAATGAGGAGGAGAGGATGCAGGGTCAGGGGGGCAGAAGGGGTAGCGCCTGGGGGCTGGTGGGCTCTGCGCCAGGTGTGCCTGGGGTGAAAGATGCTCCCTTCCTATACGGATGGGCTTGGAGACAGAAATGGAGGCCAGCCTGATGGGAGACCCAGACATGAGGAGGTGGAAGGGAGTCAGGGCCACAGAGGAACTGAGTCTGGAAATGAGTCTAATGAAGTCTGGACTGTCTTCATTGCCAATGACAGAAACACAAATGACCTGAGCATAAGGGGGAATTGATTGTGTGGGAGAGGGTTTCAGGCACGGCTGGATCCAGGTACCCCAGTCATCATCAGGAATCTGACTGTTGGCAGATGCAAAGACAGGGGTGCCTAATGGGCACCTATGTGGTTAGACCCTTTCCCTGCTTCACTTGGGGTCCAGGAGCCCCCAGACCCTTCCCCTCCAGATCCAGGACTCCAGGCCCCCAGCCCCTCCTCCTTCAGACCCAGGGGTCCAGGCCCCCAGCCCCTCCTCCCTCAGACCCAGGGGTCCAGGCCCCCAGCCCCTCCTCCCTCAGACCCAGGGGTCCAGGCCCCCAGCCCCTCCTCCCTCAGACCCAGGGGTCCAGGCCCCCAGCCCCTCCTCCCTCACACCCAGGGGTCCAGGCCCCCAGCCCCTCCTCCCTCAGACCCAGGGGTCCAGGCCCCCAGCCCCTCCTCCCTCAGACCCAGGAGTCCAGGCCCCGCCCCTCCCCCCCCCCCCCCCCCCCGCAGACCCAGGAGTCCGAGTCCCCAGCCCCACCCCCGCCTTCTGTAGGTACCATGACAACCAAGCCCCCTGCTCACCTTTCCCTCCCCCATCTAGAACCCAGTTTCCGTTTGAATCTTGACCGGGTCTAACCAGTTCCTGCTTGAGACAGGGATGAACGGAGGGCAAGTGGGAACAGAAGGGGGATGACAGAGGGGAGAGGAGCGGAGAGGTGGGGCCGAGGCAGCCCTGCGAGGGGAGGGGTGGGGAGAGATGGAAAAAGGAGCCGGGGGAGAGATGGGGAGAGGGGCCAGGCGACAGGGAGCGGGAGAGGGGGTCAGAGAAAAGCAGGCGACTATGAATAGAGGCGGGAACGGGGGTCGGGGGAGATGTTGGGGAAATTGTTAAAGGAAGAGACTGGGGAGATAGAACCAGGAAGGGGGAGAGAAATGGGGAGGAAGGGGGCAGAGAAACCCAGGGGAAGCCTAGAGGAGAGACGGAGGGAGAGATTAGGAGATGCCAGGGAAACAAAACTGGGAGAGAGGGAGCGAGGGAGCGGAGCAGAGAGATGGGGAGAGAGCGAGGGAGGCAGAGGGAGGGAGAGGGGGGAGCGAAGGGACTCCAAGAGGCAGGGGGAGAGAGGGGAGGAAGCGGGAAAGTGGGAGAGGAGGTCCTGGGGCCCGCAGGGGCTCCCCGCGGTCCTCGGAACCAGGATCCCCATGTGGGCCCAGCCTGCCCGTGCTTCTCTGTGTGCTCCGCCGGGGCTCAAAAAGGAAGAGGAGGCAGCCAGGACGAGAAGGAGCTGGGGTGGGTGGCCCAGTCAGAGCTGCTCTTCCCACCCTCCTGAGACACCCCCCACCCGCCTTCCCAGGATGCAGCAGGAGGTGGAGCCCCTGAGCTCCTCCGCCCTGGGCACCCCCGGCCTGCACAGGGAAGCAGGTACACCAAGCCGCGTCTGTCTGTGTGTGTGTGTGGGGGGGGGGGGGGTGCGTGGGAATTTTCTTCATGTATTGAGTCCTAGACTTGGCCTGTAGCCTCCAGGGAGTCACTGGCCTTCCAAGGAGAGAGCCACCCAGACTCTTAGGTGGACCAGTACCCTTTGAACCTCACACTACATTTCCCACAAGCCTCTGCAGTTCCCTGGCCAATGTGCTGAACACAGAACTACATTTCCCATGAGCCTCTGGGGCCCCCACTCCTCTGAGGCCATTATCTCAGAAGCCTGCCTGATCCCTTACACTCTTCTTTTTAAATTAATTAATTAACTAATCTTAATTGATTCCAGAGAGGACGGGAGAAGGAGAGAGAGAGGGAAACAGCAATGATGAGAGTCATTGATCGGCTGCCTCTTGCATGCCCCCTGCTGGGGATTGAGCCCCTATCCCAGGCATGTGCCCTCGCGGGGGAATCCAAGGTGGCCTCCTGGTTCATAGGTCAGTGTTCAACCACTGAGCCACACCGGCGGGGGCCTCACAGTCTTCTTGTCTCCCACACTGAGCTCAGCATCTTCCCCCAAAGTCACTCCTCCTCCCTGCTTCCCATCTTCTAATGACCCCATCGCCAACTGATCACTGGGCTAGATCCCAGGTGCTGCCCCCATCCCCTCCCACAGCCATCAGTCCCCAGCCCCATCTTCCCATCCCGCTCTCTCTGCCCCACCCCTGCCTCAGCATCCCCACAGCCCCAGCTCAGCTCCTGTCCTTTCCGATGGGCCTTTTCTCAGCCTAACTGCCTGGTCTCCAGTTTCTCCCCTCCAGCCATTGCCCACCTGGCTCCAGAGGGCTCTTCCCGACACCAGCGCGGATTCTGTCTCTCCCCTGCTCACAGCACTCCCTCTTTCCTCATCACGCCAGGGACAGCGCCCCAGACCCTCAGCCTGGTGGTCCAGGCCCCTGGGGCCCAACACCAGCCAATAGCATCAGGTTCAGGTTCCAGGGCTCCCTAATTGCGCACTCATTCGTTCTCCCATTCAACATGCATTGAATAATGTATCTGGGTAAAAGTGCATTTGCCTAGCAGGTAATAGAAAATGAGACTTAGTATCAAGAATAAGAAAGCCATTGTCTCACCCAAAATGAAGCCCACAGGTGGGGTGGGGTTTGGTTGAGTCAGCAGCTCAATGATGCCGTTGAGAGCTGTTTCCATGTCCATGCTCTTTGGTCTGGGACATAGTTGCTTTGCACGCCAGCTAACCTCATGGTCACAGGATGGCTGCCCCAGTTCCAGGCATCGCGTCCAGAGGGCTTCCTCTTCAGATTTCAGATTTCTGAAAACGATTTCATACTTCACTGATCAGCACCTGCTCACTCTTATCTCAATTGCTGGCAGAAGGAATGAAATTATCACAATTTTTTTAGTCAGTGGTCCTCAGCTCCAGCTACCCACCAGGTGGAAGAGTTTTTTAAAACCTATACCCGATTGCACTTCAGATCCAATTTAACTTGAATCTCTAGGATTGGGGCCTTAGCATCTATCTAGTTGTTTTTTTTTTTAATATATTTTATTGATTTTTTACAGAGAGGAAGGGAGAGAGACAGAGAGCTAGAAACATCGATGAGAGAGAAACATCGATCAGCTGCCTCCTGCACATCTCCCACTGGGGATGTGCCCGCAACCCAGGTACATGCCCCTGACCGGAATCGAACCTGGGACCCTTCAGTCCGCAGGCCGACGCTCTATCCACTGAGCCAAACCGGTTTCGGCTACTCTATCTAGTTTTTAAATGTTTACCAGGTAAGGATGAGGAACAGTGGGGTCAGAAGGCATCGGTTTAAATGTGATGGGATATCCCCGAGGGGGATCAGTGAGCCTCCCTTGAGTTGCTTGGGCGAGGAATGGACCCTCCCCCTCAACAGAGGGGAGAGGATAGGAATGGCTGACGAGGTCTCCTTTCTGGGTGTCTGCTATTATAAGCACCTACTCGGTGCCAGGTGCTATACTCGGCATAGCAAATGCCCTGCTTGCAAATCAGACTCCACGTCGCTGTCCTCTGCTCTTGTGTCTTTGAAGGGCTCTATTTTTGGAGACCCCGCCTTCCGTCCTCTCTAACCTGGACTGAGGCACTTACTTGATCAGTGTAATCTGTGTCTAGCTCCAGAGCAGCTGAGTGGAATTGAGTTGACCAGTTGGCTGGTTTTGACTATCAACACGTGTTCATGTTTAGTTTTGCTGTTTTCTTTGTGGTATTTTGAAACCAGTAATGTTTTCAGCTCATCCGGCTGCAGACTTTGGCCTAGGGCAGTGGTCGGCAAACTCATTAGTCAACAGAACCAAATATCAACAGTACTTCAGAATAGACTCGCCCAGGCCGAAAACCAACTTCTGCGCATGGGCCGCGAAGTTTCAATCGCACTGTACATGCACGCCCACAGGTGGTATTTTGTGGAAGAGCCACACTCAAGGGGCCAAAGAGCCACATGTGGCTCTCGAGCCACAGTTTGCAGACCACGGGCCTAGGGCATCAGAACGCCCTGGGGGGTCCCCAGCATTTTGCTTGTAGAGTCTAATGAATGAAATGACGCAGCCTGTTCTTAGGCAGGGAGGGCAGACAGGACACACAGCGTCTCACAAATAATTAATAACCCACCGTGGCCGTAAGTGCTCCTGAGTCTTGGGGCTGAAGAGAATTCTGGGAAGTTCCTGCAGATGGCCATATTCTCTTTTGCATAAAGACCAAGGCCCCAAGGCGGGAGGAGACGGGGAGTTCCAGTCCCGGAAGTGCTTCTGGGATGAGGATGGCCTGCCTGGTCGGGCTGAAGACACCAGCAGGGTCAGATGAGGTGTGGTCTTGTGAGCCACAGGGAGAACTTTGGACTTAATTTACCTGGAGGGTAATGGGGATCTGCCAATTGAGAAGTCTGGGGAGGGAGTGGGCAGGATGATCCGCTCAGCACTTTCAAATGCTAGTCTGCTGGGGTGACGAGAGATGGATTAGGGGGCTGTTGTCTAGACAAGAGTGGGGTGGGAGGCAGGAGCCTGTGGGGCTGGGAGCACGGACTGCGGATCCAGACACCTAGACTTTTATCCTGATTCTATCGCTGTGGGCTCTGTGAGCTTGGGCAAGCCCCTTAACCTCTCTGTGCTTCCATTTCATCATCTGCTCAACTACACCCTCTCAGAAAGCTGTCATGCAGATGCAGAAGAAAGTGCTTGTGAAGGTGCTTGGCCCTTTAAAAGGGACTGTACCCATGGAGTTACTGTTAAGTGGACAGAGGAGGTTCTTGTGTTGAAGGGATGGGGGAGGGGGGGGAGATGATCAGAGAGGCCAACAGGAGTGACCACACACAGGGCAGGTGCTTCTCAGAGGGGATCTTGTTAAAATGCCAGTTCTGACCCAGTCGGTCTGGGGTGGACCCTGAAGGCAAAAGGAAGCCGCTGACGGTTGTAAGCACGGGACGCTGAGACGTGAAAATCACCTCCGCTGCCCTGTGGGAACATGTGGGAGGTGGGGGGACGGGGAGCAGAGCCCCGAAGTCCCAGAGCACCAGGAGCACAGTGCTGACAGCTCAGTGCTGGAGGCGGCCTGTGCCGGCTCACCGGAGCCCATCGCTGAGTTTTGCAAACTGGTTGTTAAAACCATGGGTAGCATGAAATTGGCCATGGTGGGAGTATTGACACCAGGAAAACTGGCAAATGTTGTGATATGTGTGTGTGTGTGTGTGTGTGTGTGTGTGTGTGTGAGAGAGAGAGAGAGAGAGAGAGAGAGAGAGAGAGAGAGAGAGAGAGACCATTGAATGTATTGACTTGTAATGACGGAGGCCATAACACATGCAACATCTGAGTAAGGGGGTGCCAGAGAGGACTTCCTATAGGAGCTGAGCTGCCTTAGGGGACTTTGGGAGGGTCCAGGGAAGCCGGGCTCTGCTCTGGGCCCGATGCCCGATGCTGGCAGGCAGTGGCGGCCAGTCCTGAGGCAGGAGGAATGGATGGAGCTGACACTCTGAGGGGAAAAGCAGCCGCATCTGAGCCACGCGGGGGTTGTTTGGGCAGCGCTCACATTTTGTTGTGTTGAGATGTGATCCCGGAGTGGTCTTCATTGTATCTGGGTCCGTCAGGGTCACGGAGTGGCTGGTGGTGGTGTTCTGTGAAACTATGTCAGCGAGAGAGCAGCAGGGCCTGAAGGGATGCCAGGCCGCCACCTGGCTGTCCAGAGCGGCATTCCCCTTTGTTCAGCTGCTGTAACAAAGAGACCCCACACACAGTGACATTAAGAAGACAGTTTAGCTCTAACCGGTTTGGCTCAGTGGATAGAGTGTCGGCCTGCAGACTGAAGGGTCCCAGGTTCAATTCAGGTCAGGGGCATATACCTTTGTTGCGGGCACATCCCCAGTAGGGGGTGTGCAGGAGGCAGCCAATGGATGTCTCTCTCTCATCGATGTTTCTATCTCTATCCCTCTCCCTTCCTCTCTCTCTAAAAAATCAATAAAAATAACATATTTCAAAGTGAAAGCTATTGTGGATTTCATGGGTGATGGGGGAAAAAAAAAAGACAGTTTATTTCTCTCTTGTGTAATGGGAAGCAGGTGTTCCAGATTGGTGGGACATCTCACCCCTAAGATGACTCAGGGACCCAGGTTCCCTCTGTATTGTGGCTCCCCCATCTTTAGTTTGGCTGAAGCTGGCTTCTGGCCACATCCACATCCTGAACAATCTTCTTTTAAACAAACGACTCCAAAGATGCACCCTCACTCCCTCTAACACTGCGGGTGAGATCGTGGTCACATGGCCACACCTAGGTGCCAGGGAGCCTGGTAACTGTCGTCTCTAGCTGGGCGACCGCGTGCAGGTAGAACTTTAGGACTGTAGAGGAAGAGGAAAATGGGAGGCAGCTAGCAGCTGGCCATAAAGGACCAGTGAGCCGCCTGTGGGGTTGTCTAGAAGGGCCCAGTCAAGTTCCAACCAGGAGGCTTAATCGTATGTGAGGAGCGCTCAGGGCAGCTGGGTTCTCTGTCTCCAGGAGCCCTCCTTGCGGACCTCGAGACCTCAGAAGAGACCCAGGCTTGGAGCCTGTGCAGGCCCAACAAGTCCTCGTGAGTAGCCCCTGGCCCCGTGGTTTCTGACCTCCGGTCCCTGGAGTGCAGCGACAGCGACCCCTGGCCTTGGAGCTCCTTGCTGCCCACTGGCTCTCTCCCCAGGAAGCAGTACCTGCGCCAGGTGGTAGCAGAGTATGAAACGCTGGACCGAGAGCTCCCGTGCATCCGGAAGTTCCTCACGCCACCCGCTGCCCAGCCCCTCTGCCTGTGCCTGGAGATCTCGGTGAGTGGCCCCTCGCCCTTGGGGCCCTGGGTGGGGTGGTGGGAAGGGCACAGGCGCTGAACCAGGCTCTGGGCTTACCAGCTGTGGGCTTGGCACCAGCACAGGTTGCTGAAAAGTGATTGTGAATTTGTTCAAGAGTCAATTGGCAGATGTATCACTGCTGATCCCAGAGGGGCAGAGAGTGGGGAGACTGAGGACAAAGGGAGTCTGCTAACCCATCTACTCTGAAATTCTGTAAAGTTTACAGATATAGCAAACACCTAAGAAAAAGCTCGTGTTTTTAATAGATTCCGCGAACTGGTAATTCAGTGTACAAATCCTTTGGCAGCCCCTGACCTCAGTCAGAGGAGATAACTATTAGGGTCTCGTTCGGGCAGAAGTCAAGCGAGAAGACTGGGCATGAATGGACATTTACTGTGCGCCGGGCACCGCTCAGAGGCCCTCCCTCAGCGATCTGGGTGACTTCACCCCAACACAAGGACTGCTGTCCTCACTTTAGGGACAAATCTCCATCCCATTGTTTCTCTTCTTTATGGCTTTGAACGTGGGACCCCTTTCCTTCCCACTGCCCCCCCAAGACTTGCCTTCCTGGAGGAGACCAATTTCATGACTTTTAGTTCCTCTACAATTTTATATGCCATGACAATGGCATTACCTTCGACATGGTACTCTCATGCTGAAAACGTGATAATGATTAATGTGTGTTTCTGAACATTAAATAGACTCACAGGAAGTTAAAACTCCCTGTGACCCTTAGTTTTTGACAACTGAACATCTAATCCAGCGGTCGCCAACCTTTTGGACCTCACAGACCACCATTGGTGGCCACTGATCTAATCTCTATATATAAAAGCCTAAGCAACCGAATGACTGGTCAACTGGGCGCTATGACGTGCACTGACCACCAGGGGGCAGATGCTCAATGCAAGAGTTGCCCCCTGGTGGTCAGTGCACTCCCACAGTGGGAGCACCATTCAGCTGACCCATGGGCGCCAGACACTGCCTGGCTCATGGATGGCAAGCCTAACTGTGGCGGCAGGAGCCTCTCCTGCCTCCTAGGCAGCGCTACTGAGCAGAGCACAGGGCTGGGATGAGCCGGAGCAGGTGGTGCCCCACTGGGCTGGAGCTCTTCCCCAATGGGTCGCCTGCCACTTCGCACACTACTACACTACGACATTCCCCGAGGAGTCCCGGATTGCGACAGGGCGCAGGCCAGGCTGAGCATGAATCCGTGCACAGGGCCTCTAGTATATGAATATAAGAGGGAAAGTGTGTGACTTAAATCTTTGCGAAAATCTTCAAGAGTTGCTGAAAGCTTGCCGTCCAGTGCAGGGTGCTGGAAAGGTTTTCAGTAGATTGGCAAAGTGGGCCCCATTGGTGACTTCGGACAAATCAGTTGGGGAGAATTGATATTTTGGAGAATGACCTTGAATGACAGTAGATGCGTTTCTCCCTGGGAGATGCCTGTCCTCCCCGCTCTGACGCGAGGGGAACGGGGCCCTCTGCTCAGGTGCGATCCTTGCCCCTTGAATGCCACCTGGGACTCCGACAAGTTCTGCAAGTGGGGTTCGGGGTGGGGACTTCTGAACCCGGAATGAACCCGGTGTCCCCGGCTGAGGCTCGCTCTCCGACTCCCCCAGCCTGAGCAGGACCTTACCCACCTAGAGGTGCTGGAGGCGGTGGAGGCCGAACTACCCGGGGCCATGGAGAGCGGTAGCGTGAGCAGCATCCGCTTTGAGAACATGAACGTCATCTGTGGGACCGCGGGGCGCAGGAACCGGTGAGTCCGCGGTGGGGGGTGGGAGGATGGGGCCTGGAGAGATCAGTCAAGGTCGGGTGGTGAGGCGGCAGGCGGGGCCTAGAGGGACCCGGAGGAGCAGACGGGGGGGGGGACTTGAGGAGAGGGGCGGGGCCGGGAGGGGCGGGACCAACTTAGAGGGGGTGGGCGGGGCTTAAGGGGCTGAGGGCGGGGCCTGGGCATATCTAGAGAAGAACACTATGGGCGAGATGCTGAAGAGGCTGAGTGGGAACAGGGAAGGGAGCCCAAAGTAATGAGTGAGGTAAAGGGGCAGGGCCAGGTGAGGTGAGAGAGAAGGCGGGAGCTGGAGTGAAGGGACTTTGAATCGCTCAGGTGATGACCAGGACAGGCCCGCCGGAGGCGGGGGGCGGGGCCTGGACTGAGGGCATTGCGGGGGCGGGGCCTGGACTGAGCGCAGTGAAGGGGTGGGGCCTTGACTGAGCGTATTGCAGGGGCGGGGCCTAGACTGAGCGCAGTGAAGGGGCGGGGCTTAGACTGAGCGTATTGCAGGGGCGGGGCCTAGACTGAGCGCAGTGAAGGGGCGGGGCCCAGGGTGATTGGCGTGTAGCCGGGGGCGGGCCCAGGGTGGACAGAGAGGGAAGCACCGGCCTGAGAGCCACACGGGAAGGCTGGGCTTGGACGGAGAAGGGGGCGGGGCCTAGAGCTGCGGGGTGAAGGTCTGGCCCGGGAGCGGCGGTTTGAAAGCGAGTAAGCCTCGACAGACCGCGCAGAGAGGACGAAACCAGGCTGAGAGAGAGGACTGGGCCTAGAATGACCCAGTGCGGGTCGAAGGGCAGGGCTGGGGAGGGGTTTCGGGACGGAGGGACGGGTTGAGGAACCGGAATGGGTACACGAACGGGGCATTGCGACAATCAAAGGCGGGCTGGGAGCACCGGCGATCACCCAGCCGTCTCCACCCCTGCCCTTCTCCTCCCGGCCCGGCCCCTCTCAGGTGGCTCATCACCGTCTCGGACTTCCAGACCCGCTCGCGCCTGCTGCGCACGGGGCTCCGCCTCCGCGGGTCGGCGCACCCGCTCCAGCGCCACGACGAACTGCTGCTGAGCGATTACCGCCTGCACCTCCGCCGCTCCCTGGTCCGACGGCGCATGCTCGAGGCTCTGGGGGTGGAGCCGACCGAGGAAGACTGACAAGTGTGGGGGGGCGGGGCGGACTCTGGCTGCGCTTGCGCACCGCCTGGCCGGTTCAGGCTATTCACCCGGAACCCCCTCCCCCTCCCCGGAAAGGGGGCGTGGCCTCCCCAGGAAGGAGGCGGGGCCGGCTCGAGGGGGTGGATACTGTGAGTTTAATTATAAAGAATGACCTGGTACAAAAGCCATTTCTCTCTGCAAAATCTTGGTGGGTAGTCAGGGGAGATGATGGGGGGGAGGGTCGAACCCCCATAATAGAATCCCGCCTTCCCAGTCCTCCCCCGGCCCCTGCAAATGGACGCCTGGGTCCCAGTGCCTCGAGGGATGAACTGAGGCCCGGGTCCCGAACCCAGGCTCGGCGACCAGCAGACGTCCGGACCCGCCCCCCTCTTCTTCCTCTTCCCACCCCCCTTGGAAGACAGTTCTCCGGGCTTTTATTTCAGGTTGTTTTTTTTCTGGATTTTTTGTGTGTGTTCTAGGGTTTTGTTTTTTTTCTTTTTGTATTTTCTTTTGTTATTGTAACTTTTTGCTTTTCTCTCCTCTCTGCCCCGCGCTGCAGCCCCATCCAGTCCCTTCCCCCTCCCACCCCTACCTCTCCTCCCCCCTCCCCACCCCCTACACCCTCCCCAACCCCGCGGCACCCATCCAGAATGAACAAGCCCTTGATAGACGGGCGCCGCGCAGGCCCCCTGCGGACGGGGGGCAAACGACAAGGGGGAGGGGGCGGGGAGGGGCCCAGCGCGACCTCCACCCCCTCCTTGACACCCTTCCCCCCTCCCAGGACCCTCCCACAAGGTTCCCCGCAGATCCCTGACGTGGTAAGGGGAGAGGGCTGCAAGCACCCTCCCCCCCATGGACGGAGCCCCCCCCCTCGGGGGTGGGGGCAGCAGAGGGGGAATGGGCTTGGGGGAAGGAGGGGGAGCTCCCTTCTTTGGCAGCTGAACATGGGGGACCTGAGGGCGATGCCCTCCCCCCTTTACCCACAGTAGGGGAGGGGGCTTCCCAGGGGAAGGGGTGGTTTGAAATTCCCAAGCCCCAGGGATAGAGGGAGGCGGGGAGCGTGCAGGAAGGAACAGCCATGCTGGAGGAGGCAGTTTCTTGGAGAGACTGAAGGGTTGGGAAGTCGGGGTGGGGGTGGGGGGACGGGGATAGTCTTCGTGCAAAATGGAAAGACAGATGGCCAGGAAGGACTGGGAAGAGCGAGAGGAGGGAGCCTGTGCCGGAGGGCAAAGCCTGGAGCCGGGAGAGGGCGCGTGGTGAGCAGGAAGTGAGTGTGCACAGGGGCTCCTCCTGCCAGAGAGAGAGAAGCGCTGAAGACGGAAGAGAACAGGCAGAGTGACGGCGGCGCGGAGCTGTCACAGGACAGAAAACAGCTGCCAGGAACGGACGCGATCAGACAGGCTGGGAGTGCGGAGGGGGCCCCGGAGTGCGGAGGGGGCCCGTGTGCAAAAGGCAATGTTCCCCAAGGGAGATGGAGAAAGTCGCCCAGGAGCGGGCAAGAACAAGTCGAAACTCAGGAACGCGTGTGCAGCAAAGCCAGTGTGCGGGGACATCCTTAAAGAACAGAAAAGGGTTTCCGAAGCGCAGCGGAAATGCGGGAGAATGCGTGTGCGAGGGGGCCCACAGAAGAGCCGATGGGGATGGGCAGAGATTTGGAAGAGGAAGGGGCAAGGGAGCGGGAGCCTGGCGGGGAGGAGCGGGATGAACATGGAGAGAGAAAGAGTTCCTGGGAAGCCAGTGTGCAAGCCACGCGCTAGAAGTGACAGTGCGAGGGGGGGGCGGGGCAAGCAGGGGGAGGGGGTGTCACGTGACAGGCGGCGGCGGGCAGGGGAAGAAAGTGGGGATCAAGAATAAGGGGGCAAAGTGCTTAAAGAAAACCCGAGGCGAGCGTGTCGGGAGAGTTGCGCGCGGGGGACGGCGAGTGTGCAAGGGTTCAACAGAGGACGGTATTCCAGAGAATCCGCGTGTGCACGGAGCCTGTGAGGGGGGGAGGGGGAGGGTGTCCCAAGTGTGTCTGCAGCAAGGGCCCGGAGGTTGTCGGGAGGGAGGGGGATGGGGCGGACGCCGAGGGGAGAGCGTGCAAGCGGGAGCTGGAGAGAGCAGGGGGCGTGGCGCCTGGGGGGAGAAATGGGACGGGTGGGAGGGAAGCAGAGATGAGGCCGAGGGAAGCAGAGATGAGGCCTCGCAGGACAGAAGCCAAGGCGGAGTGTGCAAGACAGCGAGGGGGCAACTTTGTGCAAAATTGTAGCCCGGGGAGGGGGGAGAGGCAAGCAGGCGTGCAAAGGAGCGTGCAAGAGGCTGAGGGGGCCGCTGTGTGTGCTAGGGAGAGGGGAGGCAGGGAGAACGGAGGGGCCTGGAGAAAGGGGGGAAAGGGTTGTTAGAGGGGTGGCAGGTGGTGGAATCTGAGGGCACCCCCTTCCCCTGCGGCCTGGGGAACGGACCCCCCACCCAGCCAGGCTCGGGGCTGGCCCTCTATGGCTCTGTCAGTCCCCCCTCCCCAGAATCGACCCTTCCCTCCTCCTCCTCCATCCCCCCTCTGATTTCTTCCACGCCCACCCCGTCGGCTCCCAGCTGCACACACAATCTCCATTAGCTGCCCCCTCCTGTGAGGTGCAAATGTCTGGCTGGAATCAGGCCACCCCGGTGACCTCCAGCCTCGGGAGATGACGGCAGGGCACAGGTGTAGCGTGGTCCCCGGCCCAGGGAGAGAATAAGGGTCAAGGGTCAGAGGTCCAGGGGCCGGCGAGCCCCAGGGTTCTGTGGACGGGCTGGTCCGTCCAAGCCAGCCATCACCTCTCCAGGAAAAATTTGAGAGCCCGGTCGATATTCATGCGGTGGCCCACCCGGGTCACGCCCAGGTCCACGTAGTCCTCCTTGGTCAGGGCGGGCAGGTGCGAGCCATCGATCTCGTGGTCCAGGAAGCGGGCTCGGTGCTCGGCCAAGCCCAGCCACTCCAGCCAATCAGCCACGTCGAACTTGGTCCAGAACCCCAGAGGCTTGGCGCCGAAAGGCTTGTCCGGGGGCAGCGAAAGCAGGCGGGTCGGTGAGAGGGAGCGGGAGGCCCCAGACAAGGCTCCCCCGAGGCCCCCGGACATCCCCGGGTGCGGCGGCACAAAGACGGGGGCGAAGGGGTCGGCCGAGCCCCCGGCCCCTCCAGTGGGAGAGCTGCGGACGTCAAAGAGGCCCGGGTAGAGGGGTCCAGAAGGCAGGATGGGCAGGGACGAGGGCCGGGGCGCAGGGCTGACCTTGTGCTCCGAAGTGGGCAGCAGCGAGGGGCTGGGGGCCCGGCGGAGCAGAGGTGGCCGCATCTCGAATTCCACACCCTGGAGGTGGCGGCTGGACGTGGAGGAGGAGGCCGAGGGTGAGGTGGCCCCGGGGGCCGCAGCCGCGGAGGGGACCCCGGTCCCCGTGGGGAGTGGCGGCAGGGGTGTTTTGGGCCAGTTCTGAAACAGGCTGCTCACGGGTTTGGAGAGGAGCGAGGACTGGGAGTCTTCGGAGAGTCTGGAATATGACAGGGGTGGGTGGAGGGCAGGGGGTGGGGGTGGGGTGGGGGGTAAGGGCAGGTGAGAAAGAGGAAGAGGTCAAGATGTAAGGAGAGAGGAAGAAAGACATAGGGGCGGGGTAAAGAGATGGAGAAGAGAGGTGGGAAGAGATAGAAGGAGGGAAGGGAGATGGATGTCAGGACAGAAATGAAGGGAGAGAAAAATGAGAGGACAGGGAGAGGGTGACAGTCAAGAGAGATGAAAGAAAAAGAGACATTAAGTGATAATAATAATCATCTCCACCACTTACTGATGCTCAGGTGTGCCAGGCATTGTTCTAAGTGCTTTACATATCGCATCTCAATTTAATCCCCACGACAGCCCTGATGCGGGTTACTATTATTGTCATCAGCACAGAGAGGTTAAGTAACTTGCCTAAGGACACACAGCCAGGAAGTGGCAGAGCCCGGTTAGATGGCACCGAAGTCTGAGCTCTTAACCACTATTCTATACTGCCTTTTAGGGTTATGGCCAGTCACAGCAGAGTGGAAGACAGGGAGACGGTGGGAGAGGAACAAAGAGAGGGTGAGCGTTCAGGGGAGAGAGAGATGGAAGGGGACAGGGAACAGAGAGAGAGAGAGAGATGAGGAGAGGGAGATGAAAGAGAGAAGAAACAAGGGGAGAAAAAGGTTCCCCTCATCCCTTTAGCTCCTTCCAGAACAGTCCAGCCTCAAGGTCTTTGAACTGGCTGTTCCCTCTGCCTAGCTTGCTGTTCCCCCAAGTAGCTCTGGGGTTTGCTCCCCCCTCCCTCCTCCAGTCTCTACTCTTCTTGCTCTTGAGGGACCTTCTCTAACCATCCCCTTAGTGCATTTTTTTTTTTTTTCCTTCCTCCCTGGGATGATTCCAATTATTTTGCAGTCTGGCCTCTACCTGTCTTTGGGCAACACTTTGCCTGTCCTGTCCACTAGGGGCACCCTCTCCCCCATAAGGGCACCCAGCACCCAGTAGGTGGTAAATAATTGGTTCAGCTGTCACCTACACTAAGCATCCTTTTCTGGACCCAGAATCCTTAAGAATACTCAACGGCCCGATAAAGCCACGTTCAAAGGACATCAGACCTTCAAACGATTAGCGTGAGCCCCACAGATGGACAGGGAATTAAAAAACAAGACAAAACACAGCCCTGACTGGTTTGGCTCAGTGGATAGAGCGTCGGCCTGCGGACTGAAGGGTCCCGGGTTCGATCCTGGTCAAGGGCATGTGCCTTGGTTGCGGGCACATCCCCAGTAGGGGGCGTGCAGGAGGCAGCTGATGGATGTTTCTCTCTCATCCATGTTTCTAACTCTCTATAAAAAAATCAATAAAATATATATTTTTCAAAAACCCCAAAAACTTCTCTTCATTCTCTGGGTGTCTGAATCAGGAATGCGACTCCACTTTCCCTAAGACTTGAATGAACTTCAACTTTGTGGCCATCCTGGCTGGCTAGCTGTTTGGGAAACCGTAGGCACCATGGGTATTTCCCCATCTATACTTGGCTGGGTTTCTGTAAGAAGCCCCTCCCCTCCTCCATCTCATGTTACAACAAAGGCCTCTAAAGGCCTTTGGGGGGGGGGGGGGGCGAGGGTGCTATGCTGTCCCCGTCCACAGAGGGGTGACTCCTTTGCCTACAGTCACCCAGTTAGAAAGTGCAGGGCTGGCTTCAGGACCACACAC
This sequence comes from Myotis myotis, assembly GCF_014108235.1. Lineage (NCBI taxonomy): Eukaryota > Metazoa > Chordata > Mammalia > Chiroptera > Vespertilionidae > Myotis > Myotis myotis. Next base: position 3,434,972 of record NW_023416333.1, on the reverse strand, counting down.
GGAACCACTGTGGCCTCAAGCATCTTGTCTTGAGCCCCGAGGGCTCCAGGGACTTGCAGATTTTCAGGGCTCTTCCGCACTGACAACCCGCGAAGGACACATGACATCTGCAAGTTGTGCTCCCACCTCCCTTGTTACTAACTCTCTGGGTTCGTGAATCAGCCTGTGGGTTGTCATGGTGATGGGAGGAGACCACAGAAGCTACTACAGAGATACAGGGGCGTTTAAAGCACCGGGGACAGCATGCTTCTTTCAGGGCAAACCCCACCGAGCCAGCCAGCCAGCCCGGCTTCTGATTTCCTTCTACCACCACCGGGGATCTTAAAGGAACACAGCTGCGGGGAAGGGGGACTCGGGGACCCACAGCGTGGGCCCCCTCTGGCTTCCTCGCCCACCACCAGCCCCTGCTCACCTCTGCCGCTGCAGGGACGAGGTCCTCTCGGGGACGTAGCTGGCTCCCCCGTGGTGGCTGTCGCTCCCGCTGCCTCCCCGGGCCCAGGGCAGAGCGCCACCAGCTGCCGAGGAGCCCCCAAACTGCTGGAGCTTGGAGCTGAGTTCGCTGATGATGCTGGCTTTCACGGTGGCCAAGGCGGAGGCCTGAGGCGGGGCCAGGGGCCCGGGCAGCGGCGGCGGCGGGGGCCCCGGGCCCTCCTCCCAGGGCAGCAGCTTCCGCGGCAGGGACGATGCAGACGACAAGGGCACCGGTGCGCCTTCTGGCTCCACGGCTCCCGGACCCCCAGTCACACCTGCCGTCGAGGCTCCCGAACAAGCGCTCAAGGCCAACAGCCCATCGGTTCCGGCCCCCGTCACGGAGACGGTGGGGCTCGTGGGCGTGACGGGGTCGCGGAGTCCCCCGCCGTGGCCGGGGCGCAGGCCTCCACTGGCCCCCAGAGCCCGGCCGCGGAGCTTCGAGGGAGTCATGAGCTGCGGGGGGTACGGCGGGCCGGGGGCGCCGCTCCCCCCGAAGGCCTGGCCGTCCAGGTAGGCCACGTAGGTGTCCAGCAGCTCCGGCCCACTGGCCGCCCCGGCCCCACCGCCACCCCCGCCCCCTGCGCTGCCGCCGCCGCCGCCCTCGGCCGACAGGCTGCTCAGCGTGGACGCGCTGCTGATGGTCTCCAGCGGGTGGTCGCTGCTGCTCCGGCTGTCCACCTCCTCGATCCCGGAGTCTGTGCCGGGCGGAGGGTCCGGCCCGGGCTGGGGCGCGGGGGCGGCCGGGGCGGCGGGGGCCGGCGGGCCGGGCGCAGGGGCGTCCCCCGGAGCCGCGGGGGCGCCCTGGGTCAGCGTGGCCACCTCGCTGTCGTAGGAGGTCAGGCTGGAGGCGGTGGAGTCCAGGGTGGGCGGGGCGGCAGCGACGGCGGGGGGCGCGGGCGGCAGCGGGGTGGTCGGGGTCGGGGGGTCGGGCAGGGGGTGCGGAGGCCCCGGCGTGAGGGGCGACTCGGGCTTCTCGAAGCTGTTGGAGAACTCCAGGGGCGGGGGCAGCGGCTCCACGAAGAGGAACTCGCCGTCCTCCACGTCCACGGAGGGGGCGGGCGGCGGCAGGACCAGCAGGGGGAGCCCGTTCTCCTCGCTGCCCCGCGGGGAGGTGGGCGAGGCGGGCACCGAGCGGCGCGGGCTGGGCGGCGCGACCCCCGGGCCGTCCTCCGCGGGGGGACCCCTGCCCCCCGCCCCCCCGGCCCGCGGCTGGCAGTTCTCCAGGAACCGCACGTGTAAGGGCAGCCGCTCGGGCTCCTCGGGGGCTCCGGCCCGCCAGGCCTTGCTCACCCCGGGGAGCGGGGCGGGGGGCTCCGGGCCCAGCTGCAGGAGGAGGGGCCCGACCCCGGGCGCCGTGGGCGGCAGGCGGTGCAGCAGGGAGCGCCGCGCGGCGGGCGGGCTGGCCGCCAGGGGCTTCTCCGGGCCGCCCAGCCCCGCCCGGTACCCCAGCTCCCGGCGGGCGGGGTCCGGAGGGGAGGCCCCCCAGAGGCGCAGCACGGGCTCGTGGTGCGCGTGGGGCGCGTGGTGGTGCGGGGTGGGCGGCGGGACCTCGTAGCGGGGCGACGGGGGCCGGGGAGGCGGCTGGGGGGCGCCCCCGCCCTCCGAGGACTCCTTCAGCGCCCTCTCGCGGGCCGCCAGCGCCAGCCCGAGCGGGGAGGCGGGGTCCAGGGCCTTGCCGGTCAGCGGGTGGACCAGGGGCCGCGGCGGCAGGAAGCTGGTGAAGGCGCTGCTGCCCCCGCTGCTGCCGTAGGCGCGGCTGGCGGCGCCGTAGCCCCCGTAGCCGCCGCCCCCGGCCTCCAGGCGCAGGTAGGGCTCGGCGGAGAACATGCCCTCGTCGATGGACTTGGAGTGGCGCAGCCGCGGGCCCGGGGGCGCGCCCGAGCCCAGCGCGCCGTCGCCGCCCTCCTCGTCGCCCGCGTCGGTGGAGAGGAAGAGCGTGGAGCGCCGGCGGGCCTCGCTCTGCCAGCCGCCCTCCCGGCGCGCCGCCCCGACCAGGGCCGCCCCGAACTGGCTGGTGAAGTCGAGGGTGGCCGGGCCGCTGGGCGAGGCGGGGGCGGGCGCGGGCGACGGGGAGGGCGGCGCGGGCGACGGGGACGCCGGCGCGGGGCTGGGCGCGGAGGAGGAGCCGGCCGCGGCGTCGGGCGGCGGCGGGGGCTCGGCCTCGGTGCTGCTGCCCTGGCTGCTGCGGCCGCTGCTGCTGGTGGACGGGGCCTTGATGATGATGGTGGGGATGGGGATGGAGTTCTTCTCCGACGGCGCGGCCGCGGCGGGCGGCGGCTGCGGGGACGCGGGCGACGTGGGCGAGGGCGCGGGCGGGAGGCCGCCCTTCTGCGGCTCGCCCTCCACTTTGGTCTGCTTGACCAGCGGGCCCTTGCGCCCCCGGCCCGAGCGGGCGGGCACGTACATGGCCGCGCTGGCCGCGCGCGGCGGCAGCTGGAAGTAGCGCAGCGCGGGCGCCTGGGAGGGGCCGCCGCCCGCGCCGCCGCCGTGATGCGACGGGGACGGGGCGCCCGGGGTCGGGCTGGGCCCGCCGCCCCGCCAGCCGCGCAGGCTCGGCTGCGGCCCCAGGGCCAGTCGGGGCGGGGGGTCGTCCGGGGAGCCGCCCGTCTCCATCTCGGGAGGGTGAGGGGGGTGCGCGTGGTGGTGGTGGGGCTGGGGCGGCGGCGCGTGGTGGTGGTGGTGGTGGGGCGGGTGGTGGTGCGCGGGGGGCAGGGGCCCGCTGTGGTACAGGCTCTTCTCGCGGCCGCCCAGGCGGGTGTCGGGAGGGGCGGGCCCGTCGAAGGAGGAGGGGGAGGAGGCGGGGAGGGGCCCGCCGGAGCCGGGGTTGAAGTGCCCGCCCCGGGGGGAGGGCGTGAGGCGGCCGGAGATGGAGGGGGCTGGGGGCGTGCTGTACGGGGGCTCGGGCGGGGACGTGGTGGGAGGCGGGGGGATGTCCTCCGAACCAGGCACGGACAGGCTGCGGCTGAACTTCATGCTCGGGGGCGCTAGGTAAGGCCTGTCGTCTTCGGCGGCCCCTGGGAAGACACAGAGGAGGCAGGAATGGGGCGGGTGGGGGCTCCCTGTTCCCCCATTCCGCGGAGCCACATCATCGGGAAAGTGATAATAGTAACGATGCTGTTGTTGTTGTTGATGATGATGATGACGATAACGGCGCCCATGCATGTAAGACCTTCCCACGGATTAGTCCAGAGCTGCCCCAGCCACGGTACATCCGAACCCGCTGGACACAGTAACACAGCCTGTGCGCGGCCCAACCGCAAACAGCGAAGGGAGCCAAGGGGGCTGGGGTGAGACCCAGCTGAACTTCCACCCCGGGCCAGAAGGGGGCGCCATCTCTAATTCACACAACCGCACAGTCATAGGCTGGTGGCGGTGGCTTGGGGTGAGCAAAAGTGGCTTGAGCCAGGGAGAGATACCATGTGCATTAGGTATAGATTTCTTTTCATGCAAAGGCAGACAAGAGATGCAACTGGCACATCAAACCTGGGATTTCACAGACAGAACTGCTCACGATGAAGCTACTGTTTAAGGGGGAGCTGATGTGGACCCTCAGAGGGAAGGCGGGGGTGGGTGGGTGGGTGAGTGGGTGGGAAGAGATCAACCAAAGACCTTGTATGCATATATGCATAACCCATGGACACAGACAAGAGGGTGGTGAAGGCCTGGGGTCGGGGTGGGGGGTGGAAGGGGGGCTGGTAGGGGCCAATGGGGGAAAAAGGGGGACATATGTAATACTTTCAACAATAAAGATTTAATTAAAAAAAATACAAAGATGAAAAAATAATGGTGTCTCAGCCATTAAGGACCTCAAATTGCGCACACATAAGAGCACGTGGACAAAAATGAAAACTGTAGGAATTGACAAGTGATATGACAAACATAAGATACACACATGAATGAATGAATAAATAAATAAATAAAATAAAGGAGGCTTTGGGTAGGGATGCGATGCTGTGTAGATTTGGGGTGGCGTTAGGGAAATGATGAGATGGAGGCAGGCCTCACAGATGAGAGGCACAGGCTGGTAGACTGTGGACACTGGACGTTCAGGAAAAGCTGGCTCCAATTAGCCAGCCGCCTCAGCGAAGAGTGGAGAGGCGAAGTCCTTGGCCGACTTATCCACGGCCAGGGCTGTCTTTGATCCTCTCCTGCAAGCCTCTGGCTACTCTCTCTCCCTTGACCAGTGTCCCCGCTTCATTCATTACTTCTCTGCTGGAGACTCCCACCTCTGTCTCGGGCCCAATGCTCTCCCCCGAGCTCCCTGCTCCTAGACCTGAATGCCGCATCCGCTTCGGGTCTCACTGGCATCTCGAACTCAGCAGGCCCCTAACTGAGCTCCTGACCTCCTCCTGCCCCTGGTCGCCCCCATCTCAGCAAATGGCAGCTCGGTCCTACCCCAGGGCCTTTGCACTGGCTGTGTCTGCTGCCTGGAGGGCCTCCCCTCTGGATACCTCCATGGCTCCCTGCTTCATCTCCACATTTCAGCCCAAACTTGCTCCCACCAGCACTTGTGATCTCTCTGATCATATCTACGTTTTCTGTTTTTCCATAGCACTTAGCACCTTTAACATATGGTATCATTTTCTTGTTTCTTATCCTTATAGTAGGTTGTCTGTCTTTCTATCATGTAAGCTCCAGGAGGGCAGGGCCCTTTAGTCTATTTTCTACACTGACATCTCTCCCCCTCTCCCCCAGTCTAACCTGGCATGTGGTAGGGCTCAATAAGCACATGAAGAATGAATGAATGAATAAATGAATGAATGAATGACTGGAGTCAAGTATGAGAGAGAAGGAACCAGGGGCTGTGGCGGGGGCAGTCATCTCATTTTCTAGCTGCAGAGCCCTAGGCCCAAAGAAGTGAAGTCACCTGCCCCAGGTCACACAGCTGGGATGGACAAGAGCCAGGATCCAAACCCAGGTCTGCCCAGCGGCAAAGCCGGAGTGCTTTGCCCACCTCCACGGACCTGTGGTCACGTGTGGAAGCGGAAGAGAACACTTCCAGGCCCCTTGTTTCTGCCGTGAACGGTCACCCTTGCAGCCTCCCCTTCCCGCGCCCGCGTCCCTCACACCCACGCTTCCGGTGACGGTGACGGTGCGGGTGACATACCAATAGATTTCTGCCGGAGCATAAGCCCAGGTCCTGGGGGCAGGTAGGAAGGCCGTTCATAGCTCGGCTGCGAGCGGTGGTGGGGATCGAAGCTCGACTTTGGGGTGGCCGTCGGGGAGGAGAGAGAAAAGATAGCAGAGAGAGAAGAGTCAGGGCAGGAGGATTCAGGCTCTGTACCCGGCCAGCCCCCATCCCGGCTCCCTGGCCTTAGCAGGCAGGGGGCGGGGCCTGCAGGAGGTGGAAGGGAATTCTTGTGAACGGAAAGGTTTCTGAGTCCGGGCAAAGGGGAGAAAGAAAAGAAAAGAGCGATTTTTAGTCAACCCTGTTCGCTCTGTTTCCCAGACATCCCGTACACATCTGGGTCCTTTTCTCCATTCCTGCTGCCGCCGCCCAGGCCCAAGTCACCAGCAGCCTGATGACAGCAGTAGCCTCCTCCCTTGTCCCCCCACCGCCTCTGGCCTGCTTTCCACACAAGGGCCAGAGGGACCTTTTTGTTGTTGTTATTAATCCTCACCCGAGGATATTTTTCCATTGATTTTTAGGGAGAGTGGAAGAGAGAGGGAAAGACAAGAAAGAAACATGGATGTGAGAGAAACACAGATTGGTTGCCTCCTGCATGAGCCCCGACCAGGGTCCAGGCCTGGGAGGAGCCTGCAACCAGGGTACCTGCCCTTGACCGGAATCGAACCCAGGACCCTTCAGTCTGCAGGCTGACGCTCTATCCACTGAGCCAAACCAACTAGGGCAGAGGGATCTTTTCAAAAAGTAATTCAGGCCCAGCTGATTCAGTGGTTGAGCATCGACCTATGAACCAAGTGGTGATGGTTTGATTCCCAGACGGGGCCCAGGCCCAGGCTGTGGACTCGATCCCCAGCGTGGGGCGTGCAGGAGGCAGCCGATCAATGATCCCCTCTTGATGTTTCTCTCTCTCTCTCTCTCTCTCTCTCTCTCTCTCTCTTCCTCTCTGAAATCAATTAAAAAAATATATTTAAAAAAGTAATTCAGGTCATGTTATTGCCCTGCTTAAAATCCTACAGTCACAGCCCACCTCAGCTAGGAAGAGGTCGGAATGCCCAGCCGACCCAGACCCCCTTGGCCGGGATGCCGTGCCCAACCCCAGCTGCTGTGTGCCACTTGCTTTTTGCTCTGGAGAATCACCCTCCCCCAAAGGGGGTGACCTGCCCAAGTGGTTACGTGCCCCCACTTCTGAGAGCCACCTGCAGCCAGTGACAGACTGACACGGAGGTCCAAGGCAGGATCAACACCCCAGCAAGTCACACTCCAGAGCTGTGTGTGTGTGTGTGTGTGGGGGGGGGGGGGATGGTCAGGCTGAGGCGCACTCCAGTGGGGACCAGGTCTGCTGTCCTTTGCAGCCCATTCTGCCTCCCTCACTCCATGGCAGCCCCCCTCCGCCCCCACCCCCACCCCCACCCCCACCCCTGCTTAGTTGGCATAAGAATCCCCAAGTCAGCCCTAACCGGTTTGGCTCAGTGGATAGAGCGTCGGCCTGCGGACTCAAGGGTCCCAGGTTTGATTCCAGTCGAGGGCATGTACCTTGGTTGTGGGCATATCCCCAGTAGGGAGTGTGCAGGAGGCAGCTGATCGATGTTTCTCTCTCATCGATGTTTCTAACTCTCTATCCCTCTCCCTTCCTCTCTGTAAAAAATCAATAAAATATATTAAAAAAAAGAATCCCCATGTCAGACTCCAACTATAGGAGACCCAGGCTCAGATGCCCTGTGCGATCTTGTCCCACCTGTATCTCCTCCTTGCTCACTCAGGCCCACCACGTCCCCTCCCTGCTCCCCCAGGGCCCCGAGGCCCAGCTCTGCATTGGACCTGCAGGTCCTGGGTCTTTCCTCTGCAATGACCCCCTCCTAACCCCCACAGGTGCTTCCCACCTTCACGCTCTTCACTCCACTGTCCCCTCCCAGTCACAGTCTACCGCATGTCCCCCTGTCCTGCTTTCTTCCTGGAGCTTTTCTCCATCCGAAATGGTCTCATCTGCTTGCTTACTGTCTGTCTCCCAGCCTAGAATGTCAGTTCCCTGAGGGCACCATCGATGATCCCAGTTAACAGGGTACACTGTCGAGAGCCCCTGACACGTTTAGGGGAAATGTTTTAACTTCTTTTAAAATCAGAAGGGGAGCCCTGACCGCTTTGGCTCAGTGGATAGAGCATCGGCCTGGGGACTCAAGGGTCCCAGGTTCGATTCCGGTCAAGGGCATGTACCTTGGTTGCCGGCACACCCCCAGTAGGGGGTGTGTAGGAGGCAGCTGATCGATGTTTCTCTCTCATCCATGTTTCTAACTCTCTATCCCTCTCCTTTCCTCTCTTTAAAAAATCAATAAAATATATTTAAAAATAAAATAAAATCAGAAGGGGAAAAAAGTAGAATCAACCTGGATAATATTCATCTTGGTATCAACACAGTGATAAAATACAGATTTTTAAACTTTTTTTTTTTTTAGGAGGTAGGGACTCATGAAGGCAAAATTGCTAAAGGCCCATGAAAGTCATGGATAAATCCAGCCAGTGTGGCTCAGTGGTTGAGGGTTGACCTACGAACCACAGTTCAATTCCCGTCAGGAAACATGCCCCAGTTTCAGGCTCAATCAGGCTCACTGGGGGGCGTGCAGGAGGCAGCCAATCAATGATTCTCTCTGATCACTGATGTTTCTATCTCTCTCTCCCTCTCCCTTCCTCCCTGAAATCAATTAAAAAATATATATTTTTTACAAATGTCATGGATAACTGCCCGGCCAGCGTGGCTCAGTGGTTGAGCGTTGACCTATGAACCAGGCGCTCAGGGTTCAATTCCCAGTCAGGGCACGTGCCCAGGTTGTGGGCTCAATCCCCGACGGGGGTTGGGGTGGGCCTGTAGGAGGCAGCCAATCAATGATTCTCTCTCATCATTGATGTTTCTCTCTCTCTCTCCCTCTCCCTTCCTCTCTGAAATTAAAAAAAAAAAAGTTGCCGAAACTGGTTTGGCTCAGTGGATAGAGCGTCGGCCTGCGGACTGAAAGGTCCCAGGTTCGATTCCGGTCAAGGGCATGTACCTGGGTTGCGGGCACATCCCCAGTGGGAGATGTGCAGGAGGCAGCTGATCGATGCTTCTCTCTCATCGATGTTTCTAACTTTCTGTCTCTCTCCCTTCCTCTCTATGAAAAATCAATAAAATATATTTAAAAAAAAAAAAAAAGTCATGGGTAATTGCTTGAGGATAGTGACTTTGTTGTTCCTGTTCCCCGATAAGTCCCTAAACAGGGCCTGATACTCTACAGCTTCACGTCAAATGAACAAGTGACTAAGAAAGACCCACATCAGGCACTGTTGTTTGAAAGTTTCACAACCTCTCCCTCTCCCCCTCCCCAAAATGTACATTTTCTAAGAGAATTGACCTTGCTTGACTGGTTCACTCCTACACCCCCAGGGCCCAGCAGCAGGTCTAGCACATAGTAGGTGCTCAAGAAATATTTGTAGAACGAAGGACTGAGTGGAAGTGACACAAGCTCACAACAAGACCGGGGGAGCAGCCTTAAGGCCAGATGCCAGTTCTGTGCCCCTGGACATCCACATGGGCACCCGGGCAGCCCCGGAAGGCGCCAGGAAGGGTCTCCTGAAGACATGCCTGCTTTTTTCTTTAATTTAAGTATATCTTTATTGATTTCAGAGAGGAAGGGAGAGGGGGAGAGAGAGAGATAGAAGCATGATGAGAGAGAGATTCATTGATCGGCCTCCCCCTGCATGACCCCCACTGAGGATCGAGCCTGCAACCCAGGCATGTGCCCTTGGCCAGAATAGAACCTGGGGCCCTTCAGTCCACAGGCTGACGCTCTATCCACTGAGCCAAACTGGCTAGGCAAGGCATATCTGTTTTGACTGGTTCCCCCAGTTCTCATCTCCTCTGAGCAGGGTTCTCAGCCTGCCAACTCTTCCTGACTTTGCTGCATGTTTTTCTCAGACATTCCCTTTAAGCCCTTTCTCCCTAAGCCTCAGCCCAACACCCTGCTTGGTTTTCCATCCTGTCCTGCAGCTCATAACGATCGGTGTGGCATCAGGGAGCCGAACCCCCCAAAAGAGGAGATTGTGTGGTGGTGGTGGTGGTGGTGTGTGTGTGTGTGTGTGTGTGTGAGAGAGAGAGAGAGATTGAGAGAGAGAGAGAGAGAGAGAGAGAGAGAGAGAGAGAGAGACCGTTGTTTCTGGGCAAGCCACTTTGCCGGCTGTTTTATGTGTTATGGTAAGTCCTCACTGAATCCCCAACCCTGTTCTTAGGGTTGGTTCCCCCATTCTGATGGCAGTGAAAGAGGCTATGAGTCAAGAAGAAGGTCATGTCCTACAAGGCCAGCCAGTAAGTAAGGAGGAGGTGACAGGGCCGTAGTAGGAAACAGACGGGAGTGACTAGAAAATGCTGAGGTTAAGTGAGAGGGAAGAGGGTACAAAGAGTAAAGGAAAGAGATGTGGCTGTCAGAAAGGATGCAGGGACCAGTCGGGGGCAGAAGCAGGCTGGGGAGGGCGGGCAAGAGGATGGCTGCGAGGCGGGGAGGGGAGTGCGAGAAGCATCCTGCATGAGGTGTGGGCACGGGAGGGGTGGGAGCCAGCGGGACAGGAGGGTGGGGGTGGGAAGAGAGAGAGAAGAGGAGTCACAGTGACAGAGGAAGGGTGCCCCTAACGGAAGAGGGTGCAGAGTGCAGGGAGAGGCATCGGATTTGCAAAACTGACCGGGGACACGTCGAATTGGAAGGGAGGGGCCAAATAATGGGTGAGCTTGAGTCGTGAGGGGTCAGCGTGGCCCAGGAGATGCCGGACAGACAGAGGAGCCACAACAGCCTCTGAGGGTGCGCAGTGACGGCTGGAGGGGCGGACTGACTCCAGGTGGGACAGGCTGACCTCCCCATCAACAAACCAACAACCAGGCAGCACCCTCTCCCACGCGCGGAGGGGACAGCCAATCAGGATGCGCCTGGTGGGCGTGACGTCACCAGCTGCCGGGCAGACTCCTCCCCAGCGAGTGGTCCAGGGGCCCAGCCTCCTCCTGTGCCACCTCGCGGGTGGGTGCTGCCTCAGGGGCCGGAGGCTGAGGATGGGCTAGCCCAGTGGTCGGCAAACTCATTAGCCAACGGAGCCAAATATCAACAGGACAACGATTGGAATTTCTTTGAGAGCCAAGTTTTTTAAACTTAAACTGTATAGGTAGGAACATTGTTATTAACTTCATTAGGGTGCTCCTAAGCTGGCCTTTGCTAAAACCGTCCTCAATCTGATTGAGGTACGTTCGCTGAGGTCGACCCCTTCCGACTCTCCCATCCACACTCGTCTTGTTTCAGATAGACGAGTGCGGATGGGAGAGTTGGAAGGGGTCGACCTCAGCGAACGTACCTCAAAACAATGTACCTCCCCCGAGCTGTGTATGCCGGGGCCCGCCTGAGCCGCATCTCCCCTCGACCGACCGGACCGACCACCCCCCCACTTCTTCTAACGCCACTTCTTCAAAATAGGCTCGCCCTGGCCGAAAACCGACTTCTGCTCGTGGGCCACGAAGTTTCAATCGCAGTGTACGTGCACGCCCGCACGTGGTATTTTGTGGAAGAGCCACACTCAAGGGGCCAAAGAGCCGCATGTGGCTCGCGAGCCGCGGTTTGCCGACCACTGGGCTAGGCAATTCGCGCCATGGAGACAGCCCCTGGGAAGGGGTCAGGGGAGAGAGAATGGAGGGGGAGACAGATGGAGAGACAGATAGAGAGATGGGAAAAGAGAGATGGGGGAGACAGAGGCTCAGGTCCAGAGAGGGGACAGACAGCGATGGGAAGGCAAATCGACCCGTGAGCAGGGAGAGAAAGTCAGGCCTGAGAGGCCCTGGAATGGAGTGGCTGCAGCGGCCCCGGGGGAGACAGAGGCAGAGCATGCAACCGAGAGGGTGTGATAAAATGACTGGAGGGCCCAGCCGGCGGGGCTCAGTGGCTGAGCGTGAACCTACGGACCAGGGGGTCACGGTTTGATTCCCATGCCCGAGTTTTGGGCTCGATCCCCAGGGGGGTCAGGCAGGAGGCGGCCGATTGATGACTGTCTCTCATCATGGATGTTTCTCTCTCTCTCTCCCTCTCCCTTCCTCTCTGATATCAGTAAAAATGTCTTTTCAAAAAATTATCAGAGGGAATCCGAGTCCAGAGAAAGGCTGAAACCTGCACCCATACAAATACGGGGGGAGAGAGGATGGACAGGGGACCCTGGGTGGGGGAGGGGTCAGTGAGCAGGAAGCAGAAACAGTTGTCCAGAAAGCCAAAGCCACGCAGAGCGGGGGGACAGACAGATGGACGGCAGAGCCCTGGAGGGGAGGAGACAGAGCCCAAGAGGCGCCCTGGCCTGCGGTGGACCGGCCTGGGGTCTGCGCCCTCACTGCCGGCACCCGCGGGCCTCCCTGGGCCCTGTGGGGCTCTGTCTTTCAGGGAGGCTGACATCTCCCAGTGCTTAAGTTGGTAAACAGTGGCGTCTTGGACAATATTTTGCTCTTGCTCGCAGCTGTGCAGGTCCGAGAAAAGAGGCCTCAGGCCCTCGCTGGTTTGGCTCAGTGGCTAGAGCGTCAGCCTGAGGACTGACGGGCCCCAGGTTGGATTCCAGTCAAGGGCACATGCCCAGGTTGTGGGCTCCATCCCCAAGAGAGGACGTGCAGGAGGCAGCCGATCAATGATGCTCTCACACCATTGATGTTTCTATCTCTCCCTCTCTTTTCCTTTCTGAAATCAATTTTAAAATTTATATATATATATATATATATATATATATATATATATATATATTTAAAGAGGCCACACTGCCCACCTTTCCCCTCTGGTCCAGTGCAGGGGGCGTCCAAGTGGGAGACTGAAGAGGAGACAGAAGCTGAAACGAATGGGAGATGGAGACACAGAGGACAAGACCACAGACCGAGAGAGAGGACTCAGGGTGAGAAAGATCAGGGAGGCTGGTGGGAAGGGAAAGAGAGAGCCGCAATGTGAGAGGGAGGGTCCAGGGACAGGCCCCAGGAGGGAGAGAGGAAAAGGGGAGGTCCGGCTGGGAGGGAAGGGAGGCCCCAAGGAAGACTCAGGTGAGGGGCGAGGGGCGGGCAGCTGGTGTTATTACTGGCAGGGGTTTGGTCCTCCCTGGGGGTGTCTTTGGCGCTCAGACGTGAAGTCTTGAGGGCCAGGGTTTTGTCTCTCCTGTAACCACGGTTCTCACACAGGGAGGGGGTGGCACCCTGGCTGCCTGGCACTTCGTGAGTCGCTGAGTAAATGCCCTGATCTGTTACTGGAGACTTCGCACTGAGCCTGATATGCTACTGTGGGGTCTCTGGGGGTGCATGAGTCAGCGCCTGCTGTACTAGGAGTTGATCTTATTCAATCCTCGTTAAGAACCAGCGGGACCGGCTTTAGTCCCATTTTACAGAACGGTAGACTGAGGCGCGGAGAAATTACATGGCCTGGTCCAAGTAAGTCAGAGGAGTCGGGATGCGAAGGCAGGTCTGCATGGCTCTACAGCGGCCCATGCTGTGAGTCTTACACTGACCTTGGTGGGGAGTGGGCACGGAAGACGACCCTAATAGCCCACGGATCTCAAATTCCTTGGGCAACCAAGGATGGACGTGCAGTGAGGACCTACTGCACCCAGGGCGGCCTGCCAAGCCCTGAGAAGTGGCCCAGGACCCTCTGGCTCTAAATCTGGGGTGCACGAGTCACAGTGGGGTCCCCATTTCTAAATCTGAGAAATTCTAACAGTCTGGGTACAAAATGTCCCACCTGCACTTGGTTCTTGTAAAAGTACCAGAGCCTCTAGAATAGCAGTCAAACCCTTAGTAGGGGCTGTGGACAGACTTCAGGGGGCCTATGCACTTGGACGGGAGAAAAACTACATCTTTATTTTTTTCATTATCCTGCCATTAAAATGCTCAGTGGTTGAGCGTTGAACCAGGAACCAAGAGACTTCGCTGGTTCAATTCCCAGTCAGGGCACAGGCCCCGGCTGTGGGCTTGATCCCCAGTAGGGGGTGTGCAGGAGGCAGCCAATCGATGATGTTCCTCTCTCATCCCTCTCCCTTCCTCTCTCTCTGAAAAGTCAATAAAAACATATTTTTAAAAAAATGCAACATTTCCTCAATGAGAAATGCAGGCCGCAAACCATGCTAGCGTTAGCAAGACCCAACAGAAATCACGGATATTACCAGATCCCATCGCAGTGGCTACAATTTCTCAAAACAGTGTTTTATGCTGCTCTGTCTTTGAGGTTAGAGCCATGGTCGGCAAACTGCGGCTCGAGAGCCACATGCGGCTCTTTGGCCCCTTGAGTGTGGCTCTTCCTAAGCCTTAGGAGTACCCTAATTAAGTTAATAACAATGTACCTGCCTATATAGTTTAAGTTTAAAAAAATTGGCTCTCAAAAGAAATGTCAGTCGTTGTACTGTTGATATTTGGCTCTGTTGACTCATGAGCTGGCCGACCACTGGGTTGGAGCATAAGGCCCGCCACCAGATCCTGCTGGCTAACGTCGTGACAAAAAGGGCACTGATATGACTATATCATCAATGTGCTTTTTCAAAATATTTTGATAACTGCACTTCAGGGTAACTGGCTTCTTTTGTTACCTTATGTATTTTATCGTATGCTTTTGTTAACCCTTAGCAGAGGATATTTTTTTCCATTGATTTTTAGAGAGAGTAGAAGGGAGGGGGAAAGACAGAGAGAAACACTGATGTGAGAGAGACGCATCAATTGGTTGCCTCCCACACTCATCCAGACCAGGGCCAGGGATCGAGCCTGCAACCGAGGCACATGCCCTGGACAGGAACGAAACCTGCGACCCTTCAGTTTAAGGACTAACACTCTAACCACTGAGCAACCAGCTAGGACTCATATGCCTTTATCAGCATCATTCACAGCACTATGTTAAAGGGGACCATGGCTCCGCCCCCCAGGTGGTGGGTATGGCCTGTGAGAAGAGGGGTTCAGGGGTCAGGGACAGAGAGCAGGGCCTGGGTCCAGAAGAAAAAAGTGCAAAGAGCGAGGCAGGGCGGGGTGTGACCTCAGGCGGGTGGGGGGAGGGTCTGGCGGGGAATGTGCTCCCATGGAGGGGCGCAGCTCAGTGGGGATCACAGCCAGGGAGGGACCAGCAGGCCCCCCGAGGAGAAGAAGCAGGGCTGAGGGCGGTGGCTGGACCATGGATCCAGTGGCCTGACTGCCCGGGTTGAAATCGGGCTCCCTCTCTGAGCCTCCGTGTTGGTCCCCTCTGTCAATGGGCTACCCTGCCCTCACAGGATGCTTCTGAGCAGGAATGCATGCCACAACCCATGTAAACCGTAGCGTCCCACATACAACCCACACCCGCCCCAGTCGGCCTCCCGCGCAGGGAAAAGCAGGCAGGGCCAAGACCGAGATCGCAATGAATATTTCAGTCATGACCACTTGTTGAGCACCTAGTACGTGCTGGGCCTGTGCCAGGGGGATCTCCATCATGATCGACTCATCTTCCTGAGACCTTCGAGGTGGGACAGAGACGGGCAGGAGAGAGTGAGCATGAGGAGCAGGAACAGACAGCGGGGACCAGAGGCGGGTCTGGGGGAGGCGGGCAGAGTAGGAGGAAGAGGGTGGGCAGAGAGGAGAGGAGACCCCGGAGGGGGGTGGAAGGAGTGGGCCCCAGGACGTGTTTGCAAGGATAGGGATGGCGGCTCCAGGTTGGCGTGTGCGCCCGTCCAGACTCCTTCCCCCAGGACCCCGGTTCCCCACACCCCACGCCTACCTCGGTGGCAAAGAAGCCTTTGGGCCGGTGTTTGCCCAGGGAGGCCAGGCCCCCGGGCCCAGGGCTCTCGCTTGCACTGATGGTCTGCTGAGCTGCCGCCAGAATTTCGTCCAGTTTGTCTGGGGGAAGGCAGAGAGGGGCGGGACACGGCGAAATGAAGATGCTTTGGCCCCCGAGCAGAGACCCGGCAGCCTGGAGCCCACGGGGCGGCTCCCGAGAACCGGGAAAGACCACCTATCTCCACCCTGGGGGGCAGGCAGCCCCAGTGGAGACACAGTCTCCAGCCCCGCGGGGGGACCCAGCCATGGGGAGGCGTGAGGGCCGCGAACAAGCCGGCCATCCTGGAAGGTGGCAGCTTAGACGTGAGAAGGGGGGCCAGGCTGGGTGTGAGGGTGGTCAGCGGGCGGGTGAGGGACACAGTGGACACGGCGCCGCAGGGGGCACGGGACCCGGGGAGCGGGGTGGGCCACTTACTGAGCGCCATCTGGTACACGGTCCGCTTTTTCTCCATGCTGGGCACGGGCGCCGGCTGCTGCTCATACTCTGTGGGCAAAGGAGGCGGCTGTGGCCCAGGGGCACCCCGGGGGGCGGGGCGGAGCGCTCAGGGGGGCCCGTGGGCGTGGCCCGCGGGTTGGGGGCCCTGTGGGCGTGGCGCAGGCGCGAGTGGGGCAGTGAGGGGCCGGGGCGGGGAGGGGTCGGGATGGGGGCCCTCCCGCCAGTCCTGTGCCCACTCACCACTCTTCTTCTTCCAGGGGGAGACTAGCCCGGGGGAGAGGCAGTAGAGGAGCCAAGAGTTAGGACTTCAGGGGGAGGCGAGGGGCCCCCTGTCTGGATCGCCCGCCTCCCGCGTGGCCCCGGGGCGGGGCTGTCAGCTGTCTGACCGGCCCCTGTCAGTGGAACTCGGACCCCTGCAGGTCCACGCTGCCTGGAGGGCGGGGGCTGCCCTCCTTTCTGTGCGTTGAGGGTGGGGGGTCGGGGGAGGGAGGCAGCTGGTGGCAGGTCGCGGAGGACAGGGGTGGGACCGATGGAGAGGGGCCCGGGCAGGAAACGGACTCGCCGCGTGGGACACACAGACCCCGACAGAGAAACAGATGCAAGAGGACAGAGAAAAGTCGACTCTCAGACGCCCCTTTCCCAGCGACACACACGCAGGCCAGAGAGGCTCTGGCCCGGGGACGGGGACAGGAGGAGGACGAGGAGCCCTGGTCACTAACGACACTAACAGACTCGAGGACGCCCGCCCCCTCTGCCCTCGCCCTCACGCTGGGCCCTGGCAGCCCCGCAGGCTCACCCATCTCCTCCAGCTCTGAGGTCATGGACTTGGAACGCAGGGAGATGGCTGGGGGCGGGAGCCGCTTAGCCTGCTGGGGTGCTAAAAAGGGGACGGTCGGTCGGTCGGGGTCCGGCCTCGGCACCGCGGGGAGAAGCCCCGTGACCCCCCAGCCACACCGCGGCGCTCCCGGAGCTCAGAGACTCGCCACCAGCAGCGGCGAGGAGACCTCCCTGCCTCAGTTTCTCCCCGGAAGGGCTGTGTGGCCAGACAGCCTCGAGGAAGGGAAGGCTGGGGCTGGGAGGGCTCCTGAGAGTCGGTCTGGCGGCAGCTGGGCCTGGCTGTGCAGCCCGGGAGGCTCACCTTTCTTGTGGACGGCCTCGTCCATGTCCGGGTGCCGGGTGACCATCACCACCTTCACCATCAGCGTGTTGCCCCCCTGGCGGATCATGTTCACCACCTGGCGGTGGCCCACCTTCACCACATTCTGCCCGTTCACCTGTGGCACAGACACCCCCCCAAGCGCGCCCAGGAGGTGAGGGAAGGGTGCTTTCCGCCTCAGGGTCCCCTGGAGGTGACCCTGGGGGGCTCTCCTCCCTCCCTCGGACCCTCCTGTCCTAGCGAGGCCCCACCTCCCTGTTCCTGTAACTCCCCTGACCTCTGGGCTGTGGGAGGGACTGAGCCCACCCCATGCACCCCCTCTCTTCCTCTTTGTCCCACTCACATTGAGAGAGAGAGAGAGAGAGAGAGAGAGAGAGAGAACGTGCCCATGCTGGGGGCACCATTTGAGATACTTCAGAGAGGCCTTCGGATTAAATCCATGAAGAAAGCAGAGGCTGGGCAGCCCGGTGCCAAAGGAGAAGCTGGACCTGGGCAGCCAGGTCCCGGTGTGGATCCCAAGGGGCCCCGAGATTTGTCACCAGGGCCCCAGGGAAGAGAGGGGTGTCCGGGGCAGGTGCGCCAGGGGCTGGGGCCGGGACTCACCTCGATGAGGAAGTCGCCCATGCGCAGTCCCGCGCGCCATGCCACGCCGCCCTCGTCCACCGACTCCAGATACTGCAGGGCCGGGAAGGCCGGGGTGGGGGTGAACTCCTCGATGGGGGTCTGCGCTGCAGATGGGAGGAGCCGGCGGGGTCGGAGGGGAGGGGAGGGGGTGGAGAGGCCGAGCAGGGGATGGGGCTCAGACCCAAGTCACGGAGGCGGCTGCGCCGTGGCTGAGGGACCAGCACCCTGGGGCTGGGGTGGGGGTTGTGGGCGGGCTGGGGTCCCTCCCCCTGGCCGTCCCCCAGCCCCTCCCGGCCGGCCGGCACTCACCCTTGGCCCCCCGGAGCACGAACCCAAACCCCTCGCTGTCCTTCTTCTGCAGCAGGACCGTCTTCTCCTTAATGATGTAATCGCTGGTGGGGCGGGCGGGAGGGGCGGGGGCAGGGCGGGTGGAGAAGGGATCATGAGGCTCGGAGGCCGGCCCCACGGGCACCCCAGTGGCCCAGGGCCCGGCTCCAGGACCATTCATCCCACCTCGGCTCCTCCTCACCCACTCCGAGCGGCAGCGTCTGCTCCTGCGCGCACGGCGTCGCTCACAGGCCTCCCCCGCAGAGCCCGGGTGCCTGCTCTCCCACTCACTCGTTCCTCATTCATCCACCCGAGATGCAGCCACCCATCCATTCAGCAAGCGGCTCCCAAGCCCACTGTGCGCCAGGGACGGGGAGGTACACCGCCGGGTCCCCAGAGGGCCTGGCTCGAACCCCCCTGCCAGCCACTTCCTGTCTGTGACCTTGAGCCTGGACTTTCACCTTTCGGATCTTCAGTTTCCTCATTTTTTATTTTTTATTTTTAAAATATGTTTTATTGATTTCTTACAGAGAGGAAGGGAAAGGGATAGAGAGTTAGAAACATCGATGAGAAACACCGATCAGCTGCCTCCTGCACACCCCCCACTGAGGATGTGCTTGCAACCAAGGTACATGCCCCGGACTGGAATCGAACCCGGGACCCCTCAGTCCACAGGCCAACGCTCCATCCACTGAGCCAAACCAGTTAGAGCTCCTCATTTTTAAAAAAATATATATTGACTTCAGAGAGGACGGGAAAGGGAGAGAGAAATAGAAACATCAGTGATAATAGAGAATCATTGATCGGCTGCCTCCTGCACGCCCCACATTGGGATCCGAGCCCACAACCCGGGCATGTGCCCTTGACCAGGAATTGAACCGTGACCTCCTGGTTATAGGTCGATGCTCAACCACAGAACCACGCCGGCCGGGCATCTGTCACGGCAGGCTCTACCTGCCGTGTTGCCGTGGCAGCGAAGTCCCTATAGTATTCAGCACAGCGCCCAGCACATCAACACGCTCAGTGGAATGCTTCCGCTTCTCCGGTCCAGTCTTTAAGTCAAGAGGACACGTGTACTTCAGTGATGCCTCTCCCAACTCCTTGGCTATGTATGTACACGTACGTCCTACAGCAACGCCTGCCCGGGTCCGCACGCCCACTGTGACGTTGCTGATTCGGCACTGCCCAATAAATATGGTGGCCGCTAGCTGCGTGTGGCGATTTATACGCAAATGAATTAAAAGTTAAATCGAACCCTTCAGTCCCTCAGTCTCACTAGCTACATTTCAGCGTGAGGCCGGTGGCTACCACGCTGGACAGATGCAGGCCATTTCCTGGCCGCAGAAGGTTCCGGTGGACAGCGGGGCGTCTCTGTTCCCTGGTATGTCTCCAGTGTACCGCCTGCGCCCAGCCGGTGGGTTCTAGCAAAATGCAAATTCCCCGTGAGTGTGGGGGTGGGTCTCAGCAAGGCCCCAAGGCCTGCTCGCATGTTTAGGTAATGCTCACCTGCCCGGGAAACGCAAACTTATTCCGTGTATCTCGGCACCCGCCCGCCCGGGCTCGCTCAGATCCGACCCCCAAGCCTCGATGTCACGCGTGCACCTCAACGTTACACTCCCGTTCTGTTCCAGGCACCCCGGGATGCCACAGGCACAGCCAAACACCCTGGCTCCAACCGCACTCCGAGAATTCCAAGGCAAGCAGAACGCATGGCCGGCTGCACCCCAGCATCCAGCACTCCTGTGTGGGACCCCCCCCCCGCCCCCCGCCAGCGCACACGCAGACCCCCCCGCGCCTCCCTGTGATCTCCACCGGCCTCAGCACGTACTAAGAATAGCGCATGTGCTCCCTGCGCACACCAATTACCTGCCTACACAGTCGGCTGAACAGCCCCCCATGAGTACGTCAGTATATTTCAGTGGCAGCCCCACACATCCCAGTACGCACTGATCATAACGCCCCTCACTGTGCTCTCAGTATATTCCCACAGCACGCCCCCTGAGCACGTCCCAGCACACACCAGCATACAGAACGCGCTCCTCCTGTGTTTTGATACCCACCCGCCCCCCCCAACCACACAAGCACCCCTTACACTCTCATGATCCCCAAGACTTCCACCTTCAAATCCCTACGTTTGTACCACAGCGTGTGCGGGCACGCCAGCCCCCCTCCACCCACAGCACGTGTGTGTACAGGTAGACTCGCCCCAGCGACCGCCCTCGCTCAGGTTCACAGGGTCCATCCAGCACCTATGCCCTCACCACACCCACCATGCCTCCCTGACTTCCTGTTCGGGCCTTTTATCTGCCACCTTTGCTGCTGGGAGGAGGGGGTGTGGGAAGAGGAGGGGGGAGGGGTTGAAAGGAGTGAAGGGGGTGGAGGGACGAATGGGAGGGGGGAAAGGAGGCCAAGGAGACTCAAACAGCGAACAGGGAGTGGACAGGGCCAACAGGAATAGGTTGAGAGGCCAGAGCTGCCTGCTCCTTACCATGCAGGCACCCTGTGATGCCCTTGTCCCCACCGCACACCCTGACACCCTCCTCTGAGCCCTGCTGCCCTGGCTACCCCCCCCCACATCCCTTCCAGGTCTCCAGGGCCCCCCAGTGGCCAGCAGTGCCCTTCGGCTCTCCTTTATGTCTCACAGCCACAAACCCCAAGTTCCCCATGTGCTCCCCCTGCCCCTGGAATCTCTCTTTCACCTCCAGGCTATCCTGACCGACCCCCCTCCGTACACAAGCCTTCCCCCACACACCCCAGCCTCCAATATAATGCAAGGAACCCCCCCCCCCCATGCCCAGTGCACGCCAAGAAGCAGTGCTGGCTGTGTGCAAGGCGGTGCGTCGAGCCCTCACAAGCGAAATAACTCACTGTCTCCACAGCCAGCTCCGAGGTGGGTGTGAGTGCTGCTTCCACTCGACAAGTCAGGAAACAGGCACAGAAAGGCTAAGTGACTTGCCCGAGGTCACGGAGTGAATGACATTCTTCCACAGCCCCCGGGAAGATGCCTGGGAACTGCAGTAGTCACAGCCGCCTCTCTCTCCCCACAGCACCCAGACACACACCTGCCCCAAATCCACTACAAGTGCCCCTCCCGGCGGCTGCAATTCACCCCAGGCTACGCCAACAGCACAACAACAATGGGTAACAGTTACTGAGCCGCTCCTGAAGGCCAGACCGTGTGTTCCGTGTTCGGAGCACTGCCCATTGATTTATTCATTTAGTCCTCACAACGCCCCTGGGGGAGAGGGGTTGACTGCGACTGTTCCCATTTTACAGATGAGGAAAGCGAGGCACAGAGAAATCACTTGCTCAAAACCACAGCAGCTGGAATAGCGTCAAAGCCGAGATTGGAATCCCCAACAGGCAACCCATGTACCCCAGTAATGTCCAAACACCCCCCGATCATCACAGCACCCCTTCTGCCCCTCCCTCTCATGCATCCCCGTCACAGACACGCTCCTCGCTCCGCTCTCCTCCCCACTCCTGCGCCTTTCGCACCCAGTCCCCACTAGACGTGGTGTCTCCCTCATCCCACCCCATTCTCCTTGACTCCCCAGCTGCCCTCTTGCCCCTGTGGCTTCCTGAGACTATGTCCCCCCTCCTCACTCCTGTGTGTCCCCCTCTCTACAGCTTGCTCCCTGCTCCTCCAGGTCATCTGCCAGCTCCCCTCCACCCTAGCCCACCACATCAGCCCTCACTTCCCAAAGCCCTCATCACACCCTGGGGTCGCCCCTGCGCCCCCACTGTGCTCTTGCAGGGACACCCCACGCCCCCTTTCTCAAGTGTCCTCCTCAGATTCCTATGACCTCTCCCCCCTCCCTTTCCCTCATCCTGCCCACATCCTCCTGCACCTCTGTATGAACCCCACTGTGTCCCCTCTGTATGAACCCCACTGTGTCCCCTCTGTATGAACCCCACTGTGCCCCCTACGGCACCCTCAGCTCCTCTCATACTCCCTGGTCCCCCCCCCCCCCCGCCGCCCCATTATCCGTGAGAGCCTCTTCCTCCTTCTGCATCCTCAGCTCACTCCATCACACACCTCTCCGCCTCCTTCCCTTGCAGCTGCATTTCATTTACATCCCCTGCACCCTCGGTCTACGCTGCCTAAACCCCACCCCACCCCCCTCACTGGTCCTGCATCCCCTCCTTACCCCATTGCTCCGCACACTCCACGCGCCCGCCATGCCCCAGTGTCCCGTTACCCCCACTTCAGCGTGTGCCGTTCCACCCTGACACCCTCCCGCCCGGACCGCTAACCCCACCCCCTGCTCCAGTCTTGCTACCCACGCAGCACCCCATTCATGATCCGCGCTGCTGACTACCTGCCCGGCAGGAACACACACAATGCTCTCCCCCCCCCCCCCCCCCCCCCGGCCATCCCGCGGCGACCCCAGGGGCCTCGGAGCCCGGTGGCCGGCCGGCTCTTGTTCCCTGGATCCCACCCCGCGGGGACTGCAGCAGCGTCCCCTCCCCCCGCCCCCACCCGCAGGTCCCTCTCACACCCAGGAGCCCACAGCCCAGAGCCCGCTGATGCACGCGGCGCCCCCTCTGGCCCTCAGCCCCTCCCCGTGTACCCATCTCCACGGGCACCTCCGGGGCGGGCACAGAGGTCCCCATGCAGGCGGGCGGCCCCCTTCCAGGCCGCGGAGTGGCACACACAGCAGATGCAGCTCCCCGTGCAGAAGCTCAGCCATGGCTCGGCACACGTGCCCTTCACAGCACAGCCCCCTGGGGGCAGGGAGAGGGGCGCACAGGCACAGAGACACAGAGGGCTGGGGGGGGGGAGGGGACAGGCCTGGCACGGGAGGGTGGGTGTGGGGAAAGAGCCGCAGTGCCTGGGACACACACACACACACACACACACAGTCCCCAGACAGCCTCTCTATCGCTCCAAGTCACACACAGAGACAGACGCCGTCAAACAGGGACACACAGATGGACACAGCTGGGGGGTGGGCTGGGAGCCCACCATCTCCCATCCTACCCTCTCTCTCTCTCCCTCTCTCTCTCTCACACAGCTGCAGGCCGTCACACACACACACACGCACACACACGCATGCACACTGGCACAGCCACACTGACACACGCAGTCGCACAGTGACACGCAGCGGAAAAAGCAGAGGGGAGAGGAGGCCTGGCGGGATGCGTGTGCGATGGGGGGGGGGGAGGGGTGACTGTGAATGGAGGAGAGGGGTATGAATGGGGGGACTTGCCGACTCCAGGAAGGGGTGTGGGGAAACGGGGATCAGAGGAGCAGGGGCCTGGGGTAGAGGCGCCTCCGGGGAGAGCCACTGTGGCTCCCCAAGGGGAGGGCTCCACGGGGTGGGGGCGCTGAGGGCGGCAGAAAGGGCGAATGGGTTCCAAACCCCAAAGTGGGGGGCCCGTTTGGAGGGGCTCGCTGCCGGGAAGGTCTTGGAGGGACATTGAGGGGGGCCGGGCTGGGCCTGTGACGGGGTAGAGGAGAGACTCCTGGTTGGGGGGTGCGCGCGCGGCCCCAGGAAAAGGATGAGAGGATGGAGAAGAGGCGCCGAGAAGGTGAGGGGAGACGGGGGAGGAGGGGGCGACCCGGGGGCGAGGAGGAGGCGGGAGGGGGGCACCAGCGGCGGGGGAGGGTCGTCCCCGCGCCGGGCCCAGCCGGCAGGAGGGAGCGCTCGTACCTGTAGATGTACCAGACGCTGCGCCGCCGGGGCCCCAGGGCCGGCCAGCTGGAGGAGAGCGCGGGGGGCGGCTGCGGCAGGGAGCCCCCGCTGGGGCCGCCCCCGAGACCCCCGCCGCCGCCGACCGCAGACAAAGCCATCGCCGCCGCGGCCCTGGCCCGGGTCCGGGTCCGGGTCCGGGTCCGGGTCCCGGCCGCCCCCGCCGCCGCCGCCGCGTCCCCGTCCCCGCTCGGCCGAACCCCCGTGTCCGGGCCCCCAGGCCCCGCCTCATGCTGACCCGCGCCGGGAGGGGGAGGGGGCGCGCACCCTCCCGCGGTGGGGAGGGCAGGGCCGGGGGCTCACATGCCGGGGGGCGCGGGGCGCGGGTCGGGCCGCCGCGGGAGCGCAGGGGCCGCGGACGCGCCGGCTTCAGCACCGCGGACAGCTCCGGAGGCGGCGGCGGGCGCGAGGCTTAACCCCTTGGCGTCCTGCGCCCGGCGGCGGCGGCGGCGTTGGAGGGGGCCGGGCCGCGGGGGAGGGGGCCAGGAGGGGAACGCGGGGCCCCCTTGGCGGGAGAAGGGGGAGGGGCGAGGCGCGGGGGGGGAGGGGGAGGCACTTCCGGTCTGGGCCCCCCCCTAACCCCCTCTCCCTCCAGAGCCCTCCCGCGCAGGTGCAGAGCGAGGGAGAGCGGGAGAGGGACACGCAACGCGCACAAGATGCCTCGAGCCCCGCGTGCAGGGACGCGCTGACCCAGCCCACTTCCAGGGCAGGGACCCCGCGGTGAGAGAGGCCCCGGGAGGGGGCACGCAGCCCCCCGCCACAGGCGACATACCGAGCACCCCAATACAGTCTGCAAGGGCCGGGAAGGGAAGGTCAGGACATTCAGACCGGGCCCCAAGGCCGAGAGACAACCCTCCCCCAAGAACCCCAGGCGGAGGGACGCACACACTTCCCCTCCCTGGGACACACGGGGGAGGAGGGAGGGCGCAGAGGCCACAGGCCGAGGGGCCCCAACCCCCAGCTCCTGCGGGATGCAAGACGCACACATGGGACAGGACAGGCCACCACAGAAAGGGTCGGGCAGGGCAGGGCAGGCAGGAGGCTCCGACACACCACACACCCCCCGCAGCGCATTCCAGGGGCACAGGAAGTGGAGAAGGAGGGGAGGGGAAGTTCTGGACAGGACAGTTGAGGGCCAGAGGGACCACCCCCATCGGGCAGGCGGGGCCAGCGGCCCCCGGACCAAGGCCAAGGAGAGGCCCAGGGAGACAGTGATGGAGACAAGAAGCAGAGGCTGATGGGAGCCTCGGGGAGGGGAGGACCTCCATACTCACCCGGTGCCCAGAGCCGGACACGTGCCAGGCGAAGACGCACAACGGTCAAGCGCCTCTGACACTTGGGGCGCAGGGTGGCAACCCAGCCCCACCCTGTCTCCCCACATTGTCATTCCTCCTCCTCCCCACCCCACCCCATCCCCACTGGCAGGACACAGACACGGAGGTTTGGACACATTTAATGGGAGGATGCTACGAACAAGGAGACCCTTCCCTGATGGGGGGGGAGGGGAGGGGCAGGGGAGGGTGTCATCTTTGATGCCCAATTAGGACCACCCTTCCCCCACAGCCTTGCCCTTCCGCAGGCCCAAGTCCTGGAGTCCTCCCCTCCTAGGCCCCCTCCCCCAACACCCCAGGCCCTGAGCTGCGGATCAGACGGACGGATGCAAAGGCATGCACACGACTGTATGTGCTGATGCGCCCGAACGGGGACATGCACGGAGAGGGACAGGCGTGTGCAGGGACCCGCCTGCCCGCACGCCGCCAGCGGACACACTGCCGTCTCTAGAAACACCTGCCCTCACTCTCAGACGTACAGACTCAGGGAAACACAGATGCGCAGAGCCGGCTGCACCGCTGGCCTCGCCGTGCAGCCATGAGCGACAGCCCCCAACGCACCCCTCTCCGCGGGCCAGGCCCTCTGCCCAGCGCGGACACGCACAGGGCTATCCGTCCAGGGGCCTGCAGCCACACATGCGTGCGGACACGTGCCATGCACACCCACAGAGACACATGGGCAAGAACACACTCAGGGAGACCACACAGGGGCGCTGGCCTGTGGGAGACGTTCACGCCCCGGAAACCAGCTCTGGTCGTGCACACGCACACACGGCCACACACCCCCAGGCACCCCTTCCTGCCATTCCTGACCCCGCCCTCCGGCCCCCCCTCACCTCACCGGGCCAATCCCATCCATCAAGCTTCAGAAGCAAGTCAGCCAGCAGCCAGGAGGGGAAAGGTGTCAGTGTGCCCCCTCCCCGCCCCCACCCGCCTGGCCCGGCTCCGCCCACACCCAGAGCGAGACATGGGATGCACGGGTTTCCACTGCACATGAATGCACAGAGATGGGGCACATGAAGGGCACATGGGGGGCCTCCAGCCAGCCAGACACACAGACCCAGGGCCCCCAGGCAACGCCCCCACTCCGCCGTGTCCACCCCACTGGTGGTCGGCCACCCCGGGGCTGAGCAGTCTCAGTGGCTGCCAAGCAAGGCAGGTTGGGGGACCGGGCTGTGTGGTCAGAAGCTAACTCGGCCTTGCCCCACCCCTGCATCAAACTTGGGAGGGAGCAGATGAGAAAGGGGGCTTGGCGGTCGTGGAAATATCTTAAAGGCGGAGGGTGAAGGGAGGCAGGGGGCACCGAGGGCATAAGGACATTTACCTGGGGGCATCAAAGCTGTCGTAGGAGCCCACGGTATAATGCCGGAACAGCCTCTTGGCCTTGTCACTGCGGCTCTCTGCAGGGGGACAAGGGGTGGCCTTGGCCCTCATCCTCGAAACCACAAGCCCGCCCCCAGCCCTCCTGGCCTGAGCCTTCCCCCTTCCCCCCAGCACCCTCCTGTCGGGAAGGGAAGGGGAGGGGAGGGGTGGGCTGAGCAAGCACCCTGGGGTACATCGGAGGCAGCCCGGGCTCCCCCATACCTTGCTTTCCCTCCTGGGAGCGGTTGGCCACCTCTTCCAGGCAGTCGGAGGGGAACCAGCCGACGCGACCTTTGACCTGGCCTTCCCAGAAGCCTCCTTCGCCGATGCTGAGCACTGGGTGGGGAGCAGGAAATGGAAACGTTTCTCCGTGTCCGCGGGGTCCCTGCCCCAGCGCAACGATGTGCAACCTTCCCACGATTCCCGCCCCCGGCACGGGGAGCAGTCCCAGGCCCTGGCCCGGAGCTCGGCTGGGATACACCAAGGTTGTGGGTTCGATCCCCGGTCAGGGCACATGCAACAATCAACCAATGAATGCTTCAGTAAGTGGAGCAACAAGTCCTTCTCTCTCTCTCTCTCCGGTCCTTCCTCTCTCTAAAATCAATAATTAAAAATGCTAAATAAAATAAATGTCCGAGGAAGGGGTGAGGGAAGCACGTCTAGGTTTCCGGACCCAATGGGGACCCCAGAGGCCCCGGGGAAGAGGGCGTGTCCATGCCACGGCTCCCGGGTAGGGACCCGTCCACAAGCGGCCCTCATCCCCCCCGGGAACCGGCCACAGCTCAGCTGTTCTGTCATTTCCCTAAACCCCCCCAGGCAGCCCCATCCTCGCCCCCCCCCCCCCCCACCTCCCACAGTCTCCTTGCCACTTAATCTTGTGTCATTTGCTCCCAGGCCCTGCCCCTGCCTGTCTTTGCCCCCCCTCCCCCCCCCCTCACCATCTAGAAGGGAGAAGAGATTAGAATCACCTCTTTTCTTCTCTCTACCCCACAGAACTGGAGGGCCTTTCCTGCCGGTCCTCCCTCTACGCCCCCGGCACCCGGTGAGCAATAGCCTGTGCCACACCTGGCAGCCTTGCCGGGCACCGGCACTCAGCGATGGACGGGCGGCAGGGACGGCGCCTGCTTATCCAGCTCTCACTCTGAACCAGAGCCCTTAGAGGGGGGTTCCTTTTGTGACCCCCATTTTACTGGTGGGAACACTGAGGCTTGGGGATCCGAGGTCATGGGCTCAAGGTTAGACGGCTTGTAATGGACAGCTCTGTCCGCTTCCCGGGGGAACGCTTTTAGTCAGGAAGGCTGCCACCTCCCCGTCCAAGCACTGGGCTCAACACGCTCCTCACTCCCACCAGCATTTTCCCCGGTTCTGTCCGCACGCAGCCCCCCCTCCCCCCAACACACACACCTCCCTCGCTCAAGCCGCACGCCCACCCTGACAGGCAACGGCGGGTTTCCCCGTGTCTCCCCGTGTTGTAGATGAAGAAGCTATCGCTGTAGCAGAGAAGCCCCTCGCCCAGAGGAGGCGCCCGTCGTGCTAGGATTTGAGTCGGGCCATGTGATGCTTTTCCCTGCACAAGCCGCCTGCACAGAGCATCTGGGAGGTGACACCGAGACGCTCAAGGTCGCGGGAGCACGGGAGATGGGGTGACAGGAGTCTGGGCTCTTGGCTGGATCTGCCAGACCTGTGGGTAGCCTTGGCATCAGCCATGGCTTCACTGAGCTGAGATTTATTTAGGGCCGGTCGTGAGTCAGGCATCGGAGCAGACGCTGGGTGGAGCCAAGGGACACATAAATGTGGTTCTTGCCCTCACGGAGCTTCCACACGGGTGCCCATTGGAGGCGGGAGTCTGCCAGTGACCTCGCGATTGGAAATCGAGGTTAGCACGTACGGGAAAAAGACAGGGTGTCCAGAGACAGGCAGAGGGGGGCATATGCATCGGATGGTCAAGGGGACCAGGAGGGCGTCCCAGAAGACAGGACCTGGAGGCCTGAGGATCCTAGGAGCGGAGGAGGCAGGGAGAGGGAGGAGGGGCTGTCCAGGCAGAAGGAACAGCATGTGCAAAGGGCTTGGTGTGGAGAAGCGTTTCGGGCATTTGAGGGATGGCAAGCAGGACACGGTCCCTGGGATCTTGTGGGTGAAGAAGTGGCAGGAGATGAGGGGGGTGGATGGGCAGGGAGGGCCTTGTAGGCGGGGCTCAGGCCCGGGGCTTGGATCCTGAGCACACAGGGAGCCTCGCTACCTCGTTGGGAGGAGGCGAGACTTGGGACATCGTGGCTGTGGGCACGCCCGGAGGCAGGAAAGTGCCTTTTAATGAAAGGGAAGGAGATTGGAAACAGGGCCGTGCGTCCTCTCCCTGAGCCCTAGGATTGGGCTTGCAGTTCAGAAAGACGCATGGAGGATACCGCCCAGGGCCCTCTGCCTGCCCGGAAGGCCCCTCACACCTGCCCCCAGTTTCCCTTTCTTCTTTCTCACCTCAAATCACAGTCCAACCACCGCCCCCCCCCCCCCCACACACACACACACACCACACACACTTCCTGTCTCTCTCTCTCTCTTCCCCACCCCCTGCACGCTGCCTCTGGAGGCACTGCCTGGCCCCCACCATTAGCTCTTGCATTCATTCATTCATGTGTTCATTCATTCATTCGTTCACTCATTCATTTGTTCATTCATTCATTCATTCATTCACTCATTCATTCATTCATTCATTCAGCAGATGCACATTCAGGCCTCCGGTGTGCTCCACACGTCATGAAGCCGGGCCCTTGCGACCCAGAAACCAATCCCCTGTGACCTCAGCTTCAGGAACTCAGGCCGTGGGCAGACGGACCACAAAACAGATGCAATCACACAGCCCGCCTGATGCCCTGATCCCTGGCCCACGCACACTCTCACCCGTGGGAGGACCCGCCCAGCTTCCCCAGGTGGCCAGGGTCTCTCTCCTCTAAGTGCCAGGAGAGGGGGCCACTTATGACACCCACGGCTGTACTTGTTACGTGTGAAGCATCGTTCTACGCGCTTTACGGGAGGTGATTCCTTTCTTCTTCCCAAGGGTCCCATTTTATAGATGAGGAAGCTCAGGTCCAGAGAAATCATGTGCCTGAGGCCACCCAGCCAGGAGGGGGTGGGGCCAGGACTGAATCCCAGCAGCCAGGCCCTCAACCGCTATCCTACTCAGCTCCTTGGCAGCCTGGAGCTGGGCTAAGAGTCGCTCCCCAACCCCGTGTGAACAACACACCTGCAGCTTCCCGTCTCCAAACCCCATGCTGTTCATGATGAGTGGAGCACACCGGAGGCCTCAATGGGCATCTGCTGAATGAATGAATGAACGAACGAATGAATGAACAAATGAATGAATGAACGAACGAATGAATGGATGAACGAACGAATGAACAAATGGACGAATGAATGAACAAATGAATGAATGAACGAACGAACGAATGAACGAATGAATGAATGGACGAACGAATGAACGAACGAATGAATGAACAAATGAATGAATAGATGAACGAATGAATGAACAAATGCAGTCAGGATGCACATGGGAGGCAGTTGATCCGTGCTTCTCTCCCTCAAACAAAAAATCAATAAAAATAATGAAATCTAAACAAAACAAAACAAAACAGTCCCTGTTCAGGAAGCCCTGGGCCCGGACGGGGCTTCACACACCCGCGGTCTCATGGGAGCCAGTAGGCACCGCGTTTCTCAGAAGACCTGGCAGAGGCAGGAGGGGAAGGCAGGCGGCTGGCCTCCCGCTCCCCATGAGGCAGCGGAGAGACTGCGGGCGGGCACAGCTGGGGGCCTCGGGCCAGACGCTCCCCTGCCTGAGGCTCTGGTCCCCCAGCTGTGGGATGCATCCGCCACCCTCCTGCAGGGTCCTGAGTGAGAGACCAGGCCGGGAACCGCTCCCATGCCCAGCGGGGTGCCAGGGCCTGCGGCCTCCTGACGGCATCACCTCAGTTACCCCCTGTGCTCCTCGGGGCAGAAGGGGCGCCTCGGGGCTCTCCGCGGCCTCCAGGGTGCACGGGACAGTCTAGAGCTGTCGGTCCTGCCCGCCCTCCCTGAAGGCTCGGCTCACCTGCCCGCGCCCTGGCCCGCGCTGCCCGCTCACCTTTGATCTTCTCGCCCTTGCTCAGGGAGATCTCCCCCTCGGCCTGGGCCTGGTAGGACTTCACCGCCATGAAGGAGCGTCCGGGCACGGCCGAGTAGAGCTTCCTGCGTCGCCCGCGGCTGCCCAGGGAGCCCCCGGGCCCCCCTGAGCCCCCGGTGCCCCCGGCCGGTTCCCGGGGCGTCCCGCTGGAGCTGCATACACAGAGGGCGTGAGAGGCAGGGCGGGGTGGAGGGAGGGCGCCTCTGGGAGACAGGGGGCCTTGGAGGGGCAGGAAGAGATGGGGCATCGGGTGGGGGAGGGGGTGTGAGTGGGTGTCCCAGCGCTGGAGTCCTGGGAGGGGGGCATCTGGGGCCCCCTGGCTCCCGGCGCTGCCCCCTCCCCCAGGCCTGCAGGCCCCCCTGAGCCAGCCTCCGGAAGCTGGGCCCCGACCCCGGCCCCGTCCTGGCTGCTCACTAGTGACGCCTCCTCAGGGGTGGGGTCCAGGCCCCCTGCCCGGCATTCCCAGTCCCAGGGTCTCCTCCCTCCGGCCACAGACCCCCTCTCCCTCCTCAGCCAGCCCACCCTCCCCTCTGCCCTGAGGGGTCTCTCTGCCCCCCTCTCTCCTCTCCTCCTCCGCTTCACCTCCAGGCTCGGACACCTCTCCCCAACTCCCTCGCCAGTCCCCTCACTGCTCAGCCTGCTCTCACCTCACCCTGTCTTTCTATCTGTCCTCAGGGGCTAGAAGCAACGTTCCTTTTGGGGTGCCCCCCCCCCGGCCCCTGGTGTGGAGCAGGTGCATTTGGGACTGGCTCCTACACCCTCCCTTCCTCAAGGGTCAGGAGTGAGGCCCGGGGCCTGGGGGGACCAGGCGGTGGGTGGGTGGCTGGGGGACAGAAGGTAGACAGCTGAGCTGGCCTGGGGCGTGGTGGCTCTGAGGAGGGGATCTGGCCGAGTTGGGGGTCTGTCCCTGGGACCAGGGCTGAGCCCTCCCTACCTGGGCCGTCCACGGGGCTGCCTCTTGGCCTCCTCGGGGTGCCTCCCCCGGGATGGGGAGCGAGCCCGGGCACCCCGGGGGCTGCTGGCACTTCGGAGGGTCCCGGTGCTGAGCTTGGTGCTGGGGGCCGAGGGCTGCGACTGGCCCTGGGGCGCGGAGGCAGGGGCGGGGGCCCCCGTGGACGAGGCCCCCGGGGCGGCGAACACCATCCAGTCCGGCAGGGCCATGCTGGTGTCACTGTTGGCCCGCAGCAGCGCGGGCGGCACCGTCAGCCCGGCGCTCGGGGGTCCCCGTCGCCGGGCCGCATACTTGGGGGACTCCTGGAAGGGCACTGAGAGGGCACGGTGGTGGGGGGGCAGAGGGGAGGGGAGACAGAGGCGGGCGGTGGGGGACACGCAGGCGAGAGATGGTGAGAGAGGCACCAGGGGAGAAAGACCGAGATGAGAAAGAGTGGGGGAACCTCGCATCGCGCCCCCTACCACCATTGAGACATTCGAGGTCCTCAATCCCATCCTGGCCCCCGAGCCATGTCCTCTGACTCCCCGACCCTGCCTAGACCCTACCACGCACCCCCAGGTACCCCCGGCTCTCCCCTGGGCCCAGCCCCACCCACTCACCCACGTCCTGTTCTCGATGGTTTCGAATCAGCTCCCCCAGTTCAAAATTCCCAGCAATCACTGCCACCTGGAGGGGGGCACAGAGGGGTGGGGTGGCCCAGGCCCAGGGAGGGGGGTCAGGAAGCAGTCAGGTCCCCAGCTGGCTGCTCCCTCTGCCCGTCCCCCAACACCTTCACCCCAGAGCCTGCCCTCCCTCTCTCCCAGCTGGCCTCATGACCCCACCTTCCTGACCCCTCTGAGTTCTTCACACCAGCCCCCCCCGCCCCCCAACACCCGATCCCACAGCCCCGGACCTGGAAGGCGGTCTGTCCGTTGTTATTCTTCACGTCCTTGCTGGCCCCGCGATAGAGGAGGATCCTAGCACAGGTCTCCTGAGGGCGGGGGTCAGGGGCACAGGGTGAAGGGGAAGAAGACAACGAAGGTCACACGTGTGGGCACGGCCCCGCCCTAAGAACTTCAGACCCTGGCCGGGTAGCGCAGTGGTTAGCGTCCCATCCCCATCCGCCAAGGGTGTGGGTTCGATCCCCAGTCAGGGCACAGACAAGAAGCGAGCAATGAACCCATCCATACGTGGAACAACAAATCGATGTTTTTCTCTCGCAAAATCAATCAACCAACAAAAGAACTTGGGGAACAGTGTGATGTCAGCCTGCCCTGCCCAGGACAGCAGCCACTTGCCACGTGTGGCTCCTGAGCCCTTTCATGTGGCCGAGCTGAGGGGGGCCGCGTGTCAAACACAGGCTGGACAACTCCAAGGGCTCAGGAGCCACAAATAAAGTGAGTATCTCGAATAATGTTTATGTTGATGACATTTTACCGCGATACGATTTTGGCTACAAAGGGTTAAAAAATGCAACTGAAATTCATGACACCTGTTCCTTTTTCACTCTTTTTTTTTTTTTTAAATGTGGCTTCTGGGACATTTAAAATTACACCTGAGGCCCTAACCGGTTTGGGTCAGTGGATAGAGGGTTGGCCTGTGGACTGAAGGGTCCCGGGTTTGATTCCAGTCAAGGGCACATGCCCAGATTGTGGGCTTGATCCCCAGTGTGGGGCGGGAAGGAGGCAGCCGATCCATGATTCTCTCACATTGTTGGTGTTTCTCTCTCTCTCTCTCTCCCTCTCTGAAATCAACAAAAATATACTTTTTAAAAATAAAAAATAAATAAAATTATACCCGTGACTTGGATGGTGCTAATCCAAACCAGGGCTTCTCTCAAAAAAAAAAAAAATTCCTATATAATAAAAGGGTAATATGCAAATTGACCCTAACTGCTGAATGACCAGGAACGAACGGTTGCTATGACATGGTTGCTATGACATGGTCGCTATGACATGCACTGACCACCAGGGAACAGACGCCGAATGCAGGAGCTGCCCCCTGGTGGTCAGTGCGCTCCCACAGGGGGAGCTCCGTTCAGCCACAAACCGGGCTGATGACTGTGAGCGCAGTGGCGGTGGCGGGAGTCTCTCCTGCCTTCTCAGCAGCACTAAGGATGTCCAACTGACGGCCTAGGGAGCTGACCTAAGCTGTCAATTGGACATCCCCGAGGGCTCCCGGGCTGCCAGAGGGCACAGGCCGGGCTGAGGGACCCCCCTCCACCCCAGTGCATGAATTTTCATGCACCAGGTCTCTAGTAAATCAATAAACCAGGGCTTCCCCACCATCCTGTGCATCCAAGGAGGTGGAGCAGCATCCCTGGCCTCTACCACTAGATGGCAGTAGCATCCCCTCCCATCCTGACAACCAGGAGTGTCAGCAGACAGTGACAAATGTCGGGGGGTGAGGGGGGCGAAAGCCGCCCACCTAACCCTCACGGAGGGCTTACTACGCTGCATGCCAGGTGCTCAGCACCTCAGAGGCGGGAGCTTGCGGAATCGCCCGATGATCGCGTGAGATAGAAAGTATTGTTCCCATTTTTCAGAAGAGGAAACGAAGGCTTCCCAGGGAGGTCAAGGTCACGGGGCTGGAGCATCAGGGTTCAAGCCCAGGTCTATCTGCCCCCAGAGCCCCTGCTCTGCGAGAGCCAGAAGGAAGCGGGTGGGCACATGCCTGCCCCAGGGCCTTTGCACCTGCTGCTTCCCCTGCTCGGAATTCTCTGCCCTGCCATCTTCGCATGGCGCAAAGATTTCTCATGTCACTCACCCTGTCAAAATGAACTCTGTCCTGTTCCCTGCTTTATTTTCTTTTTTAAAAAAATGTATTTTTATTTATTTCAGAGAGGAAGAGGGGAGAAAGAGAGAGAGAGAGAGAGACATCAATGATGAGAGAGAATCATTGGTCAGCTGCCTCCTGCACACCCCACACTGGGGATCGAGCCCGCAACCCAGGCATGTGCCCCGACCGGGAATCGAACCTTGACCTCTTGGTTCAAAGGTCGATGCTCAACCACTGAGCCACGTTGGCCGGGCCCCTGCTTTATTTTTGTTTAGACACCTGCTATGTCCCAGGCATGCTTTTAAGCCTGTTTTAGATCATCTTCTTCCTCACACTGTCTCCCTGAAGTCACATTTCTATTTCATTGGTCTCCTCAGCATCCCTCCCCCGACTACACTGTCCCTTTCCTAGCAGCTTGGTTCTGTCTGTGGTGCTCACCGCCTGGAACAGTGCCTGGCCCCGGGAGAGCCGTCCGATAAGCAGGTGCTGAATGAGGGACGGTCCTCTGCCTTTGCCCGAGCCTGGCCAAACCCAACCTGTCCCCGAACCCCAGTTCAACTCTCCTCCAGCTCCCCGGATACTAACTTGCCGGAAGCCGATCCATCCTTGCTACTTGACACAGTCACTGCAGGGAAGAAACATCTGCACAGCATATGTTTCAAGGGACCTGGCGTATATGGCATACTGTTCTTAATATGTTCGCTCCCCTACTTAGCGCTATGTGTTTTAACCAAGGTCACCTCTCCGAGAAAGGTTGTTTCCCCAGGTAGGGATTTTTCCCCTGAAGTTAGGGAGGTAATAAAACCCCTTAACTAAGTGCCAGGTGGGTAGTTAATCACTTTAACTACAAACAATCATGCTTAAGCTACATAATCTTTACTCCCTGGAATGGAGATAAGAAACGCCCTAACCTTTGGAATAGAGATTGATAGGATTGGAATCAACTGTTATAAATACAGATGTAACAAGACAACAGGACACAGAACCTAGAGACAGAACCTAGAGACAGAACTAGAGAGAGAACATGGCAAAAGATCCTGGACAGAACCTGGCGACCGAACCTGGCTGGAGAACCTGGAGACCCTGACAAGAGAACCCAGACAGAAATTGGCTGGAGAACCTAGACAGAACATGGCAAGAGAACCTGACTAGAACCTGGTGACTGAACCTGGCTAAAGAACCTAGAAACAGAACCCGGCTACAGAACTTGGCTGGAGATCCTGGCTAGGCTGCTGATCAACTGAACGCTGTCTCCGTGTCATTCCTTCTTCACTGACTCCGTCCACACCTTTGGGGACCCCTGGACCTGCTGGGGTTGGACCCCAGCACTAACTGAACCGGCAGGTTCACCAAGAACCTCCTCGCTCTGACCCTCTCCGCTCCACAAATCCACCAGCGATGCTCGTAGGAGCCAGTCCTGCAGGACAAGTTCAGGGACGGCAAATCCATGGCCCAAGTCGCACAGCCTGTTAGAGGCGCGGCTAGGACTCCAACCTGGCCTTCTAACCCTTCCACTCCTACTGCTTCTCTGTTTCACCACTCCGATGGCCCAGGCCAGTCACGGCAGAGGAACGGGTGTGTGTGTGTGCGTGTGTGCGTGTGCCCGCGCACGCACACGCTGTCCCCCCACCTAGAGTGTCAACCGCTGCCAGGTGTGAGTTCGCGTGGCTGCCCGCCCCTAGCCGACACCTCGCCTGCCTAGCACACGGCCAGAGCATCAACACCAGCTCCACCAGCTCTCCCGTCTTCTCCCGGGGAACCCCGTGTTTACTGGTGCCCTAGCGCGTACCTCTCAGCTTGGCGATTATTTGTTTACGCGTCTGCCTCTTTGCCAGACTGTGGCTCCCCTCCCCCTCCCCAGGGCAGGCGCCATGCTGAGTCTGATTCATCCATCTCCCATCCCGCACACAGTCGATGCTCAAGAAACAGGCATGGCCCTGGCCGGTTTGGCTCAGTGGATAGAGCATGGGTCGGCCTGTGGACGGAAGGGTTCCGGGTTCGATTCCAGTCAAGGGTGCATGCCGGGGTTGTGGGCTCGATCCCCAGTGTGAGGCGTGCAGGAGGCAGCCGATCCATGATTCTCTCTCATCATTGGTGTTTCACGCTCTCTCTCCCTCTCCCTTTCTCTCTGAAATCAATAATACACACACACACACACACACACATATATATATATATATATACATACATATATATGTGAAACAGGCATAGTGAGGATGGGGATGGAGGACACGGCGCTGAGACA
This sequence comes from Myotis myotis, assembly GCF_014108235.1. NCBI lineage: Eukaryota > Metazoa > Chordata > Mammalia > Chiroptera > Vespertilionidae > Myotis > Myotis myotis. The sequence continues at coordinate 3,398,535 of NW_023416333.1, read as the reverse complement.
CTGATTCATTCCTTGAGTCATTCAATCCAGCCTGAAGCGAACCCCTGGGCTGGGTGCTGCAGGCTTGGGGGAGAAGAAGGTGGCTGACCCATCACTCATTCATTCATTCATTCATTCACTCCCTCAACAAACATGCCTCTAGGCCTAGTATGTGCTGGGGCTTTGGGACAGCGGATGGGTCGGACTTAGCCGAGCCTTGAGCTCCCGGCCTCGACATGGACCTGACCTTCACCACCAGGGCTAGACGGGCATGCCAGAGGGCCAGGGGAGCAGAGAGTGAGGAAATGCCAGGGCCCAGCGCTGGGCCCTGGAAACGTAAAGTCTGGGAGGGCAGACAAGGGGAGAGAAGTAGAGAAAGACCTCATGCGTGTGGAGCGTCTGTTCGTTAAGCACCTGGCCAAGAGCAAGCAAAAACAATTCAGCCGCCTGGTCCTTTGCCGTTGGCCCATTTCACAGACGAGCAGGAGGAGGCCAAGGAAGGGGAGCGGCTGGCCCATCCGACTTGCCAGGAGGAATCGTTCTCCTTATTAATTCCTCATCTTACATTTCCCCTGCTCAAATGAATGGTGTGGTTTCCACCTCCTGACTGGATCCTGACTGATAACGGTTATGATAATGACAATAATTATTATTATTACAGCTGCCTTCCAGGGATGAGCACTTAATATACGGGATCTTTTATCCCCTTCAATCAACTGATGCCATTCCCAAGTCAGGGAGAGGACGGAGCCTCCCAGAGGGGACAGGGCTTGTTTGGGGGCCTCCCCTGGGCTGCCCCCAGGCCATGCAAAGGGGGGAGGGGGGAGCCAGGGGGCTGGGGCAGAGGCCGTGTCAGGGAGCAGGAGAGACAGAAGCACCGCACCACCACCCCCCCCCCCCCCCGCCCGAGTCCCCCCTCTGCAGGCGCCAAGCAGACTGCGTGCTGGGTGGCGGTGGCTACCTGCCAATCCCAGCTCTGCCAGTGCTGGGGAGGCACAGGGGGCGGGGCTGTTTTGGAGACAGGCAGGGGGGAGGGGAGAAGGGGCTGTGGACCAACAGCGGTGGCCACGCCCTGAGCGACCCTGGGGGGACAGGCAGGGAGCCTTTGGAAGTGGGTGGGGAGACTGAGGCTCAGAGGGGCTCCCGCCCAGGACCGCCTGCCACACAAGTAGCAAGGGGCTGACCATCAGGCCGAAAGCGCCAGCTCCTGCCAACCCAGCTGGCCCAGAGGAACTGAGACCCTCTGCCAGCTCTTTGCAGATCGCCTCCATGCCTGAGGGAGCCCACCCACTGGTCCTGAATTGCTGCCATTTATAACACACTGTCCCCGGGGGTGCGGGGGCAGGGGCGGGGTGCCCCCTCTCCAGCGGCTGGGGCTTGGCCTTTCCTCTGCCCCCTGCAGGGCCCTCCCCACGGGCACTGGTGCTCAGCAGGCGCTGTGCTGGCAGCTGAAGGGAGACTGTCCCGTCTGGTGATGGTCCCGACTCTCTCCGTCCTGGCCATGCCCCGGCCCCGAGCGCCCTTTCTCCCCGCTTTCTACTCAGCTGACACCTGCTCACCTGGGCACAGGTGGCACCAGCCTGGAGCCCGAGCCCACCCGTGGGCTCCCGCAGGGACCTGGATCCCCGTGAGCTCCCACTGCGCGCTCTGTCCGGCTCACTCACTACCTGGTCCTCAGCACCCAGTTCCGGGCCTGACACAGGGACCATGCTCAGTAAGTGCTTGTTGGATGGATGATGGATGGACGGATGGATGATGGACAGATGGATGATGGACGGACGGACGGGCGGAACAGAGAAGGGGCAGAGAGCGCAGGGAGGCCAGGGCTGGAGCCGGGGCCGTGCAGACCTTGTTGTAGAGGGCGCAGATGTGCAGCGCCGTGTTCCCCGAGGCGTTCTGGGCTCCGGGCTCAGCCCCGTAGAAGAGCAGGTGCTCCAGGTGCTGGGAGTGACCCCGCTGGCAGGCCTGGGGGGACAGGAGCCGCAGGGGCCGGTTAGACCCACGGCCCTGCTCCCTTCGGACCCTGTTCCCTCTTGGCGACCCCGGTCGTCGCCTCACCTGTCATTCCGAGGCCCAGGCGTCCGGCCTGGCCGCTCAGAAGCCCCAGGAGCCGTCCCCGCCCATGTTCCCTCGGGGTTCCGGTGTCGACACCCCCATCGCTTCCTCTTTGGGGGCCCTGTGCCCTGACCTCCACCCTCCGTGAGGCCCCTAGCATCTGATCCCCAGCCCCTCGGACCAGGGTCCCTGATCCGTGCCCCCCTGTGGGCCCAGGCACCCTGCCCCGTGCCCAGCGCGCCCCCCGCCCCCAGCCCAGGCGGGAGCACCTGGTGGATCTCTTGCCAGCCGTTCTCATCAGCCACGCCCAGCTGGGCCCGGTTGTACAGCAGCAGCTCGCAGCAGCGGGGGTCGCCCCCCACCATAGCCGTGTGGAACAGAGGGGTCAGCCCCCGGCGGTCCTTATAGTTGGGGGAGCCCCCGAGATCCAGGAGTGCCTAGGAAGGGAGACAAGGCAGACAACAGTTGTGGGAGGACTGGCTCGTCCTGAAGAGCCAGCCGGGCGGGGAGTCCGGTGACCTCCACTGGCCAAGGCCAAGCTCAGTTCTGATGCCCTGTGCGACCTTGAGCCTGGCCCTTGCTCTCTCTGAGCCTCTCCCATCCCCAGTGAACCATGAGGGGACTGGGAAGAGGCCTGCAGACCAACCTTCCCCTAGGCCAGTGGTCGGCCAACTGCGGCTCGCGAGCCACATTCGGCTCTTTGGCCCCTTGAGTGTGGCTCTTCCACAAAATACCACGTGCGGGTGCACATGTACAGTGCGACTGAAACTTCGTGGCCCGTGCGCAGAAGTCGGTATTCTGTGGAAGAGCCACACTCAAGGGGCCAAAGAGCCGCATGTGGCTCTCGAGCCGCGGTGTACCGACCACTGCCCTAGGGCCTAGGGGGACGTGGGATGAGCTGTAGAGGGAACGCGGGGCCTCGTGCCCACCTACTCGGTGGGACGGCCGTGGGGACAGATGACAGAACTGAGTCTGGCCCCAGGAGGCCCCTGGCCAAGTGGGAGGTGTTACTGGGACCAAGATCCCAAGGATGGGGCCCAGGAGGAGGCCTTGGGAAGAGCGAGTTTGGGTCAGGGCCAGCGGGCCAGCCTCTCGGGGGCCAGGGGCCCTGGGGGCAGGGAGGGTCCATTCAAGGGACCCCTCTGGGCACAGAAGGCTGGAGGCATCTAGTGGTATCAGGACAGGGTTGGCGCGGCCCTGTGGGAGGACGGCCCACTGGGCGCCGTCCAATGGCACGCTCTGCGGCCGCGGCCACGGTCACAGCTGCATTGCCCAACTCAGCAACCACACGTGGCTAGAGAGCCCAGGAAGCCCAAGGTTTTTGTTTTTAAATATATTTCAGAGAGGAAGGGAGAGGGGGAGAGAGAGAGAAACATCCATGATGAGAGAGAGTCACTGATCGGCTGCCTCCTGCACACCCCACACTGGGGATGGAGCCCGCAACCCGGGCATGTGCCCTGACCGGGAATCAAACCGTGACCTCCCGGTTCAGAGGTCAATGCTCAACCACTGAGCCGCACTGGCCGGGCACCAGAAGCCTAAGTTTTGAGTTTTGTTCACTTTAGTCCATTTAGATGTAAACAGCCCAGGTGGCTAGTGGCTACTAGAACTGACAGGTCAGGTCTGGATCTGGGGGGAGGGCAGGGCACTGGGGGACATACGAGGGTCTGTGGGTTCCAGGGTATAAGAGGCTTGTTGGCAGGAGTTTGACTACGTTTGGGGTTCTTTTTCTTTTTAAATATATTTTTATTGATTTCAGAGAGGAAGGGAGAGGGACAGAGAGCTAGCAACATCAATGATGAGAGAGAATCATTGATTGGTTGACTCCTGCATGTCTCCCCCCTTCCCCCCTACTGGGGATCAAGCCCGCAACCCGGGCATGTGCCCTTGAACAGAATCAAACCCAGGGCCCTTCAGTCCGCAGGCCGACGCTCTATCCAATGAGTCAAACCAGCCAGGGCACGTTTGGGGTTCTTCAAAAAGGGGTTGGAGAAAGGGAGGTGGAGGGGGGCCCGTTAAGCTGGGCCACCTGTGGATCTGGGCGTTTACCCACAGCTGCGTATCTTTGGGGGTGATCTATCCTGGCCTGTGTGTGAAGAGGGCTCAAGCCCCCTCGGGAGGGGGTGGGAGGAAGGGAATAGCAGCCCTGGCCGCGTAGCTCAGTTGGATAGAGCATCATCCTGATACCCCAAGGTTCTGGGCTCGATCCCCGGTCAGCCACACAGAAGAATCAACCAATGAATGCAGAAACGAGTGCGACAACACGTCGATGTCGCTCTCCAATCGATATATTTAAGAAAAAGGGAAGAGCATCTTAAAATAAGACTGTGCAAGCTGACTCCGTGGATGTACTTTGTGGGTAGATGTGGCTCCTCTATTCGGGCGGAGGGGGCGTGTGCTTGGGGAGTGAACGCTGGGCTGGGAAGGGTAGAGGGGGCTGTGTTTGCAGGTGTGTGTGGAGGAGGGTCTCTACCCCTCAGGGACACAGGGACAGGGTGCTGCTGGGTCAGAGGGGGTGGGGGACACCGAGTATCTGGGTGTCGGGAGAGTCGTGTCATCTACCTGGGCCCAGGGGAAGGCCCGTGTGACGACCAGCTGTAGCGGGTCCTGAGCTGGGAGGTGGCTGCACCTGGGGCCTGAGCGGGGATCTCAGACCGGTGGGAGGCGTGACCATGGAGGGGGAGGGGGAGGGAGGGTCCGGGGCAGTGATGGCGAACCTATGACACACGAACTCATTTTTTTTGGTTGATTTTTCTTTGTTAAATGGCATTTAAATATATAAAATAAATCTCAAAAATATATGCCTTTGGTTTACCCTGGTTGCAAAGATCAAAAAATTTCTCTATGTGACACGGCACCAGAGTTAAGTTAGGGTTTTTCAAAATGCTGACACGCCGAGCTCAGAAGGTTCGCCATCGCTGGTCTGGAGCCATTTGCCGGGGACAGTCTGTGTGGGAAACACGGCAATTTGGGGGTGTCTCGGATCTGCGGGAGCGTCCTGGGGGGCTGGCGCCTCACCGTGAGAGCCAGGCAGTGGCGGGCACACGCGGCCTTGTGCAGGGCTGTCATGCCATCCCGGGCTCGGAAGTCGATGTGGGCCCCGCCCAGGCACAGGGTTCGAATCACGTCTACGGAGCCTTCCGTCTGGGCAGCCAGCGTGAGGGGGGTCTCTGAGGGTGAGACAGCCAGTCACATGCAGCCCCCAGGCCTGGTGCTGGGCGCCTCCCTGGAGCCCCTGACCCCGTCCCTACCTCCTGAATCCGAGTCGTGGTAATTGGGGTCCAGCCCCTTGTCCAGCAGCCGCGCCACCTTGTCAGACGTCCCGAGCTGCACGTATTCCAGAAACTTCTTCAGTCCGGTCTGGGTCGTGGACAAGAGAGAGGACAGGCCCGTGAGGGAGCCGGGGGTAAAGCTGGGGTCTCCGGTGAAATACACAATGAGCCACACAAGGCATTGGGAGTCCCTAGTAGCCACTTTTTAAAAAAAGAAAGGGGGCCCTGGCCGGTGTGGCTCAGTGGTTGAGCATCGACCTATGAGCCAGGAGGTCACGGTTCGATTCCCGGTCAGGGCAAATGCCTGGGTTGCGGGCTCGATCTCCAGTAGGGGGGCGTGCAGGCGGCAGCTGATCAATGATTCTCATCACCCATGTTTCTATCTCTCTCTCCCTCTCCCTTCCTCTCTAAAGTCAATAAAAATCAGTATAGATACGTTAAAAATAAATAAATAAAAAGAAAGGGGCCCCTAGCTGGTTTGGCTCAGTGGTTGGAGCATCGGCCCTTGGACCGAAGGGTCTCAGGTTCGATTCCCAGTGAAGGGCACACACTTTGGCTGCAGGTTCCCCAGCCCCGGTGCGAGCATGTGTAGGAGAAAACCAATCGATGTGTCTCTCTCACATCAATGTCTCTCTCTCTCTCTCTCTCTCTCCCCCTCCTCCCTCCTTTCCACTCTCTCTAGGAATCAGTGGGAAAATATATCCTTGGGTGAGGATAAAAAAAAGAATAGAAAGGAAAGGAAAACAAAATACAGGGAACAGCATGGCTGGATAGCTCAGTAGGTTAGAACATGGTCCTGATACACCAAGGTTGTGGGCTTGATCCCCGGTCAGGGCACATACAAGAACCAACCAATGAATGCATCAGTAAATGGAACAACAAATTGATGTTTCTCTCTCCCTTCCCCACCCCCCTTAAATCAACCAATAAATAAATAAAACTTTTTAATTTTAAAAAATGCCTTGGCTGGTGTGGCTCAGTTGGTTGAGGGTCATCCCTTGCACCAAGAGGTCACAGGTTCAGGTCAGTGCACGTGCCCAGGTTTTGAGCTTGATCCCCAGCAGGGGGCGTGCAGGAGGCAGCTGACCAATGTTTCTCTCTCATCCATGTTTCTTTGAAGTCTGGCATGCATTTCACTCTCAGAGCCTGGCTAAGCGCGGGGACCCACTACACTTGCACGTGCTGGGGAGCTGTCTGTGGCCGGTGGCTCCCGCAGCGGACAGCACAGGTGTGGAGGGGTGGAATATTGGGGGGAGGACTAGGCTGAATGCATGCTGGCGGGAGATGAGGAGGAATCCCCAAATGACAAGGATCCTTCACTTCACTGTTTTTTGTTTTTAATATGTTTTATTGATTTTTTTTACAGAGAGGAAAGGAGAGGGATAGAGAATTAGAAACACCAATCAGCTGCCTCCTGCACACCTCCCACTGGGGATGTGCCTGCAACCAAGGCACATGCCCTTGACCGGAATCTAACCTGGGACCCTTGAGTCCACAGGCAGACGCTCTACCCACTGAGCCAACCGGTTATGGCCACTTCACTGTTTTTTAAAATTTTTTTTTTTTTTTATTGATTTCCAAGAGGAAGGGAGAGGGAGAGAGAGAGAGAAACATCAATGATGAGAGAGAATCATTGATGGACTGCCTCCTGCACGCCCCCTACTGGGGATCGAGCATGCAATCTGGGCATGTGCCCTGACGGGGAATCTAACTGTGACCTCCTGGTTCATAGGTCAACGCTCAACCACTGAGCCACACTGGCCGGGCTTCGCTTCACTGTGGACCAAAGCAGCCCCCTCGTCCTAGCTGGTTTGGCTCAGTGGATAGAGCATCAGTCTGCGGACTGAAGGGTCCCAGGTTCGATTCCGGTCAAGGGCATGTACCTTGGTTGCAGGCACATCCCCAGTGGGGAGTGTGCAGGAGGCAGCTGATCGATGTTTCTCTCTCATCGATGTTTCTAACTCTATCCCTCTCCCCTCCTCTCTGTAAAAAATCAATAAAATATATTTTAAAAAAAACAAAACACAAAAAACAAAGCAGCCCCCTGGCTTCCTCCCAGCTTTTCGGGACCAGCAGAGACACATGGTCCGAGCACGGGAAGGCAAGGGGCCTGGAGGACAGAAGTGGCTGGGGACGGGCATCCCTGGACCGGGTAGAGATTAGGCCATGGGATTGGGGGACTCGGGGAACCTACGAATCAACCCCAGGCAGAGGGGCACTGGGCGTCACAGTCCAGGCTGAGGAGGGTGAGGGACCCTGCATGGGTATGAGGGACCCAGGAGGTGGGACAGGACAGTCCAAGCATGAAGACGGTGGGAGCCAGGCAGATGCGGTGTGGGCCGGGGCACAGGAATGAGGGGCACAAGGGGAGGTTCAGGAGTTACGATACGGGGAGGGGGGGCTGGGGGGCTGTCCTGGCAGAGGAACAAAAGGGTCGAGGGATGTGGAGGGCTGTCAGGAAGAGGTGGGGGAGGCAGGGGCTGGGGAGTGGGCTCCGGGCAGGGCACAGGGAGATGGGGGGGGGGGGGCAGGTGCCAGCAGGGTCCTCTCACCTTTGTGTGCAGCTTGGCCAGCTGCTTCTCGTCCAGGTTGGTCTGTTTGTAAACGCGGGTCTTGTACCGGAACTGAGGCGAGGGGCGGGGGAAGGGAGGCAGAGGCCAGAGTCAGGGCCTGGGGAGGAGGCCGGACTCCCGCTGAGCTCAGGGCCAGGGTGCAAACAGCCGCGGCCTGGGCTGGGTGGGCAGAGGGGCACAGGCCGGCTGTGGGGGCGCAGACCGGCTGTGGGGGCGCAGGCTGGCTGTGGGGGCGCAGGCCGGCTGTGGGGGCGCAGACCCGCTGTGGGGGTGCAGGCCCACTGTGGGGGCGCAGACCCGCTGTGGGGGCGCAGGCCGGCTGTGGGGGCGCAGACCCGCTGTGGGGGCGCAGGCCTGCTGTGCAGACTATCAGGGAATGATCTCAAACACCTGCTAAAACTAGGAATCCTTCCCCAACGTGACGGGCGAGGAGAAGCCTGGAGCTGGGACGTGACTTCCCCAAGGCCTCTCTGCCGCTCAGAGAACCGACGGTCACTTGGACTTGGGCCTCTCTGACTCTTAGGTGGTTCTCAGGGGCCCGGAGATCCCGAAGGTTCCTTGCTCAGGTCTTGGCAGGGAGGGAAACGGGGTGGGGGGGGGGGGCAGCTGTGTGGCGGGACACGCCTCCTCTCACCTGGGAAGGCTGTGGGGCTCACCTCCAGGTAGGGCACCCCCTTCTCGAAGGACTGGGGGTACTCCCGCAGCAGCCGCTCCTCCTCCAGGAAGTTGGCGTCGCGGCCCGAGGTGGCGGGCTGGAACAGGCCGTAGTTGAGCACGTCCTGCAGGCTCTCGCTCAGGGCGCAGAGCACCTGCTGCTTGGCCGTCCAGATGGTGGCGTCAGGGTTGAAGCGCAGACATTTCTGGGGGGGAAGGGGGGCGACAAGGCCGCAGGGCGGGGCCTGAGCGGGCTGGGGAAGCGGGTGGGGGGGGGGGGATGCTGGAACAGGTGGGGGGTCTGGGGGAGCAGGAGGGGGGTCTGGAATCGAGGGCCAGGCGGCGGGGGGCCTCCGGGGGCAGGTCGCTTACTGTCTGGTGCAGGTCCGGGATGCCGATCCTGAAGACCATCATGCTGAAGTGGGCGTCGTCCAGGGCAGACATGGAGCGGCCCTGGAGGCCTCCGGCCGAGGCCAGGCTACCAGGTGCCCCGCTGCCCCGGCCCCGGGTCCCCTGGAGGCCTCTCCCGGGCCCGTCTGGGGAGCTGTCGGACTCCGAGCCGCCCTCGGGACACTCGCTGGCGCTGTGGTGTTCCTCGTCCTCGCTTGAGGCGGGGCTGTGGGTCATCGTGGGGACACGGGGCGATGGGGGACGGCAGCATCACAGGTCGCTGTGGGGGGGTGGGGGGCCAAGGGCGGCGGTCAGCCTCGGAGCCCCAACCCTCCAAAGGCCCCAGGCACACTGGGCGGCCCAGGAGTCAAGGCCAGCGGGCCCCACGCTGCCGGAGGCGGGCAGGCCCGAGGCCGGAGGCTGGACACACCCCCAGACGCTCCGGCCGCCTGTGCACACACCCCCATCCCTGCCACGCTGCCAGCACATGTCTCCTTCCCTGCCCTTGGCCCTGCTCGCAGCCCCCGCCCCGCCTGCGCCCCAGTTTGCCGCTGGGTCAGCGTGCTGGTGTCCCAGAAACCGCAGAATCACCGCGGGAGCTACTGGCCCACTTTGCCAGGCCACGGAAAATGCAGCTAAAATTAGCCGAGGACAGACAGGTGGACGGCCCACCGGCACCCTGCCCTCCTGGCCCCAGCCTGGCCCCTCAGCCGAGGCCTCCCACCCTCTCCCTGGCTAAGGAGGCGGGGTGGGGGGAGGGGGCTATGGGGCTGAGATGTAGTAAGGGAAACGGGGAGGTGTCATGAGCCCGGGGCAGCGGGAGCAGGAGGCCACGTGGTGCCCGGAGAGGGTGGAGCCGGTGACTTCACTGAAGTGTGGCTGCAAAGGTGTGCTGGGGGACCAGTGTCCCAGGGGCACCGGGAAGGGGTGCCATGGGGCGGAGCATCATGCATGGGGTGTCCCTGAGGGAAGCACAGCAGGCGGCCTGTGCAGGTTGCTGGGGGCCTCTTAGGAGGGTGTGTGGGGGGCTGGGGAGGCGGCCTGGGAGGGCTGTCCAGGGGGCAGCAGTGTGGTGGCCTGTGTCGGTGGGGGGGGGGGGGGTGATTTGTGGGCATGTTTGAGAACTGGCGATGCAGGGTGGGCGGACCAGCACTGCCTGGCACTGGTGGCCCCACGCTGAGGGAGACTGGGGCTGGGAGCCCTGAGTGGGGTGAGGGTCCGGGGACTGGGGTGCGGTCATCTCCCAATCCTTACTTTTCTCCAATGAGGCAGCCTTAGGGAAGTGGGTCCCCAATGGGGTCCGCCTGGCTCATCTTCTCCCCCGCTCCTACCCCAGCACCGGAAACCAGAATGTCTGGTCTGGTCCCTCCCCACCCCCCCCCCCCCCCACACCAGGCCCAGCTCCTGCACCGTTGCCATGGAGATGGGAAGCAGTGGAGGGTACTGCTGACTTTGGGGGAGTGGGGATGGGCTGGCGGGGTTGGGGAGGGAAGGCAAAATGCGAGGAGACTTCCAAGAGCTGTGGGCGAGCCAGCAGCACCGCCGGCCAACCACTCCCCCACGCGAGCTCGGGCCCGTGCGGCTCCCGCCCCGCCAGGTACCGGGCGGCGCGGCCCCACCTCGCCCTGGCGGAACCCCGCGGAACCCCGCGGAACCCCGGCCTCCCCCCGGCTCCGCGCGACTCCACCCCGCACCTCCCAACAGGGGGCCCGCGGCCACTCCCCCTCGGCCGGCCCTGGCTGCCCGCCAGCCTCACCCCGGCACCAACGGGGTCGCCCCTGGGAGGAAGGCGGAGCTGGCCCGGCCGCGGCGCGCGGGGGCGCTGCCCGCCACCCCGGGACCACGCCGGCCCCTCCCCCTGCGGCCCGAAGGAGGCAGCGGGCACACGCCGCCGGGGCGGCATGAATCAAACGCGCGGCGGCTAAGAATAGCTGGCACGCAGCTGGCACCGAGACGGGCTGGCAACCGGCGCGGGGGGGATGGAGCGAGGGGGCGCCCGGGGAGCTGCCGGGGTCGGCGCCGGCGGGGAGGCCGGCGGGGGACCCGGGAGAAGGGAAGGAGGCGGCGGGAGGCGGGAGAGGGAGCGGGCCGGGGCCGAGGAGCCCGCGGGGGAGAGCCCGGCGGGAGAGGGGGCGGGGGCCCGGCAGCGGGACTCGGGGGCGGGCGCCGAGGGGGCGCGCCGGCCGGCGGAGAAGGGAGAGGCGGCGGCGGGTGGGGAAGGGGCGCTGGTGACGCGGGCGGAGCGGCTCGGAGGAGCCGGAGGGAGAGGCAGGACCTCGAGGGGGGTCGCGGGGGGCGAGGGAGGCCGAGGCCAGACCCCCGCTGCGGGGGGTGGGCGCGGGGTGGCCGGGGGAGGGGCCCGCGCGGCGGCCGGAGAGCTCCGGGGCGCAGGCGGCGGGTGGGGAGGCGGGGGAGTGGCCGGGCCGGGGGTTCCGCTGGCGGGGGTGGGGGCGCATCCTCCCATCCAGTCGGCGATCTGGGACGGGGCACGGGGGACCCCGGCGCAACCCAATTTGGCGTCGCCCGGGGCAACGGTCCCCTCCCGAACCCCCACCCCCCACCCCGCACCGCACGCCCGGGGCCGGGAGCCCGACGCGCGGCCAAGGACGTCCGGGCGCCCCCGCCCCCTCCGGCCTCCCCAGCCCCGCGGCGCCCCCCGAACCCCCGGCTCCTCGGGCCTCTTACCTGCCTGGCGGGGCTGCTGAGTCCCGGTCGGCGGCGCCCGCAGCCCCTCCCCCCTCCCCCCACCCCCCACCCCCCCGGAGGCGGAGGACCCTCAGGCCATGCCCCACCGCCCCGGAGGGCGAGCGGGCCGGGGCGGGGGCGGGCGGGGGCCGGGGGGAGGGCGGGGGGGCCGCGGACCTCACCCCCCCCCGCGGACCGGGCCTGGCCGGCCGCAGAGCGTCCCCTTTCAGCCGCGGCCGCCGCGCCCCTCCCGGCTTCGCCCGCCCCCGGCTCCGTCCGGCCGCTCCGGGCGCCGCGGCTCCGCCGGCTCTTCCTCCTCCTCTTCCTCCGGCCGCCGCCGCCGCCCGCTCCGTGCCTCCTCGGTCTCCCTTCTCGCTCTCTCGCTCTCGCTGTCTCTCCCTCACCCGGTCTCTCTCTCGGTCTCCCTCCCTCTTTCCCTCCCTCCGCCCTCTCCCCTCCCTCCGGGAGCCGGCAGAGGAGACATCGCCCCTCCCCGCGCCCCCAAACCTCGCCCATCCCCCCCCACCGCCGGCTCCGCCCCCTGCCCCTCCCCTCCCCCACTCCTCCTCCTCCTCGCCACCAGATCCCGAACCCGGACTCCACCCCTGCTTGCCCCCAAACCCCGACCAGGGGGCCCCGCCCCCTAACGGTACCCCCTCAACACCCCAGGACCACCCCTTCCCAGAGCCCCTCCCTCCCTCTCTACACACAGTAGGGCGCAAGTAATCTTGGTGGCTGAGCTCTGCGCCCTCAAATTGGATGCCGAGAGCTACAGACTCCCAGACTCCCGTGCTGTCCCCCTAAACGCGCACACACCCCTTCTCCCAGGACACAGGTGCAGGGAGTCGCTAGCTGGCCCTGCAGGTGCAGCGTCCCCACATGCACATACTCTGCAGGGCGTGCGCGGGGACCTACCTGAGGGTACGCTTCCACACACACACTCAGCACGTGTGACGTGTACGCAGCACACCTGTGCGCCAGGGCACACAGGCAGCACAGCATGCGTTAGCGCCCCACGCAGGCGCCCCACGCAGGACAGGCACCCCGTGTGCACCCTCGGGTCTCCAACTCACACGCACCCCCTAAGCTGACACACAGGGTAGGGAGACGTGTCCCTCCGTCCCCCATCACACCCACCCACCCACCCACCTCACCCTCCACCACCCAGGTGTGCACACGCCCGTTTGGATGCGGGCACCGGGCCACAGCTGCCCTGCCTGATGAATGCTGGCATTTCAGGAGCACTTCCTGTGTGCCGGGCTCCGGTCTGGACTTACTGCTGGGTTGGACTTCTCCCACCAATCCATGGGCCAGGTAGGGACAGTCGCCATCCCCGTTTTCCAGAGAGGGAAACTGAGGTTCAGAGAGGCCAAGCAACCTACCCAAGGCCACCCAGGTGGTGCCAGGGATCAGGGACAGGTAGGCGCGGACTCAGAGGCTCAAAGTCTTCACACACCCCTATTGTGCATATGCACCATGGCTGCACATTCTCACAGCTCAGCAGGCTGGTGCCCGCCCCCCCCCCACCCCCGTTGCACCCACAGAGTCAGGGCTTCCATGAAATCGCCTCCAGAGCCCAGCCTTCTCCCCTTCTCCCAGCTCCAACAGCACCCCCAGGGCCACCAGCCAGGGCACAGGCGCCGGTGCTGGGCATCTCCAGCTGCGGGCTCTGGGTGCCTCTGCTGGAGCTGCAGCAGGTGCCGGCCCAGCTCTGGGAGGCCCCCCTCTGGTGCACCCCCAGCCAGCGACCCAGGTGGTGAGCAGCTGGGCCCTGGGAGAGAACAGCTGCCCTGGCGGGTGCCAGCAGCGAGAGAGGCTGTGCGTCCGTCTACAGTTTACGAGGCCTGTCCCGGTCTGTGCGTCAGGTCTGGAGGCCTGTAGCTGCTGGGGAAGGGGTCCTCGGAACCCTCAGGGGCACCGGGGAGGTACCGGCTCTGATGTGGCAGCAGCCTGCCCAAGGTCACGCTGCCCTCCGCTTCCTTGGAAGAGGGCAGCCTGGGTGCCTTGGTTTCCGAGGCCCCTCCTGGGACTCCCAGCAGCCACGGGCAGGGGCCCCGCTCTTGCGTAGAGCCAGAAGCCTTGGCCAGCTGCCTGCATGCCGGTGACCTCCGGCGGGCTGCTGGCCCCTCTCTGAGCCTTGGTTTCCTCCCTTGAAGAGTGGGCCCTGGCATCCCTGGCCGGTGAGCTCCATGCTTGCTGGCACCACCGGCCAGGCCAAATGGGGGAAAGCCCTGCATGAGTCACGAGTCTGGCACAGAGTGGGCATGGCCTGGCCTCTTGCTTCTCTTGCCTGTGCATCCATCCTCTCTCCCTCTGCCCTCACCACCTCGTCCACCCTGGCCGCCCCGACCCTTTCCCATGCCCCTCTGCCTGGGCCTCAGGGTGCCATTTGAGCACAACAGTCGAGCTTCCCATGGAGGGGCTGTTACTGTGGTGCCATGAGTGGCTACTTCCTTTCTCACTCGGCACCTGAGTGAGCACCTACTATGCGCTAGGTTGGCCCTGTTCTAGCTCTGGGGATCCAGCGATAAACAAGAACCCCTGCCTTCATTGGCAGGAGACAGGCGACAGCCAACCAACCAACCAAACAAACAAACAAACCAGACAACGCCAGTCTTGAGTATACTGAAAAGATCAAAGGGGGTGTTTTAATAAAATAATTTGCAGAAGTGAAGCTTCTTTTTAAAAAAAAAAAAAAATTTATTGATTTTAGAGAGGAAAGAAGAGGGAGAGATAGAAACATCAACGATGAGAGAGAACCATTGTTCCGCTGCCTCCTGCACACCCCCTACTGGGGATCAAGCCCAAAACCCAGGCATGTGCCCCTGACTGGAATTGAACCCGGGACCCTTCAGTCCACAGGCCGACGCTCTATCCACTGAGCCAAACCAGCCGGGGCAGGAGTAGAGCTTCTTTAGATAAAAGTCAGGAAAGGCCTCTCCGGGCTGAGATGTGGGGAATGAGAAGGGGCTGAGCCACAGAGCCTTGTTCTAGAAGGCTGAAAAGACTAGTGCGAAAGCTAGGAGGTGGGAAGAAGCTCAGCATTCAGGAAATAGCCAAGAGGCTACCCACACTCCAGTGTGGCTGGATCCTAGGGGGCAGGGGCGTGGGGGTGATGAGCTTGCAGGATTGCAAAGGACCCGCCCTCCCCGGCCCCCTGCGGGGCTGGCCAGACCCTGGCCAAGGGCAGGGTTTGGCTTCTCCTCTGCCTGTGATGGGAAGCTGGGGGAGCAGGGGAGTGGGGAGTGACAGGCTCTGATTTACAGTTTGGAAGCATTGCTCTGGCTGCGGCAAGCAGCGTGGATTGGAGGGGCTAGGGAGGAAGGAGGGGGCGAGCAGGAGGAGGCGACTGCAGTGGTCCAGGCTGGAGAGGAACCTCGCTGACTGCTCAGAGCTCTGTAGGCACCCAGCCCAGCACCTGTCCGCTCCACCTCCTGGAGAAAGCATCCTTGACCACCCCCACCCCCCCTCACCTCACCCATCCTCGTCCCTCCCCTCTGCCCTAGCCCCTCACCCAGTGGGACGGTCTGTTGTCTGCCTGTCTGGAGTCCCCAGTCACCAAGGAAGGGCCTGGTCTGCAGGCTTCCAGAAAAACGTATGGGAAATGAATCCCAGAGGCCGGCCTCCTGAGGCTGCACACACAACCACACGCATGCTCCTCGTAGGTGTCCCACACACTCAACTTGCATCTTGGGGCAAGAGTGTGGAGGGTGGGATGGGAGATCTGGGGGAGACGGTGCCCTAAAGCCTGAGAATGGTGGGAAAGCCTCGTCCAGCAGGGTAATAACCTTGGAGAGACCCCGCAGTCCCCCCCTCTGTGAGGAGTGGCCAGGGACATGGGGGTGGGGGTGGGGGAGTAGGGAAGAGGGGCGGGGTGCAGGGGCCCAGCCCAACAACCCCCCTGAGGGGGTTCCCGGTAGAGGCTGTGTCCGCAGGATCCCTTGGAGAGCTAGCTCCGTGCTCCTCCTGCCCATCAGGGCGTTTGGCCCGGGCAGAAGGAAAGAATGGGGCGGAGTGAGCTCTGGAAAGTGGGAAGAGGAGGGAGTGAGGGGAGACCCAGGGCAGGATCCAGGCTTTGGAACGTTGGAGGTTTCCGGCCACAGAGGCAGGGAGGGCCTCAGGGGAGCCAAGAGAGGCGGGGAGAGACACACATCGAGGAACTGAGACCAAGAACAGAGACAGGCGTTGGGAGGAGAGGGACCAGGGAGGAGCTGGGAGAGGTGGGGACCGGGGGGCAAGTGATCTGGACACACTCCAGTCCCCAGAGACACCCCCTCCTCAGAGACATTTGTCCGCAGCCTTGGGTGCTGCGAGCCCGCCCTGATGCAGGCAGCCTGGCTCCTTGGGGCCCTGGTGGTCCCCCAGCTCCTGGGCTTCAGCCATGGGGCTCGAGGAGCCGAGAGGGAGTGGGAGGGGGGCTGGGGAGGCGCCCAGGAGGAGGAGCGAGAGAGGGAGGCCCTGATGCTGAAGGTGAGTGGCTGGGGGGGATGGTGGCCGGGACCAGCATGGCCCTGGGAGGGGCTGTTGCAGGATCAGGGAACTGGGCCAGCGGGAGGGATGGGAGAGGCCCGGAGGATGGGGGTGATGGGCTCACAGGAGGGACTCGAGGGCAGTGAGCCAGATTGCAGCTGGAGAGGGGGTGGTTGGAGCATCTGGGGAGTCAGAATGGGGCGACGGGCTGTCCCTGGCCATCCCTCCCCTGCCTCAGCATTTACAGGAGGCCCTGGGGCTGCCCGCTTTGAGGGGGGACGACAATCTTGAGGGAACCCCTGAAGACAAAGGGGCCTCGGAGACTGAGGAGGGCCAGCAGGAGGAGGAAGAAGAGGAGGAAGCAACGCCGATCCCCTCCTCCAGCCCCAGCCCCAGCCCCTCTCCCACCCCGGAGGACGCCATCACTTACATCCGTGAGTTATCATTAGGTCTGCCCTGCCCGCCAGGCCTCCACCATCATTTGCACCAAAATGAACCGTCCTGTCGCTACCGGGGGAAGCTTTCAATTGCTCACGGCCCAGCCCGTCTCGCCCACAACCCTATGAGCTCTGGGTCCCGGCCTTGCCTCCCAAAAAGGCCGGGGGCCACCGACCTTCCAGGACTCCCAAGTCCCCCAACTCCCATCCCACAAACTCGGCCCCCAGAGGCCATAGGTCCCTGTCCCCCCAGGTCCTCCGCTCCCCTGATGCCGCCCCCAGGGTCCCCATCCAACATGCGCCCTGTCCGTCTGCAGTGGGCCGCCTGGCCGGCCTAGACACAGGCCTGCACCAGCTGCACGTCCGTCTGCACGTGTTGGACACCCGCGTGGTCGAGCTGACCAAGGGGCTGCGGCAGCTGCGGGAGGCGGTGGGCGACACCCGCGACGCCGTGCAAGTCCTGCAGGAGGCGCAGAGCCGCGCGGAGCGCGAGCACGGCCGCTTGGAGGGTGAGTCCGCACGGGGCGGGGCGGGGCAAGCACGGCGATCCGGCCTGGCGGGGAACCCGTGGGAGGAGGGGGCCCGGAGAGGTCGGGGGCGAGGGGGTTCCTTGAAACTTGGGGCTGTTGGCTGATGGGGAGGCTAGAGTAGCGGGGAGGGGGGTAGTGCCGGGAGCAGGCGGGCGGTGGGGGAGAAACACTCCACACCGCGCGGGGGAGCCGACCCCACTCTGCACGCGCCACGCCCCCTGCAGTCCGGTCCCTACAGTATCGCCCCGCCCCCGGCGGCCTTGACTCCGCCCCCTTGCTGGGTTCTTGACCCCGCCTCCTCCCTGACCGTTCGCGGAGCCTCTGACCCCGCCTTGTCCACGCCCCCGGAGGATATAACTCCGCCCCCACGCCCCCGGAGGGCCTGACCCCGCCTCCTCCCTGGCCGACCGCGGAGTCTCTGACCCCGCCCCTCCACGCCCCTGGAGGATATGACTCCGCCCCTACGCCCCCGGAGGGCCTGACCCCGCCCCTCCACGCCCACCGAAGACCTGACCCCGCCCCTCCCGCAGGCTGCCTGAAGGGGCTGCGCCTGGGCCACAAGTGCTTCCTGCTCTCGCGCGACTTCGAGGCGCAGGCGGCGGCGCAGGCGCGGTGCGTGGCGCGGGGCGGGAGCCTCGCGCAGCCGGCGGACCGCCAGCAGATGGAGGCGCTCGCTCGCTACCTGCGCACGGCGCTGGCTCCCTACAACTGGCCCGTGTGGCTGGGCGTGCACGACCGGCGCGCCGAGGGCCTTTACCTCTTCGAGAACGGCCAGCGCGTGACCTTCTTCGCCTGGCACCGCGCGCCCGACCCCGAGCCCGGCCGCGAGCCCAGCGCCGCGTCGCACCCGCTCAGCCCCAACCAGCCCAACGGCGGCGCGCTCGAGAACTGCGTGGCGCAGGCCTCGGACGACGGCTCCTGGTGGGACCACGACTGCGAGCGGCGCCTCTACTACGTCTGCGAGTTCCCCTTCTAGCGGGGCCGGTCCCCCGCCTCCACTCCATCCCGCACCCGCCCTTGGCCAGGGCCGCGCACCCAGCGAGAACGTCCTTCCCTCCCTCCCTCCCTCCCTCCCTGCCACCCACCCTGCCTGGCTGGGCGATCCCGGAGGCGGGGGTGGAGGCGGGGTTCCCACGGGGCCGGAACCCCTTCCTTGCCTGTGTTTCTCCTGAGAGCGGCGAGGTCCGGTGACAATAAAGCCTCTGGAATCTGACCGGAGCGGGCAGTGGGAGCACTTTGGGCCTTTCTCTCGCCGCGTGGCAGGCCGGGAAAGGCGAGCACCTGGCCTTGGGGACGCCTGTCCCATTCTTCTTTTTTTAAAATATATTTTATTGATTTTTTACAGAGAGGAAGGGAGAGGGATAGAGAGTTAGAAACATCGATCAGCTGCCTCCTGCACACTCCCACTGGGGATGTGCCGGCAACCAAGGTACACGCCCTTGACCGGAATCGAATGGGGGACCCTTCAGTCCGCAGGCCGAGGCCCTATCCGCTGAGCCAAACCGGCCGGGGCTGGCCCGTTCCTCTTGTGCGGGTGTTATTTGAACCCCAGAACCATCAGCTGAGAACCCCGATGCATCTGTGACACACGGCCCTCCACGCTTGCACGCAGATGTCGGGAGCACCTAAGTGCACACACTAACACCTTCACCCCCATGGTGCCCCGCTGCTCAGGGCCTTTGGGACCCCCGGGCCTGTCAATCATTGTCCCAGGTCTTGGTCCTGATCAGAGAAATCTGGGGAATCGCAGAGGAGCTAAAGGCTCTGACAAGTCCTGCAAGAAAGACCTCATTTAATTTTTTTAAAATACATTTTATTGATTTTCTACAGAGAGGAAGAGGGATAGAGTTAGAAATATCGATAAGAGAGAAACATTGATCAGCTGCCTCCTGCATACCCCTGGGGGGGGGGGGGAGGTGCCCGCAACCAAGGTACATGCCCTTGACAGAATCGAACTGTGACCCTCCAGTCTACAGGCCGACGCTCTATTCACTGAGCCAAACCGGTTAGGGCAAGACCTTGTTTAATTTTGTTTCGTGTGCCTCCAGCTCCTTTCAGCAGATGGCCCATGGGGCACCACCCCACCCCCAGGGCCCTGTGTCCGAGACGCAAACTTGAAGACCTACCCAGCCTGGAAGTGTGGCTCCCTCCCAGTGTTCCCTCCTCTGCTCCCTGCCTGTGAGGCCAGGAGCCAGGCCCTTTCCTGCTCTGAGCCTCAGTTTCCTCATCTGAACACAGGCACACTCACCCCTGCCTTGTGTGGTTCTTGGGGTGTTCAGATGAGCCCAGGAAGTGAGTGAGCACTTGGGAAATGGTGGAGCATGAGCCACGCGAGACCTCCCCTTCCCCACCGCTTTTCATACCTTTATTCCCTGGGGCCATGGGGACACCCCGAAATCACCCCGGTGTCTCCCCCCAATACTGGCATCAGGGTCCTGACTCTGATATGATCCTAGAAACCAAGAGATCACGACATTTCTTCTTCCCTTCCCTCAGCTGTGGCACCAACCAGCCTAAAGTGTCACCATTGGGCCAACCAGTGACAGTCACCCCTGTCATTTCCAAAAAGGGGGAGCACCACGCCCCCTCCAGCTGGAGAGTGAGAGGGGGTGGCCACTGGTCAGGAAGACCTTGCTCAGAATTCTTGCCCTTAAGCTCGTTTTCCAGGCTGGAGGCGGGGCAGCAGAATGTCAGAGGCAGCCACAGGGCAGATGAGGCAGATGAGTTCCTGCCATGGCCCAGGAGGGGTTCACCCTCACAGACTTGACATTCTGGGCAGTTCAATGGCTATCCTTGCCTGGACTCGAGCCAGAAGGCCCAAGTACTAGTCCTGCCTAGGACACTTCCTACTGGGCCGATGTGAGTGAGACATCTCTCCTGACCCTGCACTGGTCAGCCAGACTGGGGGACACTGTGGGGCAGGGCAGGGCTGGGTATAAGCAACTCCGTGTACCCAGCATACCCTGGCTGGCACATGGGAGCCCCTTGAATGAAGCCTCGAGGATGGCTGTGTGGGGCCAGGTCGGGGACCCTGAGATGAGTCGGGTCTCGAACTGCTTGCTGCTCTCTCTTCCTGGCAAATCCCCGGGCTTGCACAGGTCCGAGACTTTCCCCATCACACCCTCCATCACGCTAGATGCCTAGGAACAAAGAGCTGGGGCACGCAGAGAGGTCCGAGGTGGTGAGTGGAAGGCATTTGCAAGGAGTTTCTACATCAGCTCAGCTCGCCTACATACAGCGTTCTGGGTTTATTCCTGACTCAGGTCTGCCTAGGGGACCCCTTACCCTCCCAGGCCTGCCAAGGGCCAGCTTTTGCCAGTGCCCCCTCCCTGGCTCTCCGGGAGGATCACCTGCTCTGAGAGCCCGGAGCCGCGGACCAGAGGAAGCCTCAGCAGCTATTAGGGTAGAAACATTCATGGACCCAGGGAAGTGGTGGAGGAAGAGCTCAAGGCCGGGGATGACCCAGCCTGGGGCAGAACTAGCACTGGTAGCCGCAGGGGCTTGTCAGGACTACAAATCCCAGGCGGCTGAGCGACAGGCCTACCGCCACATTTCCCGGCAGCCATTGGGTGCCTCACGCAGGTCCTTCCGCAAGCCCCGCCCTCTACTCCCACGTGGGGTTCGCCTACATTTCCCAGCAAGCTTAGGACCCCGCCCTTCGCAATGAAGACAGAGCTCAGCAGTCTCCAATCAGAGCTCAGAACCCATCGGGGCTGGGCCCGAGGTACTATGGGAAATGTAGTCCGGTCACGCGTTAATCCGTAGAAAAACCCAAAGCCTCAAGAGTCTAACTTTTGTTTAGACGGTAACTAGCGCTCAGATCTTTCCTACAAGCTTTTTTTTTTTTTTTTTTTTTTTTTTCAAAATACGGGTGGATTTCCATGGGTGGGTCATAACCATTTTTAAAATAAGTGAAATAGGTTCATGGAAAATGGTTAGAAATAGTTATTGAGCCCCCGCCAGCATGGCTCAGTGGTTGGGCATCACCTATGAACCAGGAGGTCATGGTTCGATTCCCTCGGGGCACATGCCTGGGTTGCAGGCTCCATGCCCGGTAGGAGGCCTGCAGGAGGCAGCCAATTAATGATTCTCTCTCGCCCTGACCGGTTTGGCTCAGTGGATAGAGCGTCGGCCTGTGGACTGAAGGGTCCCAGGTTCGATTCCCAACAAGGGCATGTGCCTTGGTTGGGGGCACATCCCCAGCAGGAGGTGTGCAGGAGGCAGCTGATCGATGTTTCTCTCTCATCCATATTTCTAGCTCTCTATCCCCTCCTCTCTGTAAAGAAATCAATAATATATATACATATTTTAAAAAATGATTCTCTCTCATCACTGATGTTTCCAGCTCGCTCTCTCTCCCTCTCTGAAATAAAAATATAAAATAATAAAAATAAAGGCAAACGTATTACAAATATTCGCTCCTGTCTCTCTGTTCCTGCGTTGTTACCATGGTGTGGTGTTCTCTGGGGCAGACACTACAGCGAATTCGCTTTGTTCTGGCTGACGTTTGTGCATTTCACAAATGAGCATCTGTGTTTCCATGTTCTGCTATTTTTTTCAAATATATTTTTATTGATTTCAGAGAGGAAGGGAGATGGAGAGGGAGGGACGGAGAGAGAGAGAGAGAGAGAGAGAGAGAGAGAGAGAGAGAGAGAGAGAAACATCAATGATGAGGGAGAATCATGGATCAGCTGCCTCCTGCACGCCCCCTAGTGGCGATCAAACCCACAACCCGGGCATGTGCCCTGACCAGGAATCGAACCGTGACCTCCTGGTTCACAGGTCGCCACTCAGCCACGCAGGCCAGGCACCTGAGGACATTTTTTTCATTGATTTTTAGAGAGAGTGGAAGGGATGACGCTCTAATCAGCTGAGCCACTGGGCCAGGGCAGAAGTTTCTTAATTTGAATGTAGTCAGTTTTCCAATTATTTATGCTGGGTACTTTTGGGGACTCTTTTAAGAAGTCCTCCCCTACCCCAAGGTGATAAACACATTGTCCTTCATTATCTTCTAAAAGATCTGACTTCCACATTGAAGTCTGTAATCATCTGAAGTTTGTGTGTGTGTGTGTGTGTGTGTGTGTGTGTGTGTGTGTGTGTGTGAGATGTGATGTAGAGATCCAGCTTTATTTTTTCCCATAAGGATGACCAATTATTTTTATTGATTAATTGATTGATTGATTTTTAAATAATACAATTTTTAAGTCTTTTTAATTTCTTAAAGATTTTCCGATGTAATTTCTTTTTAAAAATACTTTTATTGATTTCAGAGAGGAAGAGAGAGATAGAAACATCAATGAGAGAGAATCATTGATCGGCTGCCTCCTGCACGGCCCCCACTGGGGATCGAGCCTGCAACCTGTTGCATATGCCCTTGACCAGAATCGAACCCAGGACCCTTCAGTCCGCAGGCCGATGCTCTATCCATTGAGCCAAATCAGTTAGGGCGACTTTCAACATTTTTAGTAGGATGTGTCTGACTGTGGGTCTGTTTATGTTGATGCTACTGGAATTCACTAAGCTTCCTAGATGTGTCCGTTAGTGCGATTTGGAAAGTTTCAGCCATTACTTATTCAATTTCTTTCCCGTTCCTTTCTCTCCCTCCTCTCCTGGCACGTCCATGATGCCTACGCTGGTCTGCGTGATGGTGTCAACCACAGCCACGGTCTCTGCCAGGGACTTTCTATATTTGGGTTCAACATTTAAAAACATAGAACGGCTACGGGGGAAAGAACTGCCTATTCATCATGCCAAGCCAGGGCCCGCAGTGAGGTGGGGTTCCTCAGTCACCCCGTTTCCCAGCTGAAGTGCCCAGGGGATGATGGGAACCTTAAAGTTTGCAGCCTCTCCCCTGGGAGGCTGCAGGGCCCTGCACAACCCGGCCTCTTCCTCCAGGAGGCCTTCCTGGCATGGCCTCATCTCAATCACTCCATGCGAGACACCTGGTTATCTTCCCATATTCCTTCCACCCTTCCTTTCCAGGAAGACTTCTGTTTTATTATTATTATTATTTTAAATATAGTTTTATTGATTTCAGAGAGGAATGGAGGAGAGATAGCAACATCCATGATGAGAGAGAATCATGGATCTGCTGCCTCCTGCACGCCCCCCACTGGGGATCGAGCCGGCAACCCGGGCATGTGCCCTGACCGGGAATCGAACAGCGGCCTCCTGGTTCACAGGCCAACGCTCAACCACTGAGCCAGGTGGGCCCTGCCTACCTCGGATTCCTACTGGGCCAGATAAGGACTGAAGACCCTCTCCAATGAGATTTCTCTAAGAGCCGATTGGGCGACTCACTCCTCCCGTCATCAGACAGGGACCCTCACGGGCATGGATCGCGTCCTGTGCCCCCGGTCCCATGCGGAGCCTTATCAACGCACGGGCTCCCCAAAGAGGCCTTGCACAATGACGCCCATTGTACAGATGAGGCCACTGAGGCTCAGAGAGGGAAAGCCACTTCCCAGAGGTCACACAGCGAGTAAGTGGTCGTCGGGACTTGAATGGTCTGACCCCGCTAGCCCGTTCAGGCCTGGTTCGTGAAGGCCTGCCAGGTGAGCCGCACGGCTGGAGGCACTGGCGGCTGGAGGCACTGGCGTCAGAAAGACGGAGGGGAGGGGAGCCTACATTGGGGGGGGGGGGGGAAGGGGGGCCGCCATTTCCAAAGCTGGGGTGACTTTCCAGGGCGAGGGGCTGGGTTGCCAGGGGGCGGGGAGGGGCAGACAGTCCTCATTCTTCAGACCCCACAGCCCCCACCTCCACGCTCACTCTGTGCCCAGCGGTGTGCACGGAGCACATGTCCCTACAGATGCCCACCCCCCTGGCACCCACGGGGCCTGCCAGGAGCGCAGCCGTGCCCCCGAGCTCGCAGCCCCAGCCCCGACCTGCCTGCCGATCCCACAGACACTTGCCTCCCAGGCGGGAGGGCGGCCTCACGCTCTCAATCACAACCCGGTTCTGTCAACAAGGAGAGAGGGAGGCGGAGCCGCAGCCGCGGGCGGGAGACAGACAGACTGTCACCCCAGTGGGAAAACAGCTGTCAGGAGACAGCGCATCCCCGACACCCGACACCTTCCCGGGGCTCCCACCCCGCCCTGCTGGCTGCAGACTGGGTTCCTGGGTTCGGAGCTGCCCGCGGGGTAGGACCTACCTGCCCCGGTCACGGTCGGTCCCACGGTCCCAGCCGGTCCGATCCGATCCGACGTCAGGGCCGGATTCCATCTGGGTCCCAGGCTTGTTTGGGGTGAAACGGCAGCCTAACGGCCTCGTCTGTCTCTTTGGCCCTGTGCCCGCCCCCCCTCCTGGGACACGTCCTGTGGCGAGTGGGTGCTGTCCGCCCCCCACGCCCCCAGTCTCAGGTTGACCTGACCGAGGGCTGGGTGAGGCTCCTGTGGTGAACGACGCTGGGGACCCCCGGGGACCCCGACCCAGACTCTCATCTGCACGAGGCCCCAGCCATGGGCGCAGACGGGGAGCTGCCGAGGGGTCGCTCTGTGACAGGCGGGTGGCGGCCCAGAGCTCCCGGGGAAGAGTTGAGGGCTCTGATGGGCCTCCGGGCAAGGCCAGGCGGAGGGGCTGGGCCTTTGTCCAGGGGCCGGGGGAGCCATGGCAGGTGCGTGAGCAGGGGAGGGGCAGGATCAATGCCAAGGGCAGAGAGATGCACCTGGGGCCCAGGTACGGAGAGGGAGAAGGGGGGGGCAGGCCAGGCCAGAAGGGGCCAGAGGGAGTGACAGGAGGGAGAGGGGGGAGTGAGCGTCTCTAAACCAGGACCCCCCTCCTCCTCCCTCACCTTGCCCCCTCCCTGTTGGACACCTTGAGGCCCTCAGGAGCCTCAGAGCCCGGCACCCACTTCCCCCCAGGGCTCCCATTCTTTCCTCTTCCAGGAGGCCAGCCACACCCCTCCCACCGCAGCCTGGCCTCGGCCTCCAGGCCTCCCCTTTGGCCCTCCTGGGTCCAGACCCTTCTTTCTGGGGCCTGTCCCCGACTTCCAACCCCCTGTCATTCCAGAGGCAAAGCCAGCAATGCAGTGTCTGCGTGACCTTCACAGAGCCTCCATTTGCTGGCCTATAAAATGGGCGTATTCGTTGCCTAAGGCTGCGGTAACAAATTCCCACAAACGTAGCTACTCAAAACAACACAAACTTGCCCCGGCCGGTTTGGCTCAGTGGATAGAGCGCCGGCCTGCAGCCTGAAGGGTCCTGGGTTCGATTCTGAGTCAGGGCACATGCCCGGGTTGCAGGCTCGATCCCCAGTAGGGGGCGTGCAGGAGGCAGGCGATCAATGGTTCTCTCTCATCATTGATGTTTCTCTCTCTCTCTCTCCCTCTCCCTTCCTCTCTAAAATCAATAAAAAAATAAAAACAGAAGGATACATCTCTTTTAAAAAATAACCCCCCCCCCACACACACACACACACTTATCTCATGATGCGGGGGCCAGAGGTGCTAACTGGGTCATGGGCGCTAGAGAATGCATTTCCTTTTCCTGGTTCTGGTTGTGCCCAGCTCATGGCTCATGGCCCCTTCCTCCAGCTTCAAGGCCCGTGGGCAGCATCTCCGTCTCTCTCTGCCGCCCTCTCTCTAACTACACTGGGCCCACCCGGGTGATCCAGGGCCCTGTCCCTAATTTAGGGTCACCCGCTTAGCACCCTTAATTCCTGTTTTCCAGCTAATGCAACAGACAGGATCTGAGGAGAAGGACATGGACATGTTTAAAATTTATTTTAAATAGCTTTTAAATGGATTTTTTTAGAGGGAGAGGGTGAGAGAGAAACATTGATGTGAGAGTGACACATCAAGGAGCCCCCTACCGAGGATATAGCCCCAAACCCCGGGCATGTGCCCTGACCGGGAATCGAACCGGCAACCTTTCAGTGCACAGGTCGATGCCCAACCCACTGAGCCACCCTGGCCAGGGACATCTTTGGGACTATTACTCTGCCTGCCATATGGATATGGGGTCCTTACTCACACCCACTCATCCCTTTATTCAACAGTATTTCCTGAGCACCTGCGATGTGCCAGGCACCGCTCTGGGATGAAAATCTATGGTACAGTGTTGGGGGAGGGGGGGGGGGGCGGGGCGGGCAAGGAGGGTGCAGAGAGACAATGGAACAAAACGGAAAGTTTAAGTGATGCATGATTGTCAGGGCAATGGAGGGAGAGCAGGAAGGTTAAGCCAAGAGCGAGTGACGGATACTGGGAAGGGGTGTAGCTGGAACCCACTCTCAGAGGCCCTGCGTGCAAGAGAGGTGAGCCCTGGCCGGGTTGCTCAGTTGGTTAGAGCGTCATCCCACTACGCCAAGGTTGTGGGTTCAATGCCTGGTCAGTTCACACGCCAGAGACAACCCTTGAATGCGTAAGTAAGTGGAACAACAAATCAATGTTTCTCTCTCTCTCTCTTTCTAGAAGAAGAAGAAGAAGAAGAAGAAGAAGAAGAAGAAGAAGAAGAAGAAGAAGAAGAAGAAGAAGAAGAAGAAGGAGAAGGAGAAGAAGGAGAAATAATTTAAGAGAGAGAGGGGGGGGTACCTGATCCTGTCTGGATGGGTGGGCAGCAGTCAGAGAAGGCTTTCTGAGGGAGGTGGCAGCCAATAGGGTTTTGGAGGATGAGTAGGAGTTTGCCGGCTGAAACAATGGGGTAAAGCCAAGTGGTCCAGGATGAGGAACCGGCGGCGAGGACAGAGGCTGGGTGTGTGCACGCGAGCGTGAAACCACGGAGCTTGTTTTGGGAACTCCAGAGCGGAAGGAAGGGAAGTGGTGAGCTATGAGGCTGGCGGTGTGGGTGGGGCCACGACAGTCGGGTTGCCAGGCTGAGGGGCTCAGACCTGGTCCTGGGGCACCTGGAAGAGAACACAGTCCTTCAGTCCACAGGTGGGGAAACCCCGGCTCATGCTCAGACCCTTCTGATTTCCACCTGGGCCCTGCCTCCCGCTCCCCCCTCTGCCCACTGTGAGCTGCCTGCTCCTCACTCCTCCCCGCCCGGGCCCTCCAGGGGAGATCCGGCTGCCAGCTCCTGCTCAGACGCCCTGGAAGACGCCTGCCCCCGCACCCCCGCACCCCCGCACCCCCGCCTGCTGGTGAGTCCAGGACAACCAGCAAAGGCACCGTGTGGGTAAACGGAGGCCCACAAACAGCAGGACAGGGGGGGGGGGGCAGGTCCCCCAGTTAACATCCTGGCCTCTGAGGCCGCACAGACGTGAGTTCAAATCCGGGCTGGGCCTGTGCTCTGTCTGCTTTGATTTTTGAGCACCTGACTCTCCCTCTCCAGCCTCAGTTTCCCCTCTGAAAGGCAGAGCTGTTAGGAGTGGCCACTGAGCAGCTCCTGCAACCCTCCCAGGACACAGGTCCCCTGCGGGAATGGGGAAGGGCCAGTTCAAGGGCAGGAGGGGCTGCAGGGGGCGGGGGTGGGGGCAGCCACTGGGGTTTCAGCCCCGTGGAAGGGCTGGGACTTTGTCCAGGGAACTGGGGAGCCGTGGGAGGCCTGTGGGCCGGGGAGGGGCAGCTCGGGAGGTGGAGCGGGAGGCAGGGAGGCCGGTGGAGGCTGAGCCGGGCCGGGGCTGTGGGGACAGAGCGCAGGGACAGGGCAGAGAGAGTCAGAGTGAGACTGAGAGGTGCCGGGGAGACGGGGAGAGGACGGCGTCTGGGGTGGGGTCGGAGGGGGGTATGGGTGTGGGACAGGCTAACGCAGAGGCCCGCGGGTCCCCACAGCACCCAGCGGCCCATGGAGGACCCTTCGGAGGCTCGGCGGCCGGCACCCTTTGGAGTCGTGTGCCCCCCGGCGGTTGCCCTCTCTCTCGCCTACTCCCTGGCCATCCTGGCCGCCTACCTGCTGGAGGTGGCCAGCCGCGGCCTGGTGATCCGAGCGGCGGGGCCCCACCTGCCTCCCGCGCTGTCCGCCGCCTGGTTCGGCCACCAGGCCGCCACCGACGTCGCCTTCACGGTCCTCCTGCCGCTGGCCGCCACCTGGACGCCGTCCTGCTGGCCCCTGGGGGCGGCCTTCTGCCGCCTGGACCCCGGCCTGGCCCTGCTGACCTTCTACGCCAGCGGCCGCCTGCTGGCCCGCAGGGCCGCCGACCGCTGCGCCTCGACCCTCTGGCCGGCCTGGGCGCTGCGCCACCGGGGTGCCCGCAGGGCGGCCTTCTGGGCCGGCGCGTTCTGGCTGCTCCTGCTGGCGCTGGGGGCGCGGGGCCTGCGGGGCGGGGGCTGTGGGGGCCCGGCCCGGCCTGAGAACAGGACTTCGGCCAGGGGGCTGCCCCACTTGTCCAGCGTGGCGCTGAACCAGCTGGTGTTCAGCTTTGGGGTGCCCCTGGGGGTCCTGGGCGCCCTCCACGTCCTCCTGCGGGCCCAGCTGCGCCTGGCCGGGCTCACGGGGAGGCCGCCGCTGCTGGGGCTGCCCTGGGCCTTGGGGGCCCTGCTCTTCCTCTGCTGGTTCCCCTTCCACCTGCTGATGCTGCTGAGGCTGCTGGGGCCGCGAGAGGCCAGTCTGGGCCTGGCCGAGGTCTGGGTGCTGCTCAGACCCCTGGGGCTCGCCCTGGCGGGGGCTTGCGGCTGCCTCAACCCCCTGCTCTATGTGTACGGGGACCAGGCCTTCAGGCAGCGGCTGTGGGGGACCCTCTGGTCCTGCCCAGAGGAGGGTCTGGGGAGGAGGCAGGGGGGGTTGGGCGATGGGGATGCAGGTCCAACCTTCCTGCCGGGACCTGAGGGGGGGCAGTGAGGGAGGGGGGCAGTGAGGGGAGGGGGCAGTGAGGGAGGGGGGCAGTGAGGGGAGGGGGGGAGAGTGTGAGACTAGATGTAGATGTAGTGAGAGATGGTGAGGTGAAGCAGGGGTGGGAGGGGATCTGGAAGGAAGGAGACAGAGACCAGAGAGAGGGGGACGGAGACCCAGATGGAGGGGGACAGGGACCCAGATGGAGGGGGACAGGGACCCAGATGGAGGGGGACAGGGACCCAGGTGGAGGGGGACAGGGACCCAGGTGGAGGGGGACAGGGGCCCAGGTGAAGGGGGACAGGGACCCAGAAGAGAGCG
This sequence comes from Myotis myotis, assembly GCF_014108235.1. Taxonomy (NCBI): domain Eukaryota; kingdom Metazoa; phylum Chordata; class Mammalia; order Chiroptera; family Vespertilionidae; genus Myotis; species Myotis myotis. The sequence continues at coordinate 3,369,467 of NW_023416333.1, read as the reverse complement.
GGTGAAGTGGGAGAAGAGGTACTGGGGGGAGCAGTGGGTGACGCAGAGGTGATGGGGTCCTGCAGCCAGGAGGCCCAGGCCGCCACAGGGAGGGGGCGGGGTGAGACGGTCCGGCCGCCAGGAGGGACCACCTGGGAGACGAGACAGAACAAGACCTGGAGACAAAGGCCCAGAGTGAGACGGAAGCGGGGGGGGGGGGGGGGGGGGCTGGACAGACGGACGGAGCTGGCATTGGGCCGAAGCCGAGGAGGAGGAGGAGGAGTGGGGAGAGACGGATGGACGGACAGGGACACAGTCCAGCGAGAGACGGAGAGCCGCGGGCGGGGAATGCAGACGCAAGGTAGGACCGTGGGACCAGGCTCACGGCCCACCCGGGACTCCCGCACGTGGGGCTCTCAGGCCTAAAACCGGAGGGTCCCCCACACCCCGGACGCCTCGGCCCCAGGGACTGGGGAACGCGGGGCAGCGCCAGGGCCTCCAGCCTCCGGGGCCCCAGGGCCTGAGCTCACACCTGGCTTATCGGTGCCTCCTAACCATCCTGCTCCGGGAACTCTGTTGTCTTTCGAGTTCAAACTCCCAAATGGTCCCAAATGAAAGGGTAATTTTTGCTCCACGTTCTGGCGTCTCCGATGTGTCCCGGGAGTGAGCTCAGAAGTGCCCGCCAGGGGCATCCGCCGCTCTCTGTCGTGGGAAACGCGTGGCCGCAACGCCCTTGACCTGCGGCTCCTTCGGACCTGGATCTCTGGGGAGTTTTTACAGTTCTGGGTGCCCAGGCCCCACCCCCGGGCCCTGTGGTTTTCGTGGTGGCCAGGGCGGGGTGGGCGCTGGGAGTTTGAAAAGCCCCCCAGGGAGCCCGCAGCCAGCTGAGCCCCATCGGTCTCCACGGCCTGCGGCTGTGAAAATGCAGCCGCCAGCTCCCCGGGGCCCAGCACTAAGTGCTGGCAAGGCCCAGGGGACGCCAAGACCAAGCTCTTTGCCAATAAATCGTTTTATAAACACGACAGCCAAGATTCACGCTGCGGGTCCAGCAGGAGTCTGATTCGACTCCGGTTGCGCCTCCCCTCCCAGTTGTAGCCACTGAAGATGGAGGGGAGAGTAGTAGAGGGAGGGGGTGGGAGGTATATCTGATAGGGAGGGATTTCCCAGGAAGCCTCTGGAAGGGCTGACACAGAGCAGAGGTGGGAAAGGACACTCCAGGCAGAGGGCACAGCATGTGCAAAGGCACTGGGGCATGGCATTTAAAAAAGCAAAACCATCTCTCAGTTATCTGTGGGTAAGGCTGTGCCATGGAGGGGGCTGAGGAGGTGGATGAATTCTAAATATATATATATTTTTAATTGATTTCAGAGAGGAAGGGAGAGGGAGAGAGAGAGAAACATCCATGATGAGAGAGAATCATTGATCGGCTGCCTCCTGCACGCCCCCCACTGGGGATCGAGCCTGCAACCCGGGCATGTGCCCTGGACCTGAATTGAACCATGACCTGGTTCACAGGTTGCCGCTCAACGGCTGAGCCACGCTGGCCCGGCTGGATGGATTTTTTTTTTTAAAGAGAAAGACTGGAGGAAGCCAGTGCACACAGCCTTCAACGCAGGCCGCGGGGCTGTGACTAGAAATTCTCTCAGGGGGACAGGGGAGCCATAGGAGGGCTGTGAGCAGGGAGGGAGAGGGTCAACTTTGGGTGTAGAGAGACCCCTGTGATGGGGCAGAGAATAGAAATTGGGGGCTCCGTGGTTGAGCATTGACCTATGAACCAGGAGGTCACAGTTCGATTCCCTGTCAGGGCACGTGCCTGCGTTGGGGGCTCCATCCCCGGGGGTGGGGGTGGCGGGGGGGCGTGCAGGAGGCAGCCCATCAATGATTCTCATCATTGGTGCTTCTATCTCTCTCCCCCTTTCCCTCCCTCTCTGAAACCAATAAAAATATATTTAAAAAATAAAGGAAGGAAGGAAGGAAGGAAGGAAGGAAGAAAAAGGGGGTTGGGGAGAGGGTCCAAGGTAGGCCAGCCAGGGAAGTGCGGGGGTGGGAGCAGTGAGGGTCCCCCGCCCCCCAACACACACACACACACACACACACACACACACACACACACACACACACAGACTTCCCCAGTCTCAAAGTATTGGTTTTGCGGAACCCCACTTCCCTCCGGGAGCCGGACTCATCTCTGTCTGGGAAAATGGCCCAACACCGCCCCCATGTGGTGACTCGGAGCATTGCAACCAAAGCTCCTATAAGTCAGACCGTCCCAACCAGGACGCCCGAGCGTTCAAGGGGGCGCAAGTACCCAGTGTGCGGAACCACTGGCCCCAAGTGTTGGCGATCTTTAGCCGACACGGTAGCGGAACCATGATTCCACCCCGAACTGGAATTTGCTGGTCCTTTGCCGGGAAGCCCAGCATGTTTGCTCATCCTGTGAAGAAGCCGCCTTCTCGGATCTCCAGGTGAAATGCAATGGTTTCTTTTCGGGTGAGAAAGTGGCTGAAGCTCAACCAGAGGCTGAGGGGTCACCCAGGGCAAGCCAGGTCCTGGGGACGGAGGCAGGGAGTGGGGGAGCCCGCGACCTCGGGAGCCCGGGACTGACTCTGTCCTGGGCATCTGGAATCTTTTGTAGGAAGGGGCATGGACGGTGGGTTTTGAAGGTTGAATACAAGTTTGCTAAGAGAAGAGAAAGACGCTTACGATGCCCACACTCCTCTTCGGTTTCAGGCTGTCCTTGCGGTGGCCTTCTGGGCCCAGGGGACAAAGACGTTTTGATCTTTGTCTGATAAGAAAGCCGGGACACGGAGAGAAGCAATGAAATCTGCTGTGCAGAGCGGTCTGAGTTGGGGCCAAGTGGTGAATCAGCCCTGCTCTTTCTCTCCTCTGTGCTCTTGCACCCAAAGTTGGAATTACTTCTTCCTCTCTAAACACTCCTGACAAACTCCTACTCATCCCTCAAAACCCAGCTCAAATTCTGGGCCCCTACCCTGAAATCTGAGAATGTGGGCCCCCAACTCCTCCTCCCTCAGACCCAGGAGTCCAGGCCCCCAGCCCCTCCTCCCTCAGACACAGGAGTCCAGGCCCCCAGCCCCTCCTCCCTCAGACCCAGGAGTCCAGGCCCCAACCCCCTCCTCCCTCAGAACCAGGATTCCAGGCCCCCCACCCCTCCTCCCTCAGACCCAGGGGTCCAGGCCCCAGCACCTCCTCCCTCAGACCCAGGGGTCCAGGCCCCCAGCCCCTCCTCCCTCAGACCCAGGACTCCAGGCCCCCAGCCCCTCTTCCCTCAGACCCAGGGGTCCAGGCCCCCAGCCCCTCCTCCCTCAGACCCAGGAGTCCAGGCCCCAGCCCCTCCTCCCTCAGACCCAGGAGCCCAGGCCCCCAGCCCCTCCTCCCTCAGACCCTGCAGTCCAGGCCCCCAGCACCTCCTCCCTCAGACCCAGGGGTCCAGGGCCCCAACCCCTCCTCCCTCAGACCCAGGAGTCCAGGCCCCAGCCCCTCCTCCCTCAGACCCAGGAGTCCAGGCCCCAGCCCCTCCTCCCTCTGACCCAGGAGCCCAGGCCCCCAGCCCCTCCTCTCTCAGACCCTGCAGTCCAGGCCCCCAGCACCTCCTCCCTCAGACCCAGGGGTCCAGGGCCCCAACCCCTCCTCCCTCAGACCCAGGAGTCCAGGCCCCAGCCCCTCCTCCCTCAGACCCAGGAGTCCAGGCCCCAACCCCTCCTCCCTCAGACCCAGGAGTCCAGGCCCCAGCCCCTCCTCTCTCAGACCCAGGAGTCCAGGCCCCAGCCCTTCCTCCCTCAGACCCAGGAGCCCAGGCCCCCAGCCCCTCCTCCCTCAGACCCTGCAGTCCAGGCCCCCAGCACCTCCTCCCTCAGACCCAGGGGTCCAGGGCCCCAACCCCTCCTCCCTCAGACCCAGGAGTCCAGGCCCCAGCCCCTCCTCTCTCAGACCCAGGAGTCCAGGCCCCCAGCCCCTCCTCCCTCAGACCCAGGAGCCCAGGTCCCCAGCACCTCCTCCCTCAGACCCAGGGGTCCAGGCCCCCAACCCCTCCTCCCTCAGACCCAGGAGTCCAGGCCCCCAGCCCCTCCTCCCTCAGACCCAGGACTCCAGGCCCCCAGCCCCTCTTCCCTCAGACCCAGGACTCCAGGCCCCCAGCCCCTCCTCCCTCAGACCCAGGAGTCCAGGCCCCCAGCCCCTCCTCCCTCAGACCCAGGGGTCCAGGCTCCCAGCCCCTCCTCCCTCAGACCCAGGGGTCCAGGCCCCCAGCCCCTCCTCCCTCAGACCCAGGGGTCCAGGCTCCCAGCCCCTCCTCCCTCAGACCCAGGAGTCCAGGCCCCCAGCCCCTCCTCCCTCAGACCCAGGACTCCAGGCCCCCAGCCCCTCCTCCCTCAGACCCAGGGGTCCAGGCCCCCAGCCCCTCCTCCCTCAGACCCAGGGGTCCAGGCCCCCAGCCCCTCCTCCCTCAGACCCAGGACTCCAGGCCCCCAGCCCCTCTTCCCTCAGACCCAGGGGTCCAGGCCCCCAGATCCTCCTCCCTCAGACCCAGGGGTCCATGCCCCCAGCCCCTCCTCCCTCAGACCCAGGAGTCCAGGCCCCCCGCCCCTCCTCCCTCAGACCCAGGACTCCAGGCCCCCAGCCCCTCCTCCCTCAGACCCAGGGGTCCAGGCCCCCAGCCCCTCTTCCCTCAGACCCAGGGGTCCAGGCTCCCAGCCCCTCCTCCCTCAGACCCAGGACTCCAGGCCCCCAGCCCCTCCTCCCTCAGACCCAGGAGTCCAGGCCCCCAGCCCCTCCTCCCTCAGACCCAGGAGTCCAGGCCCCCAGCCCCTCCTCCCTCAGACCCAGGACTCCAGGCCCCCAGCCCCTCCTCCCTCAGACCCAGGACTCCAGGCCCCCAGCCCCTCCTCCCTCAGACCCAGGTCTCCAGGCCCCCAGCCCCTCCTCCCTCAGACCCAGGAGTCCAGACCCCCAGCTCCTCCTCCCTCAGACCCAGGACTCCAGGCCCCCAGCCCCTCCTCCCTCAGACCCAGGAGTCCAGGTCCCCAGCCCCTCCTCCCTCATACCCAGGACTCCAGGCCCCAGCCCCTCTTCCCTCAGACCCAGGGGTCCAGGCCCCCAGCCCCTCCTCCCTCAGACCCAGGACTCCAGGCCCCAGCCCATCCTCCCTCAGACCCAGGGGTCCAGGTCCCCAGCCCCTCCTCCCTCAGACCCAGGAGTTCAGGTCCCCAGCCCCTCTTCCCTCAGACCCAGGTGTCCAGGCCCCCAGCCCTTCCTCCCTCATTCCCTCTTCCCTCAGACCCAGAGGCCTGGCCCTGGGACAGAGTCCCCCGCAGTGTTGGCACAGAGCTGGCTATGCTGATTCATTTATTAAGTCTCAGAGGCCAGAGTCATGGTCGGGGCAGAGGCCGGGCTCTTGGATTAAGCTGCCCTGTTTCTTCGCTTCCTCATCGCTGAGCCTAAGAGGGGAGAAGACACAGACATGCAGGGATGTGGGAGAGGGGAGGCCAGGACACTGGCACGGGGACCGCTGACAGAGCCGCCCACCCGCCGCCTCCTCCCCGCACTCACCTTGTTGAAAAAGTAGATGGAGGCCAGGATGGTGAACACGGCGATGGCCAGTGTCACGTTCTGTGGGGACGGGAGAAGGGGAGGGGGAGGTCAGGACCCAGCCCCTCCTGCCCCTGCCCCTGCCCGCCCTCCCTGTCCCACCTGACCCGCCCTCACTTCTTGAAAGTTCATGGCCATGAGCCCTCTGGGCAAGGTCACTTGACCTCCTTCTCCCTCTGCTGCTCTTGGGCCTCTGTGTCAGAGAGGGGAGGCCAGCCAGTCACCGGAATCTGAGGGGGTTGTCCAGGAGACCAGAATGGTAGCCGTGGTGATAGGGAAGGGCATTCTGGGTAGAGGGGACACTGGGGCAGAGGCCTGGGGGCCAGGAATGTCCTATGGGGGCCCGGCCGGTGTGGCTCAGTGGTTGAGTGTCAACCTATGAACCCGGAGGTCGCGGTTTGATTCCCGGTCAAGAGCACACGCCCGGGATTGCGGGCTCGATCCCCGGTGTGGGGTGTGCAGGAGGCAGCGGGTCAATGACTCTCATCATTGATGCTTCTATCTCTCTCTCCCTCTCCCTTCCTCTCTGATATCAAGCAAGAATATTGAAAATAAAATGCCCCATGGGGTAGCTGAGCTTGGGACCAGGACATTTGAGATAAGGGAGTCCAAACCCAACACCACACTGAGGACTTTGTCCCAATTCACTGGAGGGGGCTGGGGAGCCACAGAGGGCTGAGGGGGGCAGGCCAAGGGCGGGCACAGGAGGAGGAGCTGTGGGCACAGGAGGGGCTGTGGGCACGGGAGGAGCTGTGGGCGCGGGAGGAGCTGTGGGCCCGGGAGTAGCTGTGGGCGCGGGAGGAGCTGTGGGCGCAGGAGGAGCTGTAGGTCTGGGAGGAGCTGTGGGCGCAGGAGGAGCTTTGGGTCCGGTAGGCAGTAGGCGCTGTGGGTCCGGCAGGCGGTAGGCGCTGTGGGTCCGGCAGGCGCTGTGGGTCCGGCAGGCGCTGTGGCCTGAGCAGTGAGGGGCCATGCTGCTTTCTCCAGCGTGTCTGCCAGACGCAGATCGCAGGTCGGGAGGTGCCACAGAGGCCTGGGCTGGACTTCAGAGCCCGGTGGCGTTTAGGGGCTGGAGCGGCCGTCACAAGGGCAGAAACCAGCCGTGGCGGCGGCTTCCTCAGCTCTGGCCACAGGGACGAGCCGCGGCTCCCACAGCCCCTCTTCCTCCCCGGTCATCGCCGCCGACTTCCACTCTGCCTCCTCCTGCTGTTTTGCAGACACCTAACTCTCTTTGTGTCCCTCATGCCCTTAGAACGGACCTCCAGGTGACCGGAAACACAGAGGAGGGAGAAACCTGGGCAGTCCACCTCCTACCCACGGGCCCGCGTCTGCGAATCCGTCTGCTCACAAAGCTATTTCCAAGCCCCGAATGAATGCCATGGCGCTGTCAGGGCATTTGTGGAGATATATCCACATCTACACCTACATCTACGTCTATGTCCACGTCCATGTCCACATCCACAATCACATCCACATCTATCTATATATCTCTATCTCTATCTCTATCTCTATCTGTATCATCTCTATCTCTATCTCTATCTCTATCTCTATCTCTATCTCTATCTCTATCTCTATCTCCATATCTACATCTGTATCTGTATCTGTATTTATATATCTATATCTTTTAAAAAATATGTTTTTATCAATTTCAGAGAGGAATGGAGAGAGTAAGAGAGATAGAAACATTAATGATGAGAATCATTGATCAGCTGCCTCTGCAAGCCCCTTACTGGGGATTGAGCCTGCAACCAGGCATATGCCCTTGACTGGAATCGAACCTGGGACCCTTCAGTCTGCAGGCCCATAAATGCTGTACCCACTGAGCCAAATCAGCTAGGGCTCTATCTCTATCTCTATCTCTATCTATATTATCTATATCTATATATCTCTACATCTACATCAAATATATATATATGGTGTCACCCCAAAATGTATACAACCACTTTGAAGAGTTCTAAAGGCAGTGGTTATTAAAACACATTTCAAAATCATTACAAATTGTCCGCACGGAGCGATCAGCTGTTCCAGTGGGATACGTTTGTGGGACGCCCTGCACATAGGTGTAAATGCCATGATGCTTTTCCCCTCGAAGCAGCGATCAGCACTTGCCAATTCAGTGTCCCCAGCGGGTTCCCTCAGCACAGCCGCTGGCAAGGCCAGGCTCGGCTGGGAACCTACGCGTCAGAGCGCCAACCGGAAAATTCCAGGAAGTGAGGCATCCCACAGGGCGAGCCGTACACAGAGCAGACAGGAAGAGCCCCTGAAGGCAAGTGGACTTTCTATTTTACAAAAACCCCTAAGAGACGCATGACCAGAACGGGCGACCTGAACGGGGGTCTCCTTGCTCCTGGGCCCAGCTTACAGGCACCTGGGTTCCAATCCCAGCTTTGCCTGCCACTCAGCTGTATTCCTTCAGTCAAGTTACTTAACCCTCCCGTGCCTCAGTTTCCCCATCTGCACAACGGGGGCTGGGGATAATCATACTAGCACCTCCTGGGGTTGTGATGACGATGAAATGGATTAGTCCACGGGTTAATCCCGAGGCTGGCAAAGGCCCGGGGGAGCCGGTGGCTGGGGAACGTGCTGGGACCTGCTCTCGTGCGGTGCTGGGAGGTAATGGGCAGGTGGGGCTGTGGCACAGACGGCCGGCTGAGCTCAGCGTCTGGCTGCGTGGACATGGCCGGGTCAGGGTTCCGGGGCCACGCCATCGGACCTCTCCTGCTCCTGCTGCTGCTCCTGCCCCAGGCCCTGGTGGAAGGACCCCTGGTGTTCGTGGCTGTGGTGAGGCGCCCCCACCCCGGCCGGGCCCCTCCCCTCCCCTCCCCCAGGCCGGCCCTGACCGGGTGGGTCCCCTCCCCAGGTGTTCCGCCATGGGGACCGGGCCCCGCTGGCCTCCTACCCCACCGACCCACACAAGGAGGCCGTGTCCATGCTGTGGCCGCGAGGCCTGGGCCAGCTGACCTCGGTGAGGAGCTGGGGGTGGGTTTGAGTGGTGAGGCCGGGCGGGGAGGGGTCTGCTGAGCCTGCTCTGTCCCCAGGAGGGCGTCCGCCAGCAGCTGGAGCTGGGCCGCTTCCTGAGGAGCCGCTATGAGGACTTTCTGAGCCCCGAGTACCGGCGGGAGGAGGTACTGCCATGTCGACCTTCACCTGGCCCCCTGACCTCCCACCTCTGCCCCCTGCTGACTCCCATGCTCTCCTTGGGCCTCCACCTCTGGCCTTTGATCCCCATCAATTTGATCTGCTCCTGTGTCTGATCTCTGATCTCGAAGCGTCCGCTTCTGACCTCATCCCAATCTGAGTCACACCTGGACCTCTGACCCCTGACCTCCATCAATTCCAGCTTTATTTTCTGGCCTTCACCTCTGTCTTCTCGCTCTCGCCAGCACCAGCCAGACCTTCTGACCTCCACCCTCGCACTCCAAAACTTGACCGAGTCTGTCTTTAACCTTCACGGAATCAACTTGCCCTCCTGACCTCAAACCTTTGACCTCTGCCCTTCACCAAATCTTTCCTTTCCTATCTCCTCTTCTGTCGTCTGACATCCCCTAATTAGGATCGTTCCTCCTGACCCCTGACCTCTGATATGTACTGAACTCTGACCCCATGTCCTCCATCCCGCTCTCCTAATCTTGACCTCCAGCTTCCAGCCAGCATCCATTCTGATCTTCCTTTTTGACTTTCGATGACTCAGCCGACCCCTTAATCCTACACACCCACCCCATCTCTGACCTCCAACCCGGCTGCTCCTGCCATGGACCTCTGATTCCAGCTTCCAACCCTGAAGCTCAGACATTCCAATCGGACCTGACGTTTTGACGCCTGACCCCTTTCAACTCCAAAGTGAATCCAAAGCTTTGCAGCTAACCTCTGACCCCGACTGTGGGTCCCTTGTGACCGTCGCCCCCTCGCCCGCCCCTCCCACCCCAGGTGTATGTCCGCAGCACGGACTTCGACCGGACCCTGGAGAGCGCTCAGGCCAACCTCGCGGGGCTGTTCCCCGAGGCCGGCCCGGGGCGCCCTGAGGCCGCCTGGAGGCCCATTCCTGTGCACACGGTGCCGGTCACTGAGGACAAGGTCAGGGGGTGTGGGCAGGGCCGGGGGTGGGCGGCACGGAGAGAGGCAGAGGCCCGGAGGAGAGGAGGTACAGGGCTTGGCGGGCGGCTCCCGGGAGCCCGAGTCGGAGCAGCAGGAGCTCCTGGGGCAGAGCGGTCCGGACGGGTGAGCCCTGTCCCCCTGCTGGGCAGCCAGGCCTGGGAGAGACGGGCCACAGCCCCGACTCCCCCACCCCCAGTCGTGCTGCTGTCCTCTCTGAGCCTCAGTTTCCCCCAGCTGCTGAGGTTCCCCATGCGCAGTTGTCCCCGATACCACGAGCTGCTGCGGGAGGCCACGGAGGCCGCCGAGTACCAGACGGCGCTGGAGGGCTGGACGGTGAGCCGGGCGGGCGGGACGGGGCGGGGAGCGGGCGCGGCGGTCCTCCGCACTCACCTGGCCCTGTCCAACCAGGACTTCCTGGCTCACCTGGAGAACTGCACAGGGCTGTCCCTGGTTGGGGAGCCGCTCCGCAGGGCGTGGAAGGTTCTGGACACACTGATGTGCCAGGTGAGGTTCCGCCCAGTCAGGTGGCTAAGGCAAGCTGAGTTCAAATCCCAGCTTTGCAGCTCAACAGCCATGCTCCCGCAGGCCAGTCCCTTAACCCTTAGGGCAGCGGTTCTCAACCTCCCTAACGCCGCGACCCTTTCATACAGTTCCTCATGTTGTGGTGACCCCCAATTTCATTGTGACAAATTGAACATCATTAAAGCATAGTGATTCATCACAAAAACAATAGGTAATGATATATGTGTTTTCCGATGGTCTTAGGCGACCCCTGTGAAAGGGTCGTTCGACCCCCAAAGGGGTCGCGACCCACAGGTTGAGAACCGCTGCCTTAGGGCCTCAGTTTCTCCATGTGCACCATGGGGCTGGGGACACCGAGGGACCACCACCTGGGGTTGCTGTGAAGATCGAAATGGGTTAATCCACGCCATGTGCCGGCGCTCAGGCCCGAGGCTACGTGTTTGCAATTCCTCTTTGTGGTTCTATCGTCCAAAGAGCGCCCCAACCCAGCGCCCCTGGCACGGCCTGATGCTCTTCATAGGCTGGGCTTCCCCCACTTGCTGGGAATGTTCCCAACCGCACGGTGGGACTAGCAATGTGTGTGATTGGGGGGCTGCCCAGACCCTACGGGATGCTAGGAGGTATGTGGTACTGGCAGCCTGGAACGGGGCCAAAATCCCAAATGGCTGAATTCTGAAACACCTCTGGCCCCAAGGCTCTCAGGGAAGAGCTGCTGGACTGTGGGGTGATGGTGATTAATGTAAATAATCGCTGCTGCCCAAGCCACCACTTCCTGACCTGGCCAGCCCCAGCTGAGCAGGGTTCTGATGGGGGCGGAGAGAGGATCGCAGGAACAAGTACCGACATTGGGAGGGCGAGGGGACCACGAAGAGCTCAGGACATCCGGTCACATTGTCCTCTCTCCCTGTCTCTCCCCAGCGAGCCCACGGTCTCCCCCTCCCGTCCTGGGCCTCCCCGGATGTCCTGAAGACACTAGCCCAGATCTCGGCTTTGGATATTGGGGCCCACGTGGGCCCACCCCGGGCAGCAGAGAAGGCCCAGCTGACAGGGGGTGAGGTTTGGGGTGGGGGAGGGTGGGCACTTCCCTCTGGGGGTTCTCAGCACCCTGGTCTTGCCCCCTCAGGGATCCTGCTGGATGCCATCCTTGCTAACTTCTCTCGGGTCCAGCGCCTGGGGCTGCCCCTCAAGATGGTGATGTACTCGGCTGTGAGTCTTTGGCAAGGGAGGCGGCAAGGGCACAGGGATGAGGGGGGTGGCCGCTGGGGTGAGGAAGAGCCAGTGGGTAACTCATAGCTGCAGACATATCACTAGAGGTATAGCGTCTGGAAGGAGGGAGGAGATGGTGTTCTGAGAAAGAATTCAGCTCCTCTAGGAGGACAGGCTGTTGAATTGAGCTGCCCAATCATGTTTTGCGTCCATGACCAATGTTTGTTTTGGTTTTTTAAAAATATATTTTATTGATTTTTTATAGAGAGGAAGGGAGAGGGATAGAGTCAGAAACATCGATGAGAGAGAAACATCGATCAGCTGTCTCCTGCACACCCCCTAACTGGGGATGTGCCTGCAACCAAGGTACATGCCCTTGACTGGAATTGAACCTGGGACCCTTGAGTCCGCAGGCCGACGCTCTATCCACTGAGCCAAACTGGTTAGGGCCATGACCAATGTTTTTTTTTTAAAAAAATACATTTTTATTGATTTCAGAGAGGAAGTAAGAGGGAGGGATAGAAACATCAATGATGAGAGAGAATCATTGATCGGCTGCCTCCTGCAGGCCCCACACTGGTGATCAAGCCCACAGCCTGGGCATGTGTCCTGACTGGGAATTGAACCTCGACTGCGTGGTTCACAGATCGACGCTCAACCACTGAGCCACGCCGGCAGGGCCATTTGACTAATCTTTATTAAATGATTCCCTGTACCGGGTGGGACTGCCTTCAGGGTGAGCAGCTTTGGGGGCTGGGTTCCTAAGGGGCCTGGGGACGTCTGGGAGGCAGCTGGATGCAGGAGCCTAGAGCGCAGGGAAAGAGGTCGTCAGGGGAGGAGAGAGGAGCCGGCTCAGCCCTGATCTGCCGGCAGCACGACAGCACCCTGCTGGCCCTCCAGGGGGCCCTGGGCCTCTACGACGGGCACACCCCGCCCTATGCTGCCTGCCTGGGCTTCGAGTTCCGGAGGAGCCTGGGGGACCTCGACGACAACGATGAAGATGCAGGGTGAGGAGGGATGGCGCCTGGGAACGGGCGGGCAGAGCTCTCCAGAGGAGGGATGGTGGCAGGCACCGGCCTGGAGGGGGAGTTGGCCAGGGAGGCCATCAGGAGGTTGACGGGTGGCCAGGAGCCCAGCTCCTCCATTCAGATGCTTGTAGATTTGAGGTCAGTGGCAGGGGAGGTGAGGAGCCTTGCTGCCACGCCTGCTCTCTCTGCAGGAACGTCACCATCTCCCTCTTCTACCGCAACGACTCCACCGGCCTGCCCCTGAGCCTCAGCCTCCCCGGGTGTCCAGCCCCCTGCCCACTAGGCCGCTTCCACCAGCTGACCGCCCCGGCCCGGCCTCCAGCTCACGGGGTCCCCTGCCACGGCACCCATGAGACTCCCACTCCCACGGGTGAGGCCCTTGGTGTTGGGGTGGGAATAGGAGGGTTCAAGTCCTGAGACTCACCCCTCCTGTTCTCCCTGCAGCCACCATCGTGCCCCTGTTGGCTGGGGCTGTGGCCATGCTGGCGGCGCTCTGCATAGGGCTGGGCTTGCTGGCCTGGAGACCCGGCTGCCTGCGGGCCTGGGGAGACCCCGTGTGAGCCGCGAAACCGGGCACCCCCTCCCCACTGCTGACCCTGGACCCCAACATGTGTGCTCACCCGCTGTACCAGCTTCCGTGACTTCTGTGTGCGCCTGTGCGTGGGGAGGGAGGTGGGGGAGAAACGGACACACCGGGCTCCCAGGCTTGGCAGTCACAAGTGGTTGTGTGCACACACGTACATGGCTTGTGCACACATGCAGTTCATGTGTAGAGATTTGAACATTTTGCATGTGATGGCACATATCTGCATGTTTGACAGGCCCCTATGCACACGTGCAATCTGTATTGGTGTGTGCGGGTGCCTCTAGGGGCGTGCTGATGCGTTTCTCTACCTGCATGATGGCATGTAGTGGTTCTGTCGGGATGGCATTAGTAGGTACGGCACATGTGGTGTGAGAAACAAGGCTGAGCTTTCTTAGCCTCGGTACCCAGGGGACAAGCGGCACCTCCAGCCCTCTAAGCTCCTGGGGTGGGGTCAGGCCCGTCTTCTATCTGGAGAGCTAAGCCCGGCCCCAAGGCTGCTCAGTACCAAGCCTGAGGCTGTGTGATTCGGGAAGCCGCTGGCCTCTGTGCTCCCATCTCAGGGCGCGTCAAGACTCAGACCGTAGCACCTCTGAAATGAACCTCCCAGGACCAGCAGAGTTAGGTGCGGCTGGACCGTTCTCAGGACTGCCATCCGGCCATTTGAATAAAATGTAAGATTCAGGTCCCAGCCACATCTCAATGGCTCACGGCCACACGTGGCTGGTGGGCCCAGTGGATCTAGGACCCAGACAGCACTTACGTTCCTGCAGCCACTGCCCTTCCCACCAGCCAGGCATCAGGCTCAAGTGTGTGAACACCCCAGATCAGAGCACTGGGGGCGGGGGTGTTGGTGTGTAGCAGGCAGCCACTCACTCAGTGCCATTACAAATGGGAGAGTTGGAGAACTGGAGGTGGGGTGGGGGGAGAGGTTGTGGCTAGAAGTCGATCCCAGCTACCAGGACCTTCCAACGGGGGAAAACAGGGTGCAGAGCCCCCTAGACCGAGAGGAGAAAGCCGGGTCTACCCAATTCCCAGCACTGTGGGCAGGGGACCATGCCCTGGACTCTGAAGGTAGCCTTGTCACCCCATCACACCCGTCGTCTTAGAACAGGCCTTAGAAGCGAGGCAGCCACACCCAGATGCCCTCTGTACTTGGTCCTGGGAGGGACACAGCTTCTTACTTCTCACCCAGGGAAGGCCTGAGTCCTTAGGTTTCCCTGCCCTGCTGCTGGGGGCGGCTCCCAGGGCTTGACGGAGCATAGCTCTCTAAGTAGGGCCCATGGAGACAGGCGTGTCCAGAACCCTGCCCCATGAGGGTTCTGGAAATGGCTTTGCAGGGGGGCCGCGTCAAGCACCACAGTTCATATGCAGTGATGCTCACTATTTAAGCCCTCACTCCCCACCCTCAGCGGGATTCCTGGTCCCAACATTTAACCCAGACGCTGGCCAGAAACCACACATGCAGCTAGAGACACTGGGACTGGCCTGGCAGTCCCTTCCCCAGGTGAGCAAACAGCAGGCTGGCTTCAGAAGGGAAAGGCGTTACAAACAAAATAGTCTTAAGAGAAAAGTCAAGACAACAGAGAAGAGTGTGCTTAAAACCAAAGTGCTGTATATGCTTCAAGTATTAAAACAATGCATTAACAAGTAACAAAAACAGTGCAAACTTAATGTTGTAGGCCATGGGGTCTCCCCGCTGGGCCTGTAGTGCTTTGGGGGCCCGAGGGGTGCCCACCCAACATGCTATTTCAGCTGACATGTAAGAGGCCTGCTGGGTTCTCTACAGAACCACTGTGGCCAGCCAGTGACACCCATGAGGTAGCTACTGGGGCAAGGACACCTTATTCTTCTGGGCTCCTCAAAACTAGGTGAGGGTGGCCTGCCCGTAAAAAACTCAAGGTCAGCCTTAGCCAGTTTGGCTCAGTGAATACAGCCTGTGGACCGAAGGGTCCCTGGTTCGATTCTGATCAAGGGCACATGCCGGGCTTGCAGGCTGGATCCCCAGTAGGGGGCATGCAGGAGGCAACCAATCAATGATTTTCATCATCGATGTTTCTCTCTCTCTCTCTCTCTCTCTCTCTCTCTCTCTCTCTCTATATATATATATATATACTCAACTCTTACATCTTAAAAAGAAAACAGGTGGGCGGTCCCTCAGGGGACTCTGCATCTCCCTGCCCTGGAAACTAGGGCTCCTAGATAGGGCCCAGAGGCAGTTAAGGAGCCACGGGCTCCTACCCACAGGCCCTGATGGAGTAGGGTGGAGGCAGGGGCTGCTCCTCCTCCAGCATGTAGGCTGGGAGGCTGCGGCTACGTGTGGCTTCCTTGACGTACAGGTCCAGGAGGACCTTGGTGGACTGCTTGTCCACCCTCTCCTTGGACATGTCATGGCTCAGGAGCCAGCTCAGGTGGTCCCTGAGCTGGTCTCTGCCCTGGACCTCCATCATCACCTCCAGCACTGTCATGCTCTTGAATGGCAGGCCGACCAGCGACAGCTGCATCTTGGAGGACCTGGCCAGTGCCAGCAGGCGCCCACGGCGGCCCTGTGTGAAGGGCATGTCCTCAGGTGTAGGCCATGGTGCCTGCTCAGATGCAGGCTCACGGTAGATCCACTCCAGTATGCTCAGCTGGTGCGCCAGCTGGATGCACTGCTACATGGTGGTCCAGGACCCGAAGGGCATCTCGGTGACCTCCAAGTGCAGGAAGGATTGCCAGCGCTGGAGCCAGGCCTGCAGTGGCCAGGTGAGTAGTGCCTTGCGGCTGCCCCGCAAACACTTGTAGAGGCAGTTGAAGATGGTGTTGCTGGTCAGGTCACCCAGCAGTGCCAGCTCCTGGGAATTCAGGGCCAGGGCCAAGCCGCCTTGGTCACACACCCACAGGATCCAGGTGATCATGTGCTCGTTGGGCTTCTGCTTGAAGTGCTGTGCAATGGCCAGGAACTCAGTGTATATGTAGTAGTGGTGCGCCGGCACCGTCATGCTCTCGGCCATGGTCACAACTGCTCTGGAGGGAAACAGCAGAAAGCCCAAGGAGTGCTACTAAAGGAGCTGCAGGCAGGGACACAGGGCCACCAGGTGTGGCAAACAGTTACAGCTGCAACACCTCCCTGGAGCTGGGGCCCCTAGACCCCTGGGTGTCAAAGGTCCCAGGAGGCACAGTGTCCTCATGAGAGGTCAGAGCCCAGTGCTGGACATCATAGGGGCCCCAAGCACAGCCCAACACAGAATGTCTCTCTGCAGTGCCCCAGCCCCTCCTTTATAAACCTCCCCTTACCCAATAGTATTACTGTGAAGATTCAACCAATTGAGAAGCAGGCCTGGCTCAGCTAACTGCTCAGCCTTTGCCTTGACCTTAGCATAATTCACACAATCTATGAATGAGGGAGCCTCTTCTGTTCTTACCTAGAGCAATGACCCTTCAACCCCTAGAGCAGTGGTTCTCAACCTTCCTAATGCTGTGACCCTTTAATATAGTTCATGTTGTGGTGACCCCCCACCATAAAATTATTTTCGTTACTACTTCATAATTGTAATTTTGCTACTGTTATGAATCGTAATGTAAATATCTGATATGCAGGAAGCATTTTCATTGTCACAAATTAAACATAATTAAAGCATAGTGATTAATCGGAAAAACAATATGTAATTATATATTGTTAAATATTTATTTCTAATTACAAGTAAATGAAATTTTGTCTTGAAGCATGGTGTAGCACAGGTAACAGTCTTAACAACAGTAAACTACAATACCACATTTTGCGACAGTATGCGTAAAAAGCCAACGTCAGTGCGAAGGTTGAGATTGCTCCTTTCTCACCAGATCAGAAATTCTCGGGGCAGTCTTTGCAAGAGCACAACGAAGAACATCTTCCACAACAAGTCTACTTCTGTATTTAGACTTGATAACCAACAAGCTGGAAAATCCTGTTTCACAAAGATATGTTGTTGGAAATGGAAGAAGAAGGCGCAACACAGTCTCAGACAGAACAGGATATGACTGCAAACACTTGATCCAGAATTTTGTAACTGGCATTGTAGAGAAATCAGTTCTCGCTGCATCGTTGTTAATAAGTTCAATGAACTCCTCTTGTGCTGTCTCAGGAACATCTTCAACTTTGACTGTGAATGGGCTTCTGGCAAGTGCGAATGGGGTGTCAGGCAGATTTGGAAAGTACAATGAAATTTCGTCTGCAAGCATGTGCAAGTGTTCTTTCACAGAAATTATCATCGTAATCCTTTTGTCTAGTTCAATGTCATGTTCCTCAAAGAAAGCAGATAAGGTAGGCAACATGTAAATGTTATTTTTATCCAATTTTTTTTGCCAAAGCTGAAGTTTCATTTGGAATGATCGGATCTTTTCAGACAAATCGAGGCATGTTGCATTTGGTCCTTGCAGTGATAAATTTAACTCATTCAAGATGGCAAAGATGTCAACCAAGTAAGCTATTTTCTGCAGTTCACTTTTATTGCTGAAAAGTGCTTCGAACTGTGGTCTTGCTTTCTGATTAAAAAATGTTTTGAGTTCATCACGAAGCTCAAAAACACGTTTTAAAATTTTTCCTCTTGACAACCATCTCACTTCAGTGTGAAATAGCAGAGCATTGTTCGGCGCATCCAACTCGTTGCACAGTTGCGAAAACAGTGGACTGTTTGAAGTGCTCGCCTTTACAAAATTGACACAACTTATTACACTTTCCATTACTTCTTGTAACTCTTGTGGCAGCGTCTTCGTTGCCAATATTTGCCAATGAATCATACAGTGAGTTCCGATGACTTTTGGTGACTCATTCAGTACCAAACGTTGAAATCCAGATCGACATCCTAGCATAGCTGGAGCACCATCTGTGCAAACACCACAAACCTTTTCCCAAGTGATCTTATGCTCTTTCAGAAATGAATCAACTGTGTCAAATACATCACGTGCAGTAGTTGTTGTTTCAAGAGGTTTGCAAAAAAGAAACTCATCTTTAAAGTCGCCATCATTAATATACCTCACGTAAACCAGTAACTGTGAACAGTTTGCAACGTCTGTAGATTCATCAAGCTGGATACTAAATATTGGAAGTGGAGCAGATTTAATTTCCTGGATTACCTGATCAAGAATATCAGCAGACATGTCATCTATTCTTCTGCGGACAGTGTCATTAGACAAGGAAACTGCACTCAATTTTGTAACAAATTCATCTCCGATCATAACTCGAACAATGTCTTTGGCCGCTGGCAATAGTAAATCCTCAGCAATGGTGTGAGGTTTCATAGCTCTGGCGATTCTGAGTGCCACCAAATATGAAGCTTCAACGGCTGCTACGTTTTGTTTGTGGCACCTGCCACCAGTGTCAAATCTGGCTTTCTTGAGTCCATCAGCTTTGCTTCTAAAATAGTTGGTATCCTTGCCGGCAAAGCTTAGATGCTTGCTATCAAAATGGCGTTTTAGTTTGTTCAGCTCCATAGATTCGGCTGATAGAACTTTACAACAAATAACACATTGCGGTTTCTCAATTCCTGCTGTAATTATTGAGGTAAAACCATACTGTAAAAAATCCTCACTATATTTTCTTTTCTTAATATTCTTCTCTACACGATCCATTGTCATGGGATGGTTTGCTAATGAAAATAATATATAACAACAGCTTTAATGACACAAAAGATGATACATGGCATAGTTCAGTCAATACAGTTCATTAAAGTATCCTGTATCCTATAATTTACCATTCTGTTTTGTTTTTTTTACATACCTGTTACTATCACAAGGGGGCAGTATTCACAGCAACCACAGCTGAATGTAAAAAGACCGATCAGCATCCAGATTAAGTTCCCATGATACAGATATTTTTCTTTGCAGTACTTGATTTTACAGTATATGATTTTACATTAACCCAGTAATTATAATTCATGAAGTGTCGTTTTACCTCCAATACTGCTGCTTTCAACAAAACAGCTGCTTTCTACACAGTAGCTGCTCTCTACACATGTGACTGGTCCGCATAAGTACATTATGGCACCAACCCTGTCACATACAGCTGTATTTGTACGGGGTGTATGAGATGGGGTTGGCGCGATGTCATCACTCCGGGTACTCGTATGTGGGTGTATCTGAATGTCGGCATATCTGCATGTGGGTGGACCCGCCTGGAGACGGATAGAGGAGCAGTGTCTCAGTTCCTAAGATCATCGAAAATGTGTTATCCGATGGTCTTAGGCGACCCCTGTGAAAGGGTGTTCCAACCCCCAAAGGGGTCACAACCCACAGGTTGAGAACTGCTGCCCTAGAGCAGGGGTGGGCAACCTTTTTGTGAGTGCGTGCCAAAACCAGCAAAATCTCTGACTCAAATTTCTGCGTGCCAACCCTAATTTTTTGAGAACATGTTACGCCTACTTGATATCTCTTAAGGTGTACGTATGTGAAGAACCTTGAAGAAATAATAAAACTCATTCGAGCGACAAAAACACAGCATATGATGAAAAATGCATTTATTTTTTAATGTATACATGTACACTGCTAGTCCGACAGAAAACTTTATGACCCTGTTTGATATTATCAGTGGGACTTTTTTTTTTTTTTTTCAATATATTTTATTGATTCCTTACAGAGAGGAAGGGAGAGAGATAGAGAATCAGAAACATCGATGAGAGAGAAACATCGATCAGCCGCCTCCTGCATACTCCCCACTGGGGATGTGCCCGCAACCCAGGTACATGCCCTTGACCGGAATCGAACCTGGGACCTTTCAGTCCGCAGGCTGATGCTCTATCCACTGAGCCAAACCGGTTTCGGCTATCAGTGGGACTTTTGCTGCTGCATCACTGATGACAGAGATTTTACATCAGGTTTATATTTCGTGACCTTCAGAGATATGCACGAGCTACTACTTTCATCCGTCAGGCTACTCCTATTACGAGACTTAACAAAATTCATCACTGAGAACAAAGATTCACAAGCGTATGTGGATGAAAACATGGAGAGTAACGCTGTCGCCAAGTTTTTTAAACAGAAAAAAATTTCTGGAATGGCATTCCAAGTCCTCAATAGTTCATTTTCGACACTTCTCTCTGGCACTCCTGTCTCTAATCGATTTTTTTCAATGTTTTCCAAGTCAACTCTAAGGTCAATAAACTTCTGCTTCCAAATTGAGCTACTCTGAAATTCAATCAACTGCATTTCAAAGTCAGCCATGTCTATCCATGAAAACATTTTTAAGTTTAGTTCCTCCAGTTTCATGCTGTCTGGAAACCTCATGAATTTTGCTGTCTCTTCCAGCTCTCTGAATTTCGCAAATGTTGAGAAGAGCTGCTCAATAGTTGACTCGATGATGTTTAAAAACAGCTTTTGAAGGCTTTGACAGTCTGTTCTGTCATCTTTTGGGAGGTCTTTGATGTGCCTCTTGAGATTTGGGAAATATCTAAATCTCTCACCATCCACATCCCTCTTAAAGACTTCCAGTTTCTTTTCAAAAGCCTTTATGTAACCACATATAACATCAAGTGTCTTGCCGGTTCCTTGTAATTTAACACTTAAGTCATTCAAATGTTCACAAAAATCTGCAAAGAACATCAGTTTAGAAACCCACGTGGCATCAGACAATTCTTGGTAAGAAACATGTTGGTTATTCAAGAAGAGCGTTATCTCGTTTAAGCATTCAACGAATCGTTTTAGAACCAAACCCCGGCTAAGCCATCGAATGTTGTTGTACATTTTCAGTCCTTTATACACAGATTCTACCTCATTCAGTAATACTTGAAATTGTCTTTTATTTAAAGCCCGAGCAGAAATGTAATTAACAACTTTGGTAACTGTTTGCATCACTTCCTGCAGTTCCTTCAGGCCAGCTTTTGCACATAAAGCCTCCTCGTGTATGATGCAATGAAAACCTATCAGTGTATGACCAACTTCTTTTGCAAACAGATTTACAAAACCTGCCTTCTCATCAGTCATGCAAGGAGCACCATCAGTGGTGACAGACACTATTTTTGAAATGTCAATTTGTCGAGAAGAGAATTCGTTCGTAACTGCTTTACATATTTCAGCCCCAGTAGTACGCTCAGGTAGAGTTAGAAGGGCAACCATCTCTTCACATATTTCATCACCTTTACAAAGTCGAGAAAAAATGGCCAGCCTAGATGACGATGTAATGTCTATACTTTCATCAATACAAATAGAAAAAAATTGACATGAAGACAAATCTTTTGTTAACTGTTCAGCAGTATTACTCGCCAACTTAAGTATCCTATCCTTAACTGTTTTCCTGCTCACAGACAAATCTTTAATGCGCTGAATAATCTTTTCTTTTTCTGAGAAATCATCAAAAAGGAAAGGTGCACATTCTAGCCAAGCTTCTTTAATATACTGTCCATCACTGAGTGGTTTTCCATGTTGGGCAATGACTTTTGAAACTTCAAAACTAGCAGCAACTAAGTTGAAACTGGACCTGCCTGAGATGAAGTTCATAAAATTATCAGGCTGTTTTTTTGTTTTGCTGAGTTCACGAGAAATTAATTCTCTTTGTTCCTCTTCGGTTTTATTGCTTATGTTCTTATGAACACTTACAAAATGCCTTGTTACAGAAGATGTTCTACAAACAACAGTTTCAGAACAGAAAACACATAAGGCTTTGTTGTCTTTCTTAATCACACCAAACTTTTCTGTCCAGTATTTTTGAAATTCTCTAACATCCTTTTCAGCTGAACTAGATCGTTTTTTAGCTGGTGGTCCTGACATCCTACACAATCTAGAAGGACAGAAAAAATACATGAGATGATGGTATATGTGAAAAAGGTAAAAGAAGAAAAGTAAAATGTCAGTAAGTGATTAATTAGCTTGATCAAACTACTGTACTGCTATAACTTTTTTTAATTAACCCCTAGAGTACCGGGGAGCGCGATCAGGCTCCTCTTGCAGTGTCACTATTAGATGCTAGTAGTTCACTCTTTATTGACAGATGGCACCTAAGTGCAGATTACTTATGATGCCGAATGTTTGTAGTTCTAAAATTCACCACTGGCATTTATCTGCCTAATTTTTTACAGGTACTACAATTTTATGAAGTTTTTCCCCCCAAAACTGCTGTAAAATCAGCAAAAATGCCTTGGCAATTTTAGCATAGTTCCTACGATATTGGTTGGCACTCCAAGGGTTAAAGTAAATAGAAAGAAAAATAGTTTGCTATCCCTACAAAATGGGAAGACGGGCGCGATGCAGTAAAGATAAAGCATGTAAAAAAATCACAAAATGTAGAACCTTTATTTATAAATCATAATACATTGTATGCATATCAGTTGTCATTATTTTTATTTATAAGATTTGGTTTATGGATAACAACAAAAAGGTGACAAACTGAAAATATTTCGTAAGGAAAATAACAGAATAAAGAAAACATAGACACATACAGCATAATGTAATAGAAGTATGGTAATTATGAACTTACTTTTCAGCGCAGACGGACACGGTGTGATGATGACGTCACCAGTTACTGCTGTAGCGCGCATCGAAGAGAAACATAGAAATTTATTCCCCTTTCGTTAGTACCGGTGGGCAAAGCGAGAGAGGAGGATTCATTTTTATAGAGTGAAATTTTGAATAAGTAGGTGAGGCAGTTGTCTTGTCAACGAAAACCCATTGAGTCTGAGGCTGAAACCAAAACACTGGTCGGATCTAGGAAGGCAGGGAGAGTTAAGGCAGAGGCATAGAAATTGCTCTTCCCCTCTCTCGTCAATCCATGTCTATGGTCTTTAATTTGTTCCGAGACTGAGCTCGTTAACTCAAATTACTTTATCAACTCAATGCAAAAAGTCCGCCGAGAGATAGCTGGTTTTTCAAAAAACTCGTTAGTCGGGAAACTCATAAGTCAAGGCCCCACTGTATTAAGAAAAACATTGTAAATGGAAGTTTATAAGAGAGGGTTTTGCGTGCCAGCAAGTTACTGGCTTGCCATGTTTGGCAAGCGTACCAGGGGTTGCCCAACCCTGCCCTAGAGGAAACACCGGCAGGAAGGAGTGGGGGAGGGGAGATCAGTGAGGCACAGGGCAACCATGGTCCCCTATCCACACCTCCCAAGAGCCAGGGCCCCTCAGACCCCCAGGTGTCAAAGGTCCTGGGGGGCACCGTGTCTTCAAGTGAAGTCAGAGCCCAGTGCTGAACATCATAAGGGCCCAAAGCACCCCCCATCAGCGTGTTTCTAATCTAATCCCAAGTGCTCCTATGTCAGGGGTGGGCAACCCCTGGCATGCATGCCAAACATGGCACACCAATAACTTTTGCTGGCACTCGAAACCCTCTCTTATAATCATTTTCCATTTACAATTTTTGTGAACATTTGAATGACTTAAATGTTAAATTACAAGGGCCAAAACCGGTTTGGCTCAGTGGATGGAGCGTCGGCCTGCGGACTGAGGGGTCCCGGGTTCGATTCCGGTCAAGGGCATGTGCCTGGGTTGCGGGCACATCCCCAGTGGGAGATGTGCAGGAGGCAGCTGATCGATGTTTCTCTCTCATCGATGTTTCTAACTCTCTATCTCTCTCCCTTCCTCTCTGTAAAAAATCAATAAAATATATTTAAAAAAAAAATGTTAAATTACAAGGAACCGGCAAGGCACTTGATGTTATATGTGGTTACATAAAGGCTTTTGAAAAGAAACTGGAAGTCTTTAAGAGGGATGTGGATGGTGAGAGATTTAGATATTTCCCAAACCTCAAGAAGCACATCAAAGACCTCCCAAAAGATGACAGAACAGACTGTCAAAGCCTTCAAAAGCTGTTTTTAAACATCATCGAGTCAACTATTGAGCAGCTCTTCTCAACATTTGCGAAATTCAGAGAGCTGGAAGAGACAGCAAAATTCATGAGGTTTCCAGACAGCATGAAACTGGAGGAACTAAACTTAAAAATGTTTTCATGGATAGACATGGCTGACTTTGAAATGCAGTTGATTGAATTTCAGAGTAGCTCAATTTGGAAGCAGAAGTTTATTGACCTTAGAGTTGACTTGGAAAACATTGAAAAAAATCGATTAGAGACAGGAGTGCCAGAGAGAAGTGTCGAAAATGAACTATTGAGGACTTGGAATGCCATTCCAGAAATTTTTTTCTGTTTAAAAAACTTGGCGACAGCGTTACTCTCCATGTTTTCATCCACATACGCTTGTGAATCTTTGTTCTCAGTGATGAATTTTGTTAAGTCTCGTAATAGGAGTAGCCTGACGGATGATAGTAGTAGCTCGTGCATATCTCTGAAGGTCACGAAATATAAGCCTGATGTAAAATCTCTGTCATCAGTGATGCAGCAGCAAAAGTCCCACTGATAATATCAAATAGGGTCATAAAGTTTTCTGTTGGACTAGCAGTGTACATGTATACGTTAAAAAATAAATGTATTTTTCATCATCATATACTGTGTTTTTGTCGCTCGAATGAGTTTTATTATTTCAAGGTTCTTCACATACATACACCTTAAGAGATATCAAGTAGGCATAACATGTTCTCAAAAAATTAGGGTTGGCACGCAGAAATTTGAGTCAGAGATTTTGCTGGTTTTGGCACGCACTCACAAAAAGGTTGCTCACCCCTATCCTACATCTACCTCTTTACACATCCTTACCTGTCCCATCTCTGCACAGTGGCAGTCACATGATTTAGGGATGGACTGGCAGTTTTGGGGGCTGCTCCCTGGTGACTCTGCTGTAAGTCCAGGCCACAGCACCCACACAGGAACCTCCACCGCACCCAAGCAGGCAAGTCACAGATGACCCCTCAGGTCAAAGTGGCATTAGTGGGGATCAAAACAAACCTCTTTAGCCCTATCCGGTTCGGCTAAGTGGTTACAGTGTTGGCCCATGGACTGAAGAGTCCTGGATTTGACTCTGGTCGAGGGCATGTATGTTGGTTGCAAGCTCAATCCCCAGTCCTGCTCAGGATGCACATGGGAGGCAACCTATTGATGTGTCTCTCCCTCTACCTTACACTCTCTCTCTCTCTAGAAAAAAAAAAAAAAAAAAAAGGGAAAAATATCCTTGGGTGAGGATTAACAGCAGCAAAAGCCAACCTCCTTGGTTCTGCCACCTTAGCTGCAGGGAAGAGGGAAACAGAGAGCACCCCCATCACCCTGCAGCACCCCAATGTGCATGGAGTTTGCAGAAATAAAGCCCTTTCCCCTTTCCAAAAAGGAGAGGGGCATGGGAAAATCAGAGTGTCTGTACATGCAGGTCCTCAGCTGTGGAACAGGAACAAACGAGCCAGCTCACTGGGCTCCTGAGGTCTGAAGGAATAAGTGCAGAGCACTGTGCATGCTCAGAGTGGGTGCTCAGCAAGTCTCATTATACCAACATCATCACAATTTAGGTCTTTTTAACTAAAAATTTGTAACATTAGAAACTTAACATGATTATGGAGTTAATAAGATACTTCTTACCAAGAAGGATGAGGGGGCTGTTGACTCCTGGAGGAACCACCTGCAGAAAGGAGTAGGGAGGGAAAGCAGTTAGCGGGGTGCAGGGCAATCATAGACCCCCATGCATCCCTCCCCAGAGCCAGGGCCCCTCAGACTCCTGGGTGTCAAAGATCCCAGGGGGCACCATGTCCTCAGGTGAGGTCAGAGCCCAGTGCTGGACATCATGGGGACCCTAGTCTCCTTCTTCACCCAGGCCCCAGAGCGACTTGCCTACAGTCCTAAGGGGACAACACAGACAAGAACTCAAAATTCCAGGCAGGAAAAACGACTAATACATGGCCCTGAGCTGCAACAAGGGAACCCCCATCGCCTTCCTTCTGACACTGTATCTCATTGACACCTCAGTGGCTTATCCCTGGGTGTCACACTACTTGTATGACCTGCAGCACCTGACCTAAGCCCCACTGTTGAAAATGGGGATAGATTCGCCTTGCAGACAGGTTGTTGGCAGAATCCACTGAGATGAAGGAGACCCTTGACTCAGCTCCAAGGTGGGTCTGATGAGCATATCCCTGCACGTGCTCTGCCCACACCTCAGGCCTGCTTTCCCACCCAGCTCCCCAAAGCATCCAGCTCTGGGCCAGGCCTGCATCACCATTCCTTGCTTCTTAACCTGGGGAAGCAGCTATACCAGAACCTTCTGAATCAGAAAAAGTTAAATGCCTGCCATCAGGATCTGGGAGGATCTGGTGAGTTCTCAAAAGTACTGAAACAGGGCAAGCACTTCCTATTTTGAGCTACTCTTTATCAAGCAGAAACCCTTAAATCCGAGTTTTGTATAGAAATATGCTGTCCACTTGAATGCACATATGCATGGCCCATGAACACAGACAATGGGGTGGTGAGGGTTTGGGGGGACGGACAGACAAGGGACAGGCTGGAGAGGATCAATGTGGGAAAAAAGGGAACAGGCATACTGGTTAATAATACAGATTTTGTAATCAAAACACGCTAATTTCAACAGAAACATCAGGCAAGATCTTTTAACGTGTCTTTAACTGGTTTTGAAGTGTGTGATGGTGGGTCATCATGAAGCAAAATTACTTTGCCGTATGTTCTGGCCCACGTTGGTCGTTTTATGATCAAAGCGTTATTCAAATTGATTATTTGTTGTCGACAGCGATCAGTGTTAAGTTTCACCTGGTTTTAGAAGCTCATAATACACCACACCTTCCTGATCCCACCAAATGCAGAGCATTGTCTTCTTTCCAAAGCAATTTGGCCTTGCATTGATGCTGATGATTGACCTGCATCAACCCATGATTTTGTGCATTTGGGATTCTCAAAATAAATCCACTTTTCACTGCCGGTCACAATTCAATGCAAAAAGACTTTCTTTCTTGCCGCTGAAGCAGCATTTTACTGATGACTTTGCGGTTTTCCATTTGTCTTTCGTTCAGTTAATGTGGCACCCATTTTCCTTCCTTTAAAATCTCATTGTTTGTAAACAATCGGAAATTGTTTGCTGAGCAACATCTAATCTTTCTCCAAGTTGTTTTTGAGTTTGACACGCATCTTCATCTAATAAGGCTTGTAACTGTTGGTCTTCAAACTTTTTTGGTTGACCTGAGTGTTTGTTGTCTTTCACATCGAAATCATCACTTTTAAAGCGTTTAAACCAGCATTCACAAATATCTTGAGATGGAGCATGTTCACCATAAGCTTCCCAAAGTATACAACTTTCAGCAGCACTTTTCTTCAATATAAAGTAATGAATTAAAACTTCTTGCAAATGCTGTTTCTTTGGCGCGAAATTCGACATTTTTAAGTATAAACAATCTATCATGCTAACACCTTCAGAAAATTTGACACATGAAGTTTTGAAGCTTGCTGACAATGCAAAATAGCATACGTATCTAACTGCATATATATCAACCCGTGTGTAACTCCATCTACTGAAAAAAATCCGGTTAACCAGTACACCTGTATGTAACACTTTCAACAACAAAAAAAGACAGAGACACTATCTCCCCTGCCCCCCATACCCACGTCCAGCTGGCACCTCCCTCCCTCCATGCTTTCCCAGAAATTCCGTCTCAAAGGGCACTTAGGGTGAAGAGCATCAGCCCCTCAAGACAATTAGGGCCTGGCCGGTGTGGCTCAGTGCTTGAGTGTACCTATGAACCAGGAGGTCAGTTGGATTCCTGGTCATAGACACATGCTTCGATTGTGGGCTAGAACCCCAGTTTGGGGGGGGCGTGCAGGAGGCAGCCAATCAATGATTTTCTCTTATTATTGACTAGAGGCCCAGTGCACAAAAATTTGTGCACTCGGGGGTGGGGGTGGGGAGGGGGCGTCCCTCAGCCCGGCCTGTGCCCTCTCGCAGTCTGGGACCCCTCGGGAGATAACGACCTGCTGGGTTAGGCCTGCTCCTGGGTGGCAGAGGGCAGGCCCAATCCCTAGGTGCAGCCCCTGGTCGGGGTCAGAGCAGGGCCAACTGGGGAGTTGGGGCGCTGCCCCGTCATGCACAGAGCAGGGCGGATCGGGAGGTTGCGATGCCACCCCCAGTCACGCTCAGGGTAGGGCCGATTGGGGGGTTGGGGCACCACACCCTGTCACACACAGAGCAGGGCCGATCAGGGGGTTGGGGCACCGCAGCCTGTCACACACAGAGCCACAGGGCGATCGGGGGTTGGGGAGCTCCCCCCTATAAGGCACAGAACAGAGCAGGGCTTATCAGGGGGTTGGGGCGCCTTCCCCTGTCACGAACAGAGCAGGGCGGATAGGGAGGTTGTGGCCTCGCCCGCTGGCACACACAGAGCCACAGGGCAATCGGGGTTTGGGCGCTGCCCCGTCACACTGATCCCGGTGCCAGGAGGCCTTGTGGCTCCACTGATCCCGGTGCTGGGAGGCATATTACCCTTTTACTATATAGGATAGAAGCCTGGTGCATGGGTGGGGGCTGGCTGGTTTGCCCTGAAGGGGGTCATGGATCAGGGTGAGGGTCCCCACTGGGGTGCCTGGCCAGCCTGGATGAGGGGATGATGGCTGTTTGCAGCTGGTCACACACCCTTCAGGGTGGGGGTCCCCACTGGGGTGCCTGGCCAGTCTGGGTGAGGGGCTGAGGGCTGTTTTCAGGCTGGCGGGTGACTGAAGCTCCCAACCGCTCCTTTTTTCCTTTTTTTTATTCTGGGCCAGCTTTAGCTGTGAGGCTTGGCTCCAGCTCTTAGGCCTCCACTGCTGAAAGCAGGTATCTGGTTTGTTTGGGTTCTATAATCGAAACACTGTTTCAACTCCAGCTTTGATATCCCGGCTGGCTGAAAGCAGGTTTCTGGGGTTTTGCTTAGCTTCTATATTTGTAACAATGTTTCAAACTGCAAGCTCAGAGGCCGGCAGCGGCAGGCGGGGAACGTTGGAGTCCTCCATCACTGAAGCAAGCAAGCCTCATGTTAGTTTCAAGCTGCCTGGCTGCCGGCCGCCATCTTGGCTGGCAGTTAATTTGCATATCACCCTGGTTAGCCAATGGGAAGGGTAGCGGACATACGGCTAATTACCATGTTTCTCTTTTATTAGATAGGATGTTTCTCTCTCAATCTCTCTCTCTCCGCCCCCTTCCTCTGAAATTAAAAAAGGTAAATGTGACAATCAGATGATCCAAAACTTGAGCTGACCACAAAAAGCAGCTTCTCCTCCCTAAAGGGCCTGCCAGCAAGTGTTGGAAGATCCAAGAACAGGGAACAGAAGGAAAGCCCTCCTAGAGCCTAGAACACTTGCTCCTCTTTGGGTAACCTGTATCCAGGCCCATTTTACGACTTAGGTCTTTGAAACACTTGTGAAATATCTGCCATGGTGCACTGTCATTTTAACAGCTATATGTCAGTAGAGGGTAACGTTATTAACTATAAGTTTATATGCGCACAATTCATGGAAAGCTCTCAACTTGGCTGATAAACTATATCCAGTCTAGAAACCAGTGACAGTATTAACTGCTAGCCGTTTCTTTTCTTCTACTAAGTCTGAAAATTGGACTTTTGATTAGTCCCCAAACCAAAAATGTAAGTATATTTCTTCCTTTCACAGCCTGTGCATTTCATTTTATTCAACTCTTCCTTTCAAAAGCAGGATATATCATGCCCTGCCTCCTGCCCTCCCACCCCCTAAATATGAGAGGACAACCTCCCTGTTCTTGACATGTGTCAGATTCTAGACACAGAAACTGAGACTGAGGCTAAGGAGTACAATCACTTGACTAACACCTCAATCCCACCAATAGCAGAGCTGGGAATTGTATGTAAATACTTAGCATGACTGTTCACATATAAATTAGGTCCCAGGGATATCTGATGTGAAGTCACCCAAAATGCAGGTGTTTTAGACCTGGGTAGGTCAGGGAGTGGGAGCAAGGATTCTTACCAAGATGGGGTGGTGGTGGGTGGCTCCTCAGCTTGAAGAGACACCTGTAACACAGGAAGGACTTAGTGAGGGTGTGGAAAGAAATAGTCTGGGGGGAGCCCCCCTTGGACTCCCATGTGCCAAAGGTCCCAGAAGTGTCCTCAGGGGTGATCGGAGCCCACTGCTGAACATCATGGGAGTCCCAGTCCCTCGGCAACCAGGCCCAAGGCCACTCACCTTCAGGGATTGAGACCACGCCAACAGCACTTAAGAGACTGGGAAACATTAGGGGTGACAACAGCATTGTCATTAAGTAGAAAATATTATTTCAGGAATGTAAGTGGCAACTACTTTGGATGAAATGAATTTACTTTCAAAACACTAAGTGCAAACTAAAACCTATCCTCCTCAGACTACTACAAAAAATTCAAAAGGAAGGAACACTTCCAAGTTCATTCTATGAAGCCAGCATCACCCTAATACCAAAACCAGGTAAAGACAACACAATGAAAGAGAATTACAGGCCAATATCCCTCATGAACACAGATGCCAAAATCCTCAACAAAATTTTAGTAAATCGGATCCAGCAGTACATCAGAAAGATCATACACCGTGACCAAATAGGATTCAACCCAGGGATGCAAGGATGGTACAATATTCGCAAATCAATAAACTTGATACAGCACGTTAACAAACTGAAAGGAAAAAACCACATAGTCATATCAATTGATGCAGAAAAAGCATTTGACAAAATCCAACACCCATTTTTGATAAAAACTCTCAGCAAGGTGGGAATAGAAGGATCATACCTCAACATAATAAAAGCCATATATGACAAGCCCACAGCCAACATCATACTCAATGGACAAAAACTAACACCATTTCCCCTAAGAACAGGAACAAGACAGGGATGCCCACTCTCACCACTTCTGTTCAACATAGTACTGGAAGTATTAGCCATTGCAATTAGACAAGAAGAAATAAAGGGCATCCAAATTGGAAAAGAGGAAGTAAAAATGTCCTTATTTGCAGACAACATGATATACATACAAAACCCTAAAGACTCCATCAAAAAACTACTAGACTTAGTACATGAATTTGGCAATGTAGCAGGATACAAAATTAACCCCAAGAAATCTATGGCATTTCTATACACCAATAGTGAAATTTCAGAAAGAGAGACTAAAAAAACAATCCCATTTACCATCGCACCAAAAAAATTAAGCTACCTAGGAATAAACTTAACTAAAGAGGTAAAAGACCTCTACTCAGAAAACTACAGGACGTTGAAAAAAGAGATAGAGGAAGACATAAAGAGATGGAAGAACATACCGTGTTCATGGATTGGTAGAATCAACATCATTAAAATGTCCATACTACCCAAAGCAATCTATAAATTCAACACACTTCCCATTAAAATACCAACGACATATTTCACAGATCTAGAACGAACTCTCCAAAAATTCATCTGGAATAAAAAAAGACCCCGAATAGCTGCAGCAATCTTGAGAAAGAACAAAGTTGGTGGGATCTCAATACCAGATATCAAGCTGTATTACAAAGCCACTGTTCTCAAAACTGCCTGGTACTGGCACTAGAACAGACATATAGATCAATGGAATAGAATAGAGAGCCCAGAAATCGGCCCGAACCAATATGCTCAATTAATATTTGACAAAGGAGGCAAAAACATACAATGGAGTCAAGATAGTCTCTTCAATAAATGGTGTTGGGAAAATTGGACAGATACATGCAAGAAAATGAAACTAGACCACCAACATACACCATACACAAAAATAAACTCAAAATGGATAAAGGACTTAAATGTACGACCAGAAACCATAAAAATTCTAGAAGAATCCAAAGGCAACAAAATCTCAGACATATGCCGAAGCAATTTCTTCACTGATACAGTTCCTAGGGCACTTGAAACTAAAGAGAAAATGAACAAATGGGACTACTTCAAAATAAAAAGCTTCTGAACAGCAAAAGAAACCATTAACAAAACAACAAGAAAGCCCACTGCGTGGGAAAACATATTTGCCAATGTCATATCTGATAAGGGCCTAATCTCCAAAATTTATAGGGAACACATACAACTTAACAAAAGGAAGATAAACAATCCAATCAAAAAAATGGGCAAAGGATC
Organism: Myotis myotis; assembly: GCF_014108235.1. Classification (NCBI taxonomy): domain Eukaryota; kingdom Metazoa; phylum Chordata; class Mammalia; order Chiroptera; family Vespertilionidae; genus Myotis; species Myotis myotis. The sequence goes on along the minus strand of NW_023416333.1, from coordinate 3,337,531 downwards.
TAAATAAACACTTTTCAAAAGAGGACATTCAGAAAGCCAAGAGATATATGAAAACATGCTCAAAGTCACTAATCATCCGAGAGATGCAAATCAAAACAACAATGAGGTACCATCTCACACCTGTCAGAATGGCTATCATCAACAAATCCACAAACGACAAGTGCTGGAGAGGATGTGGAGAAAAAGGAATACTCGTGCACTGCTGGTGGGAATGCAGACTGGTGCAGCCACTGTGGAAGACAGTATGGAGTTTCCTCAAAAAACTACAAATGGAACTCCCATTTGACCCTGTGATCCCACTTCTAGGAATATATCCCAAGAAACCAGAAACACTAATCAGAAAGGATATATGCACCCCTATGTTCATAGCAGCACAATTCACCATAGCTAAGATCTGGAAACAGCCTAAGTGCTCATCAGTAGATGAATGGATTAGAAAACTGTGGTACATCTACACAATGGAATACTATGCTGCTCTAAAAAAGAAGGAACTCTTACCATTTGCAACGGCATGGATGGAACTGGAGAGCATTATGCTAAGTGAAATAAGCCAGTCAATGAAGGAAAAATACCACTTGATCTCACTCATTCATGGATAATAGAGACCATTATAAACTTTTGAACAATAATTGATACAGAGGCAGAGTTGCCTCAAACAGACTGTAAAACTACAGCGGGAAGGCCGGGGAGGGTGGGGGGAGTAAGAGATCAACTGAAGGACTTATATGCATGCATATAAGCATAACCAATGGACATAAAAAACTAGTGGGTAGGGGAGGCCAGGGGATTGTCAAGGGTGGGGGGAAAAAGGAGACATATGTAATACCCTTTGTAATAGTTTAAGCAATAAAACTAAAAAAACAAACAAAAAACAAAAAACCCCACTAAGTGCAGAAAAAAATAAATAAAAACACTTTAAGTACAAATAACACAAACATGTGACTTGTTTCCAATATCAAGATTATGTGTATTTCCTGTATGTTTGGATATTTCACTAATAAAAAGTAAAAAGTGTTGTTGCTCAGCCCTAACCAGCTTGGCTCAGTGGATAGAGAGTCAGCCTTCGGACCCAAGGGTCCCAGGTTCAATTCCGGCCATGGGCATGTACCTTGGTTGTGGGCACATCCCCAGTGGGGGGCGTGCAGGAGGCAGTTGATTGATGTTTCTCTCTCATCCTCTCTGTAAAAAATCAATAAAATATATTTAAAAAGAAAAAGAGAAAAGAAACCTATGGGGCAGTAGCGAAAAGATGGCAATGCCAATGATGAATGAATGAGAAAAATCTTCCCACTTGGGACATAGTGGTTTGGTGGGGGAGACGGGAAATGAGCTTCACAGCCGGTAGCCTGGGGTGAGCCATTGCCCAGCAGCCAAGAAGCCCAAATCCAAGGCCATAAGGCAGCGGTTCTGAACCTTGGCTGCACGTTATGTAAGACCCCCAGAGGGAGACCCTTACTCTGTCCCGCGGATCGACGGCAACCCCAATCAACCGGAGGAGGCGTCACTTGATACAAACAGCAAGAGGCTTTATTCCAGCGCGCTGGGGCTCAACTCGTAACTCACGCAGGAGCCCCAAGCAGAAAGTCTTACTAGTATATATAGGCAAAAACCACACATTGGGAGGGGTTACACACGGAAGGGGGAAGAGGGGAACAAAGGAATTCCAAAGGGGAACTGGGCTCGTTAATAACATGTTTCATGACAGGGCTTAAACTTAGTCAACAGTCCCATCTGGTAATCTCATATCCTGTTTTTCTTAACTGTCAGAGCGCTATTTGCTCAGCTTGCTCTTTGCTCGGGGCTGTTTCCTGGGACAGCTTTAAGGGCTTTGTCCCCATCACTGGCGGGGGACCTTGGGGAGTTGAGATAAAACAGGCAGCTTTTAAACATTTTTATTCTTTCATTCCCCCATTTGCTTTTTGGTAAGTTCTAATCATGGAACTTCTGTCTTTATATATCCTTCTCCGAGGCTGTCTCCCTGGCGGAGGGACTGGTAGTGCTGCCTGAGCATTAGTACCTGTACAGCACTTATTCTCTCCCTGATGAAGGTGACTAGGCGATTTAAGATGCAGGGCCCAAAAGTGAGAATTAAAAGCAGTATAATAAGGGGACCCATCAGGGTGGATATGAGGGTGGTGAACCAAGGGGACCGGCTGTACCAACTCTCAAACCACCCTTGATTCGCTTCCTGATCTCGTTGTCTTGTTTCTAATCTTTCTCTAAGTTTGGACATGGAATTTTTTATTACACCAGAGTGATCTATGTAAAAACGACATTCTTCTTTTAGTGCAGCACATAATCCACCATCTTTGAGGAATAGGAGATCTAAGCCTCGCCTATTCTGCAGTACCACCTCAGATAAAGAGGTCATTGACTCTTCTAATTTTGTGATTGATTGTTCTACAGCTTTTAGATCTTCATTTACAGCTGCCCGTACGTAACCCCTCGATATACTGAAGAGTCTGAACGAGCGCGGTCGTCCCTGTTCCTACTCTGGCCGCTACCCCCAGACCCAGCAGGACGGCTAAAGTGAGCGAGATCGGTTCCCTCTTCTGCCTACGGGGCCGTAGGTCAAACTCAGCCTCGAAAGAACCTGCCTCGTGGTAGATAACTCTAGGTACCAGCTGCACAAGGACACAGTAGTCTTTGGTGGTGTTGAACACCGATGAGGAAACACATGGGGTCAGTCCTGTACTGCAGGCCCACCATCCACCTACAGGGGGGACCAGATAGTAGTTGGTAGTTGTTTGGGGGCTTCCTATGGTCCGATTGCACAGATGCTTATGGTTTGTAGGAACTGTGCCTAAGCAGGTGCCATGCCCAGAGACTTCTGTAAGGGTAAGTTTACTGTTCGACCCCCAGCTACAGGAGTCATGGGAGGTGGTATTATTAAAGGTCCCTGAGAAGGCAATCCCCTCGTAATAGGGAGGGCCTGATACTAGACATAACCAGCAAGACTCAGTCAGGTTAGGGTTGGAAGCATTGAGAACGCTGAAAGCTCCCTGTATCAGATTAAGGAGCCTCTGCCCTGTGCTCGGTATCTCGGGCATATTTGCAAGGCCGGGGACCAAGGGGGTTGTAACTGGATTGAGCCGGGCCGTATCATTGGACTTATTTGTTGTAGCTCCTGTGGGGAACAGGCGGCCTGACATGGGCGGTTGGTGACCACTGTTCAGATAGTACCAGGTTAGGCCCCACTTAGACGGCGGTCGGGGTTTCAACCTTGAGCTTGATAGAGAAGGTAAAACCCTTGTCCCACCCTGACATATAGAAACGGAATCCCCATGTTCTCCCTTGCATCCAAGCTCGGGCCTGTCTCCCCCTCTCCGTGAAGGAAATATTGAGGGGGTTTGACCCCGCCCCAATACTGCTCCTTTTTACGGTTATTAAGTCCCAGGAGGAGGTGGGATGCCAGTGGGCCTCTCCAGTAGTTTCACATGTCCATTGCTTACAGTAGAAATTTTCTACCCCCCCGCATCTCTTGGCCTCGCTCCTTGATCTCCCATCCCGGGGACAGACGTAAAACTGCGTTAGCCGCATCCGGCGTTGGGCAGCCGAGTTACTACAGCCAGGAGCGTCTGCAATATACTGGCCTCGGGATGTGGAGCCTTGGGTAAGTGAGCGCTTTGCCAAGTAGCGATCAGATTCTGATGGAACCTCCTCATAGGTTATACCGGGGATATCCCAATTGTCTAATCCAGCTACTAAGGCGCAAATGCCTGGGGTTAAGGACGGCCACCAGGCCCAAAGGGGGTTCTCCTTGGTGGTGCTCCATATTACATCTCCAGTCTGGGAGAGGACCTGCCATGTTAATCGCTGGGAGGCATGAGGGTTAGGGCTACTTGTCAGTGGGAAGTGCGTCAGCAGGAGCAGGAACACGGCGAATGCGGAGCTTGAGGGGGTTGTCCATTTTTTCCACTTTCTACACTGGGTCTGGTGGTGGCGCGGGCTTGACATGTGAAGCGTGGATCCAGGCGGCGATGCCATCGACCTTTACTGCGGTCGGAGTCGTGAGCAGCACTATGTATGGTCCTTTCCACCTCGGTTCCAAGCTGGTCGCACGGTGGCGCCGAATGTACACCGAGTCTCCGACCTGGAACTGATGAGGTACTTGCAGGTCTCCAGGCTTGTAGGCCTCGGCCAACCAATTCCACACTTCCCTCTGCACAGTCTCAAGGGCTTTTAATCTGGCGTACAGAGATTGAGAGGAGTAAGATTCTGGGGAAGGAAGGTGCTGTATGGTAATGAGTGGGGGGTGAGTCCCATAAAGAATTTCAAAAGGAGTTAGCTTGAGGGAGCCAGGGGTATTGCGGACCTGAAACAAAGCAAAGGGAAGGAGGACTGTCCAGTCTGTTATGCCAGTCTCTAAGGATAATTTAGTCATGACCTCTTTTAAAGTTCTATTCATTCTTTCTACTTGCCCTGAGCTTTGGGGCCTATAAGCACAATGTAATTTCCAATCAAGCCCCAGGATTTTGGCCAGTCCCTGACTTACGTGGGCAACAAACGCAGGGCCGTTGTCTGACCCGATTACCTTGGGCACCCCGAATCTCGGGAAGATGTCTTCTAGTATTGTCTTGGCCACCACCTGAGCAGTCTCTTTCTTGGTAGGGAAGGCTTCGACCCATCTTGAAAATGTATCTATGAATACCAATAAGTATCTGTATCCATACCTGGCTGGCTTTACCTCAGTAAAGTCTACCTCCCAGTAACTCCCAGGGTGGTCTCCTCGGAGCCGTTTGCCCTGAGATAGCTTGCTGGGCTGGGCATTCACCATCTGGCAAGGCTTGCATTCTTTTACAGTTGTATCCGCGAGCTCCCCTAGTTTCATGATATAATACGGTGATGACTGGACAATAGTTTTTAAATGTGTTGGGCCCAGATGAGTTAACTTATGAAGGTGTCTGGGAAAAATGATAGCCTGTTTTTCAGGGAGGATTCTTTTTCCTTCTGAGGTTTCCCGGATCCCCTCTGGAGTCTCCAGGCGAAATCCTAATCTGTCCATTCTATCAAGGTCTGGTTCTGAATAATCAAAGTTCCTGATAGAGGGGTATACCGTATCCTCAGGGTGAGACCTCGGTTTTTCCCCAGACAAGGATAGGATGTTGAGTCCCTGAGCCGCCCGCTTGGCTTCTCTGTCAGCCCTTTGATTCCCTCCGGCAACCCTGGACCCTCCTTTCTGATGTCCGGGACAGTGAATAATTGCCACTTTCTTAGGAAGGTGAACAGCCTCAAATAGGCTTAGAATTTCTTCTTTATTTTTGATTTCCTTCCCTGCCGAGCTTAGTAGCCCCCGCTGCCGGTAGATAGCCCCGTGGACATGGGCAGTAGCAAAGGCATACCTGCTATCAGTGTAGATGTTAATCTTCTTTCCTTCTGCCAATCGTAGGGCCTGAGTCAGAGCTAGTAACTCGGCCTTCTGAGCTGACGTCCCCTCGGGTAGGCTACTTGCCCAGATAATTTGCTCATCGTCCACCACAGCTGCCCCGGCCACCCTTTTACCTTCTATTATGTAGCTGCTTCCATCAGTGAGCCAGGTCAGCTGAGCGTCTGGCAAGGGCTGGTCTCGGAGGTCCCTTCGGGTCCCCGTTTCCTCTGCTAGTATCTCTTGACAGGTGTGCAGCACACTCTCCTGGGTGGACGTGTCGGGTAGTAGGGTAGCCGGGTTGAGGATGGCAGGCGGCCCAAACTGAATCCTGTCTCCATTCAGTAGGAGACTCTGGTAGTGTGTCATGCAGGCGTTGGACAGCCACTGATCAGGGGGCTGCCTGATGATGCTCTCCAAGGAGTGGGGGGCAATGACCGTTAGCTTTTGTCCCATAGTTAATTTGTCAGCATCTTTCACCAACACTGCCACTGCCGCCATGGACCTCAGGCAGGCAGGCCAACCACTAGCAACAGGATCCAGCTTCTTGGAGAGGTAGGCTACCGGCCTCTTCCATGGCCCTAGAGGCTGGGTCAGCACCCCTTGGGCTACTCCCCCTCTCTCGTCCACATATAGGACGAAGGGCTTTGCTACGTCCGGTAATGCCAGGGCCGGGGCTGACAGTAATGCCTTCTTGATGTCATCAAAGGTCTGCTGTTGGCTGTTACCCCACTCAAACGGGGCACCCTCTCTAGTCAGAGGATAGAGGGGAGCGGCCAGGGTAGCAAACCCAGGGATCCATAAGCGCCAAAACCCCGCAGTCCCTAAAAATTCCCTGGCGGGGTGAGTGAGGAACGGGTATCTGAGTCACAGTTTGTTTCCTGGCCTCCGTTAGCCATCTCTGCCACCCTTTGAGGGCGTACCCCAGGTACGTTACCTCTTTTTGGCAGATCTGGGCCTTCTTGGCGGAGGCCCGATATCCTAAGCGGGCGAGTTCTTCTGGCAGTAGTCCCGTGCCCCGTTGGCACTCTTCCTCTGTGGCTAGTAGTAAGTCATCTACATACTGCAGAAGTGTTACCTGGGGATGGCTGGCGCGGAAGTGGGCTAAATCTTGGTGAAGAGCTTCATCGAAGAGGGTCGGGGAATTCTTGAACCCCTGGGGTAATCGGGTCCAAGTCAGTTGTCCTGTAGTCCCAGAGTCAGGGTCCCTCCACTTGAATGCAAAGATGTTCTGGCTGGAAGGGTGCAGTTGCAGGCAGAAGAAAGCGTCCTTTAAATCCAAGACAGTATACCAAATATGATCCGGGGGGAGAGAGCTCAACAAGTTGTAAGGGTTAGGCACAGTGGGGTGGATATCCTGTACTCGCTTGTTCACTCCCCTTAAGTCCTGTACCGGGCGATAATCTCCTGTGCCGGGCTTCTTAACAGGTAACAGGGGAGTGTTCCATGGCGAGTGACACTTCACTAGGATGCCCTGTTGAAGGAGGCGCTGGATATGGGGCCTAATTCCTTCCCGGGCCTCCTTAGTCATGGGATATTGGCGTACAGCCACAGGAGTAGAAGTGGCCTTAAGCTCTATGGCTATGGGCGGCCTTTCTGCAGCTAGTCCTGTTCCAGCCGCCTCGGTCCACGCCCCCGGATACCTGTTCAACCAGTCATTTATGTGACTTATCTCTGCTCCCTGTTCCTCAAAAAGTCTATGTTCATCATCTAGGTGTATGGTCAGGGCAGTAGCCATTCTCTTGCTTTGGGTCACCTCCGGGCCATCAGGGGTGAAGGTAATCTGGGCTCCCATTCTGGTTAGGAGATCTCTCCCAGGTAGAGGCGCAGGGCACTCGGGGATGACCAGAAACGAGTGGGTTACCCGTCCCGTTCCTAAGTCTACCGCTCTTCGGGTAGTCCATGAGTACTGCTGGTGCCCTGTGGCTCCTATGACCCACGATTTCTTGTGGGAGACAGGTCCAGCTGGTTCGAGTAGGACCGAGTGTTGAGCCCCAGTGTCTACTAGGAACTCAACTGGCTTCCCCTCCACCTCTAGTGTTACCCTAGGCTTGGGGAGGGGTTCCGAGCCCCGTCCCCGCTAATCCTCTTCTTCCTCCAGGGCTAACACTTTCTTGGAGGAGCCGTTCTTTTTCTTCTTAGGGCACTCTCTAGCCCAGTGACCTTTTTCCTTGCAGTATGCACACTGATCTTTGTCTAATGGGGTGCGGTTGCCCAGGTTACCTGACCTTTTAGCCCTGCTCTGGGTTTGTTCCTGGCCTCTCTCACCTACTACTGCGGCCAAAATCCGTGTCAGATTCTTCTCCTGCTTACGATCCCTTTTGTTTTCTCTTTCCTCTCTTTCCTTTTCTTTTCTTTGCTCTTTTTCCTCCTCAGTTTCCCTCTTATGATACACTTTCTCTGCCTCCTTGACTAAATCCTGTAGGGTATAATCCTGTAACCCTTCTATTCTCTGCAATTTTCTCTTAATATCTAATGCTGACTGCCCTATAAAAGCCATGGCCACGGAAGCCCTTTGCCCCTCCAAGGTAGGGTCAAACGGGGTGTAGCGCCCGAAAGCTTCCATTAAGCGCTCAAGAAATACTGACGGGGATTCCGTGGCCCCCTGGATAACCTCTCTTACCTTAGCCAAATTAGTGGGGCGTCTCGCTGCCCTGTGGAGGCCAGCCACTAGAGACTGGCGATAGACTGTCAGTCGCTCCCTACCTTCTGCCGTGTTGAAATCCCAGTCAGGCCTGGAAAGGGGGAAGGCAGTCTCAATGATGTTGGGGAGCTGGGTGGGACGGCCATCTGTTCCTGGTACATTCTTCCTTGCCTCCAATAGAATCCTCTCCCTCTCCTCAGTAGTGAAAAGAGTCTGTAGTAGCTGCTGGCAATCATCCCATGTGGGCTGATGAGAGAACATTAAAGACTCCACCAGCCCGGTTAAGTGCTGGGGGTCCTCTGAAAAGGGAGGATGATTAGTCTTCCAGTTATACAAATCTGCGGAGGAAAAAGGTCAGTACTGGAGGGGCTGAAGAGGAGCCGGTCCACCCTCCGTCGCCACCAGCGGGGGCCCAAAGGCCCTTAGGGGAAGGGCGACGGTGGTGTCGGGAGTCATTCCGCGGCGGCTCCTGGTGCCCTGCGCAGGCCCCGGCAGAGACTCGTTAGGGGGAGCAGAGGGGGCAACTGCAGGGGCCGGCGGTACTTCTGGCTCTTCCCGACCCCCTACAGGAACCAAGGCAGGAGGATACGGGGGAGGTGGGTCAAGGAGAAGGAGGTCAGCCTGGGTTTCTGGATAAATCCTCTTGGGGGGGGGTCCGAGTGACTGGTTTCCCCCCCGAACTGGGAGATTGGACGGCTAGAACTCGAGCGTCCGGCCGGGGCTTGGGTTTTGCAACCCAAGGTCGAACCCAGGGGGGTGGATTTTGCACCAGGTCCTGCCAGACCACGATGTAGGGCTGCTGATTCGGATGGGCTCCAGGTTCTTTCTGAAAAACAATCTCCTTAACAGCAAAAATAACAGATAGGTCAAAGGTTCCCTTGGTTGGCCACCCTACATTAAAAGTAGGCCATTCTGAGGAGCAGAAGGTCCGCCATGGACCTTTCCTGATCTCAACTGATAGGTCGCGACCTCTTCCCTTAACTTCAGTCCAATGGTCTAAGGTCAGACTAAGAGGGGTTGTCACAGTCTGTCCCATCGTCAGTTCGTACGTCGTTAGAAACACAAATAACAAAAATGTTACAGACACGAGGACCCACTTACCCCACCTTGCCCGCCACAAACACGTAACGGAATCAGACGGGCGCGATCTAGACAATCTCTGATCCAACAGTTGAACCCGATCAGCGCCCTGACAGTAGGAGACTACCAAGCGTCCCTGGCTCTCCTCCACCCTTGGGGCGTCCCCCAGGGCTGCAACCTGTGGCCCTCCAGGCACATCTACCGACCACTGTTTAGCCACTCTCACGAGTCGCCGAACGGCTGCAAAACCGAAAGCGCGCACACAGGACCAGACCAAAAAACATAAGACAAAGACAGACAACCTCGGGGTACCCCTTCTTACCTCCAAGGTCGACTCCGCGGGTGAGGGGTGGTTGTCAAATCCCGGACGAGCCCCCAAATGTAAGGCCCCCCAGAGGGAGACCCTTACTCTGTCCCGCGGATCGACGGCAACCCCAATCAACCGCAGGAGGCGTCACTTGATGCAAACAGCAAGAGGCTTTATTCCAGCACGAGTTAGCCTGGAGGTCAAATCACCCCTGGTATTACCGACAACAATCAAGGCTTAACTACAAGACTGCGCACAAAGACCACTAGGGGGTGCACCAAGAAAAGATAAAAAATGCGGAGACAAAGAAACAGGACGCAAATGTCAGAAATGGAAGATATAGAGCTCAAAACCACACTTTTAAGGTCTCTCAAGAACTGTCTAGAAGCTGCCGATAAACTTAGTAAGGCCCTCGAAAAGACTGGTGAGACCGCCGATAAATGTAGTGAGATCCTCAAGAAATCTAATGAGACCCTCAATGTTATGATAAAGAACCAACTAGAAATTAAGCATACACTGACTGAAATAAAGAATACTATACAGACACCCAACAGCAGACCAGAGGAGCGCAAGAATCAAGTCAAAGATTCAAAACGCGAAGAAGCAAAAAACACCCAACTGGAAAAGCAAAATGAAAAAAGAATCCGAAAATACGAAGATAATGTAAGGAACCTCTGGGACAGCTTCAAGCGTACCAACATCAGCATTATAGGGGTGCCAGAAGATGAGAGAGAGCAAGATATTGAAAACCTATTTGAAGAAATAATGACAGAAAACTTCCCCCACCTGGTGAAAGAAATAGACTTACAGGTCCAGGAAGCGCAGAGAATCCCAAACAAAAGGAATCCAAAGAGGACCACACCAAGACACATCATAATTAAAATGCCAAGAGCAAAAGACAAAGAGAGAATCTTAAAAACAGCAAGAGAAAGAAACTCAGTTACCTACAAGGGAATACCCATACAACTGTCAGCTGATTTCTCAACAGAAACTTTGCAGGCCAGAAGGGAATGGCAAGAAATATTCAAAGTGATGAATACCAAGAACCTACAACCAAGATTACTTTATCCAGCAAAGCTATCATTCAGAACGGAAGGTCAGATAAAGAGCTTCACAGATAAGGAAAAGCTAAAGGAGCTCATCACCACCAAACCAGTATTATATGAAATGCTGAAAGGTATCCTTTAAGAAGAGGAAGAAGAAGAAAAAGGTAAAGATACAAATTATGAACAACAAATATGCATCTATCAACAAGTGAATCTAAGAATCAAGTGAATAAATAATCTGGTGATCATAATAGAATCAGGGACATAGAAAGGGAATGGACTGACTATTCTTGGGGGGGAAAGGGGTGTGGGAAATGCGGGAAGAGACTGGACAAAAATCGTGCACCTATGGAAGAGGACAGTGGGTGGCGAGTGAGGGCGGAGGATGGGGCGGGAACTGTGATGAGGGGAGTTATGGGGGGAAAAAAGAGGAACAAATGTAATAATCTGAACAATAAAGATTTAATTAAAAAAAAAAAAGAGGCTTTATTCCAGCGCGCTGGGGCTCAACTCGTAACTCAGGCAGGAGCAGAGGAGTCGAGCCCCGAGCAAAGTCTTACAAGTATATATAGGCAAAAACCACACATTGGGAGGGGTTACACACGGAAGGGGGAAGAGGGGAACAAAAGAATTCCAAAGGGGAACTGGGCTCGTTAATAACATGTTTCATGACAGGGCTTAAGTTTAGTTAACAGTCCCATCTGGTAATCTCATATCCTGTTTTTCTTAACTGTCAGAGCGCTGTTTGCTCAGCTTGCTCTTTGCTCGGGGCTGTTTCCTGGGAAAGCTTTAAGGGCTTTGTTCCCATCACTGGCGGGGGACCTTGGGGAGTTGAGATTAAAACAGGCAGCGTTTAAACACAGGCAGCTTTTAAACAATTTTATTCTTTCAGTTAGAGTCACCTGGGAATCTTTTTAAAATCCTGATTTCCGGGCCTCATCCTCCGCAAATTCTGTCTCTTTGTTACTAATGTTGTGGGCCCACCCCATCACAAAGAAACAGAATTTGCGGAGGATGAGGCCCGGAAATCAGGATTTAAAAGATTCCCAGGTGACTCTAACGTGCAGCCAAGGTTGAGAACCGCTGCATTAAGGCCCGACTAGCCCAGAACTAACGTTTAACCGACTGCTCGGAGCGACGGGGTCAACAGGATTCCTGACGGCGGACAGAGGCCTCGTTTGTCTTCTCCTGAGGCCATTCCTATCCGCTTCTCAGAACACCAGGCATTCGCGCGGAGACCCCACTCCCACCTTCCCCTTCGTGGCCTCTGGGGTCCGAACTCCCCTCAGTCTCTGTTCGAAGCGGCAAAGCATGCGCAGCCGCCTGGGGTGGGAAACACAGAAGCAACGTCCGAAGGGAAGCGCGCGCGGTAAACCTCAGGAGAACTCGCCGCCTCACGCCCCCCGCCCCCCAGGAAGACGGACAAAATGGCGGACGCCCAGGCCGAGCGCGCCAGCGGCGAGAGTCCTCCCCACTGCGCGCGCCCCCCACCCGCTCCAGACGCCCCAAGATGCGGGGCGAAGGCCGTGGTCCTAACGACGCGACAGCGTGGCCATCCCGCCACAGCCCCGGCCACCTCATTGCACGCGCGGCCCGGATCCCCAAGCCCCGCCGCGCAGACGGAAAGAAACCGAACACGAAGGAAACTCACCCGATTCCGACTTTCTCCTCAACAAACGCGGCGGGGCTCGCGCTCGCGCTCGCGTCCCACTTTAGGGAGCGCGCCGCTCGCGAGGACCCCCCACGGCCAGTCTGGGGCCCGCCCCGAGGCGTCTAGTGGCGGCGCCGGTGCCAGAAACCCCGCTTCGGTGCTTGAGGACGGACAGTGTCTGTCCCCGTTAGAATCCTCCTGAACGTCGGGACATAATACGTTGCCCCCGTAGGCGGACAACACAAACCGAGGAAACATCGCCGCCTGTTGTCCTGTCAGGAGCGTCAGGCACTTCGGTGGACAGCCCCAAAGAAGGACCGGGAAGGGGAAGGACCCCGAGTGGAGGCGGGGCCCGCAGGGAAAACTGGCGGTGTGGCGCGCAGAGTGGGAGGCGGGGTCAGAGCTGAGATTGACAGGGGGGAGTTCTGGGAGGGCGCTCAGGTGCCGAGGAGTAGAGGCTTAGCCTGGACTCTGGTTCGGGGCGGGGAGGTGCGGGGGGCGGGGAAGCGGGAAGAGGGGGGCGGGCTGGGGTCCTGGACTCCCGGGTCCGAGGGAGGAGGACGGGGACAGGACTCGAGCTGAGGCAGGACCGCGTTTGGTGCTCGTTCCCCGGCTTTTAGATCGCCAAAGACCTGGGGGCTGGGTTTCATGGTAAGTTGGCGACCTAAGGCGTGTGTTTCCACAGACGTGATGGTAAAACGGTTTTTTGTTTTCTTTTTATATTTTATTGATTTTTTACAGAGAGGAAGGGAGAGGAATAGAGAGTTAGAAACATCGATGAGAGAGAAACATCCATCAGCCGCCTCCTGCGCACCCCCTACTGGGGATGTGCCCGCAGCCCAGGTATGTTTTGTTTTTTGTTTAGTTTTGTTTTTCAAAGATGAAATAGGAAACTTTTCTATGTCAACCCACACACCAGAGGTCGCCGTGGTCAACAGTTTGGTGCGGACTCTTTATGACACACACACACACACGCACGCACGCACACGCACGCACACACACCGCACATGCATACACATACACACACGTGAGCGCGCGCACAGGCACACACACCACACATGCACACACATACACATACGTGCGCGCGCGCGCACACACACACGTGAGCAGAACACACGTTGTTTAGCTGGGTCCCCTCGTTTTCTGGGGTTTTTTCCTTCCTTCTGGCTGGGAGAGTCCTCCCGTGAAGTCTGTAGTCCCAAGTGAAAGGAAGAGATGCGAACTCCTCTCTTAGGAAAAACGAGGCGTTTCCTACCCGGACCACAGGCCACCCCCGAGTGAAGCCAGGGCTTCGCTGTGGCCCCGAGGCTGGGAGTGAGGTGCCTGGTCCCCTAATCCTCCTCCCTCCCCTCCCTTGCCCGGGCCCCACGGGCACGCTGGTTCCCGGGCCTTCTTAGGACCTGCCAAGCACACAGTTGCGCCCCAGGACCTTTGCATTTGCTGTTCCCTCTGCCTGGAACTCTTTCCCGCAATCTGACTCCATTTGCTCTCTTCCTCTCTTGAGCCATGATTCCGCTCAGGTGTCACCTTAGCAGAGAGGCCCCCCCAACCCCCCTTCTCTTTACCGAACAGACCGGTCTCCCTTGCACTCCTTTGTTTCTCTTCATAGCACGGATCCCCTAACACACCCAACTCTTCGTTAGTGGTCCTATTATTTTGCCTCCCAGATGAAATGTCAGTTCCGTAAAGACAAGGATTTGTGTCCAATTTGATCACCGCTATAGATCCGGTGTCTGGCACATAGTTACAAATCAGCCTGCGTTAAAAACAAAAACAAAAACAAATGTGACCCCTGGCCGGGTAGCTCAGTTGATTGGAGCATTGTCCTGTACACCTAAAGGTTGCAGGTTCAATCCCTGGTCAGGGCACATACAAGCAGCAAGCAATGAATGCATAAATAAGTGGAACAACAAATAAATCTCTCTCTCTCTCTCTCTCTCTCTCTCTCTCTCTCTCTCTCTCTTTCTCTCTTCTCTCTTTCTCTCTCTCTCTCTTCCCTCCACCTCCCTCCCACTTTCTCTCTCTGAAAAGCAATGGGAAAAAAATCCTCGTTGGCCTAATTCTTGGCTGGCCTTGTGCCTCGAGTCTCTTTGTCATGATTCCCTCCCCTCACTTCTACCCTTAAGTCCCATCCTTCTACCCCACAGGGCCCAAGGGACGACCTCAGGAGGGATGACAGTTCCACAGAACACTGACTAAGGTACTAAGCCAAAAGCATATTCTGGGCAAAAGTACAGATTTAAAAATACTGATTAGTAATTTGAGTGGGGGAGACTCAGAGGGGACTGAAAAGGGACAAGAGTCGTGGCGGGTGTGAGGGCTGGAGAGCAGGGTCTCAGCCCCGTGGCAGGGAGCTGTGGGAGCAGGAAGGAAGGAGGGCCATTCCCATGTCCTAAGTCCAGATGGCCTGGGGTGCCAGGATGAACCAGAAATTCACGTAGTTCATGTAGGAAATGATACCTGAGGGAGGAAGAAAGCAGAGGGGTGAGGTGTAGAGTTCACCAGCCCCACCTGGACCCCAGTCCTCTCCCCATGCCCAATGATACCCCCTACCTTGTCCCCATATACATCCCTACACCCAACCTCAACCCCATTCCCTGCACTGTCCGAATCCATTTCCAAATTCAATCCCGTCCCCAGTTCCATCTCATTCCCTACCCTGTCCCCATATACATCCCTACACCCAACCTCAACCCCATTCCCTGCACTGTCTGAATCCATTTCCAAATTCAATCCTGTCCCCAGTTCCATCTCATCCCCTACCCTGTCCCCAACCCCTTCACCTGCATTTTCCTCAACCCTCCACCTTCAAACCCAAACCTAACCCATCCCCTACCCTGCCACCAATAATCCATTTCCTAACCCAAACCCAACCCCATCCTCATCCCCAACTCTTTCCCGGGCCGTCCCCCATCGGTATCACGGAACCCTGTCCAAACCCAACCCCATCCCAGCTCAGACCAATCGCCAGGAAGCAGAAGATGCCAGTCCACGCCAGGTAGAAGCTACGCCCCAGACTGTACGTCATGCCTTCCTGCAGGAACTCATGGGCCTGCAGCAGGTAGAACAGGACACCCAATACCATGCTGGTCCCTGCAGGAGTACAGGTGTTAGGAGGCTGGACAGCAGGTGTGTGAAGACCCGTGCCCCTGGCTGTGTAACTGCGTGGCTCTTGCCCATTATTTCCCCAATTCCTTTGCCCCCCTGTATCTCTGCTCACAAGCAGGATAAGAGGCTCCTGACAATGTCATAGCAGAGGGCATTGGAAGTGCAAGTCTTGGTCTTTCTGTGGGCCACGGGGGTGTCTAAAACCACAGGCTTTGGGGCCAACTGACTGGAACGCTTGTCTGGCCTCGGCCTCCCACCGTCGGGACACACTCCATCTCTCTGAGCCTCATTCCCCCCATCTGTAAAGTGGGCATAATTGCAGGAACCATCTCCCTGGTTGTCAGGAGAAGAGTTATTGAGGTTGGCCCATTTCCTGGCACACAGGGAGCCCTCAAGAATCAAGCCAGATTAACATCACTGTACTGGGTCTTTACTTTGGGGTTTCTGAGGTAGTGGATAAGGAACTCTGTCATTCTGGATATTTTAGCTGTATTTTTAAATGACATGAATTAAAGATGATTTGTGAAAAGGAAAAGTTTTTGTTTTTTCAGGTAGTGAATGGAGTACTGGGTAATTTTTATTTATAAATTTTTGAGAGAGAGAGAGAGAGAGAATGGAGAGTGAGGAAGACAGAGAGAGAACATCGATTAGTTGTTCCTCTTATTTATACATTCATTGGTTGATTCATGTATGTGCACTGATTGAGGATAAAACTCACAACCTTGGTGTATCAGGACGATGCTCTAACCAACTGAGCTACCCAGCTAGGGCCTGGGTAGGGTAATTTTTTCTTTATTTTCATAGTATAGGAAGTGTTTTCCCTTTGATTAAAAGGGAGACTGGGCAGAAATTATTTTCTTATAGGAAAACGTCCTAGTTTAGAAGACATAAAAGTGAGGCGTTTTCCACCCCATATCCCTTAGAGTTAAACAATCAAGGAGAGCTAACAGACAGACTGGACACATAACATTTGCTAACACGGAAATGTCACCGTCACTCTCCAAAAATGCTCTCTTGATGCAACTGAAAGTTGTGGTCAATTACCCCAAGAGAAGACAATATCCTTCATTTCCAAATTAAAGTGCTCCCCACGGCCCCTTTTTCTAAAAAGTGTGATTTGACATCCAAATGGAACTAAACTATTCTCATCGGAATATAAATGTTGAGTTACTTGGGTGGGAGTATGGAGATAAGGACAGGTCCAATATCTACACCGGGTGATGACATTTCCCAGTTCAGTCCTCACGACATCTCCACGTGGTAGGAAGTTGGCTCAGAAAGATGAAGTAGCTTGAACAAAATCACTGGTGGTGGCGAGGAGGCAGGGTTTGGGGGTGGGGCTGGAACTGGAAATAGAGATGGGATCTTGGTAGAGGTTGAAGTTTGAGAGATAAGGATGGAGGAGGTGGAGGTGGAGGTGGAGGTTGGTGTTGGGTCGTGGTTGGGGGAAAGGATGGACTGGAGATGGATAAGAGGATGGAGCTGGGAGTGAGTTAGGTTGAGTTTCAGAGTGAGGTTCACAGGTGATAGGGCGATGGGGTTGCAATTGGGTGCTGACGTTGGTAAAGGGGTGGGGGATGGCTTGGATTCTGGAGAGAAGATTGAATTGGCATGGGGGTGGGGATGGGCCTGGACAGCGTGGAAGGGGCGGGGGATGTGTTTGAGATGTGTTGGTGATGGAGCTGGGAAGTGAAGTGGGGGCTGGTATTGGGGCTGGAGATGGGGTTAGGTTGAAAATTTATATATATATTATATATATATATATATTATTGGGATGGGTTAAGACAGTGGTCGGCAAACTGCGGCTCGCGAGCCACATGCGGCTCTTTGGCCCCTTGAGTGTGGCCCTTCTACAAAATACCGACTTCTGCGCACGGGCCACAAAGTTTCAATCGCACACTACATGCGTGCCCGCACATGGTATTTTGTGGAAGAGCCACACTCAAGGGGCCAAAGAGCCGCATGTGGCTCACGAGCCGCAGTTTGCCGACCACTGGGTTAAGAGATAGGATTTGAATTGGGACAGAAGGTGAGGATGGGAAGGGGATGCGGTTGGAGTTTGGAGGGAGCGGTTTGGGTGTCATGGTAGGCACCCGGCAAGGTTCGCCTCGCCTTGGTGTCCCTAAAGAAAGGATCTCAGCGCCATGCCTGCCAGGTTGCTGAGGACGATGTTGGAGAAGTCCAGCACGGGCACGTTGGACTTGGTGAAGAAGGTGATGTCTATGAGTATGAGGCAGAGGCAGAAGCTGGTGAAGGCGGAAATGAAGAAGAAGGCCCAGGCAGAGTCCAGCAAGTCTAGGGAAGGAAGAGAACCAGGAACACCAGGATCAGGGTCATGTAGGTGAGGACGAACACACGGCAGCGAGGGTGGTCTTGCAGCAGGGAGCCCCACCCTGGGGAAGGGAGGTTGGTCCGGAGGTAGTGAGGACCGTTGCAGAGAAGAGGGGACACACCCGGGGCAGTGGGGTCATCCCAGGGAAGGCAGAAAGGGGTCCTTAGGACAGAGGAGAAACGCGCCCTGGGAATGGGGAGTCTAGGGCAGGCCTTACAAGCATTGTGGTCTTGCTCATGCAGGCAGGAGACGTCAGAACACCGCACAACGAAGATGGTGTTGATGGGGATGGTTTGGGGCGGGGGGTCAGCAGGACCCCCAGGGAGTGTCAGTGGCACCTGGAAGTGGACCCAGGGCTGGCCCAGAGTGATGAGACCGATGATCACCGCGCCCACCAGGCTCAGCACCAGGCTCAGCTGGCGGCTGAGCTTCTTGGCCTGGTGCAGCAGCCGCGTGCCCACGGGCAGCTGTGAATGTCTGCGTTCAGCCCTGACCAAAAACCTGCTGCAGAGAGCCCACCGCCAGTGTCAGCGCCGCGTCCAGCTCCCCAGCCCAACCATCCCAGGTCCGGCTGCCAGACCCGGTCCCACCCAGTCTACCCTTCAGACTCTTATCTTCTCTATGTCCATCCTCTATACCCTGTCTCCCCCAGGTCCTGCCCTCCAGGTCCCCTTGCCTCCAGATCTAGCTTCCAGGCCCTGCCATCCTAAAATCCCCTCTCCAGATTCTGTGTTATGTCCTACCCATGGCCAGCCTGCAGGACCAGCTTCCAAGACCTGCCACACCTAGGTCCAACCTCTAATCTCTGCTATGCCAGGCATGTTCTGGTCCCTGTCCTTTGACTGCTGTCTCCCTCCACCCCCATCCCCTACCCCCCCAATTCTCACCCAGAACCTGGCCTTTTTGCCTGGACCTCTGCCTCTCACCTGGAAGAGCTGGTGTCCGTGGAGCTGTGTAGCGGGATGCTTTGGACATCGCTATCTGGAGTATTTTTGCTTAATTGGAGGTTGTACAAAGATTCTTTGAAGTCCTCCTGGGAGGTCCAGAGAATTTGTTCCATGCTTTCCATGCTGGCCTCAGGGCTCTCGGTAATTGAAGGGGGGACGTCCACACTGGCCCGGTTTGGGAACTTGATGCCTGGAACCCTTAAACTTTGACTCTGGGTGCTTGTCAAGTTGTCTCCCAAACTGGTTTGATTGGTGTAGGCAACTGATTCTACGCAGGCCAGGGGGATGTGGGGCATCGGCGAAGGCCTGGGGATACTGAACCTACGAATTTGGAAACTCGTTTGGCCACTTGGCGGAACGGTCAGAGTGTTGAGAGGGGTCACTGGCGCTGTGTCTTGGGGGCCGGCTTGGTGAACGCTGCTCACGGAGGGTGTCTCTTGGATACTCGTTTGGCTAATGTTAACAGTGGATGGTGTCTCTTGGATACTCTTTTGGCTAATGTTACCCAGGGATGGTGCCTCTCTGATACTGCCCCAGAGACTCTCGTCAATGGGCGATGGCTCTTGGACGCTGGCCTGGCGAGTGCGCAAGATGGACGAAGGCTCTTGGATGCTGGCCCGGCGAGTGCGCAAGATGGACGGAGGTTCTTGGACGCTGGCCCGGCGGGTGCGCAAGATGGGTGAAGGTTCTTGGATGCTGACCCGGCGAGTGTGGGTGACGGGCAGTGTCTCTTGGATGACAGATGGGTGTTCCTGGATGCTAACCCGGCGAGTGTGGACCGTGGGTGGATGTTCTTGGATGCTGACCCGGCGCGTGTGGAGAATGGGTGGTGGTTCTTGGATGCTGACCCGGCGAGTGTGGACAGTGGGTGGGTGTTCTTGGATGCTGACCCGGCGAGTGTGGAGAATGGGTGGCGGCTCTTGGATGCTGACCCGGCGAGAGTGGGTCACGGGTGGCGGCTCTTGGATGCTGACCCGGCGAGAGTGGGTCACGGGTGGCGGTTCTTGGGTGCTGACCGGGCTAGAGTGGAGAATGGGTGGAGGGTCCTGGGCACTTAGCCTGGAGGTGTTGGGCAAAGGGTCTGAAGTCTCATCTTGGGTGTCACTTTCGGGATCTTCTGTAAGGACATCTGCCTGGTTGCTCTGTTGGCCAGATGGGGACTTGCGGGACATGTGGCGGTAGAGGGCCAAGCCAGTCCCTGGGTGCACTCAACAGTCTGCCAACTGCCTCCGACCTTCTTTCCCGGAACCTCAGTGGCCACTGGAAGTCTGCTTGTCTCTCTCCGGGGTTCAGGCTCTGTCCCTTGGCCTTTTGACCTCTTTGTCCTTTCTTCAGTGTTTCTTGGTCTCTCCTACTGTCCTCAGGCAGGCCTCAGGGCTCCAGGCTGGCCTGAAGTTCGGGCTGCTGGGAGGTTCCGTGACAGTTGGAGAGGTTCCAGGAAGTTGGGATGTTGGCCATGGACGCATCCTGCACAGTGGACCTGTGTGAGTGACATGGGGGTTGGGACTGGGTCTGGGTGCATTCAGTGTGGGGTCTGGGCAGGGTCGGGATTGGGACAAGAAGAGGTCGTAGCTGGGTCAGAGAGGTGTCAGGACAGGGCAAGGGGTGGATTGGGGGGTAGGGAGCAATCTCAGAGTGGAGACAGGGTTAGAGAGGGGCCAGAGCGGGGTCAGGACTAGGTAGGGTTGAGTCACCAGTGTCTCTGAGATTAGTTCTTACAGTTTTCGGAGGTCCTGAAGTTATAATTCCCTCTTCCTACCTGCCTCACTCCACACCCCTTCCAGGGCCCTCTCTGAATCCATTTCACCCCTTTATTTATTACTAGAAGCTCAGTGCACAAAATTTGTGCACTGGAGGGGGGTTGTCCCTCAGCCCGGCCTGCACTCTCTTGCAGTCCGGGAACCTTTGGGGGATGTCCACCTCCTGGCTTGGGATTGGGCCTAAGCCAGCGGTCAGACATCCCTCTTGCAGTCTGGGGTTCTCGCCGTCCAGGACCCTTTGCTCCTTACCGCCTGCCTGCAGTGGAGGTGGGAGAGGCTCCTGCTGTGCTTCCCCTGTGGGAGCTCCACAATGACCACCAGGGGGCAGCTCCTGCATTGAGCTTCTGCCTCCTGGTGGTCAGTGTGCGTCATAGTGACCGGTCATTCCGCTGTTGGCATTTTAGGGTTTTATTATATAGGATAGCAAAGGCTGTGTGCCAGGCAATAGGGGTGCAGCAGGCGATAGGGGTGCAGATTTGTCCTCTATCCTAATGGGGGTCTGTCCTGGAAAACTGGTTAAGGAAAAAAAAAAATCAGTGAAGCCTTAGCTGATTTGGCTCAGTGGATAGAACATTGGCCTGCAGACTGAAGGATCCCGGGTTCGATTCCAGTCAAGGGCAGGTACCTTGGTTGCAGGCTCCTCCCCCACCTGGGCCCTGGTCTGGGCTCCTGAAGAAGGCAACCAATCGACGTGCTTCTCTCACATCGATATTTCTCTCTCTCTTTCCCTCTCTCTCCCACTCTCCCTAAAAAATCAATAGAAAACTATCCCTGGGTCAAGATTTAAAAAAAAAAAAAAAAAAGTCAGTGGAATAACGACTGACAAGTCCGTGAGGAATTGCACATTGTACTCTAGGAGCATTTAATGAGCAACCTGACTAAGAACTGAGGCTGTGGGGGTCAGTTGCCGGGGGTGGGGGTGTCAGAAAGGAGATGCGGAAGAAGTGACATTAGCGGTGAGGGTGATTAAGGCAGTCTGGGCAAAGGTGGAAGCGGAGTGCCCAGGTTGGAGGAGTAGGCGGGACTGCGTGGAGGTAACCAAGTGGGAAAGACCCTGTGAAGTCTAGTTAGTGAACAGTGGGACCCGGGGGGCCCTTGCCAGCTGGGAAGGTTGGCGGGACCACAGGGGCTTGGTGAATATTGGGTGTATCCCCTGCATTTACTCTTTTGACACCATGGGTCATGGCCTCGTGAGCACCCTCTGGAATCTGTGTCGTTGTTGTGCGCGTCCTGGGTTGGGATTTGTGACGTCGAAGGAGATAAGGGGATGAGGTCCAGAGAGGGGCTGGTTCTAGCGAGGGCTTGGGGAATGGGGACAGGAGGATGGGCTTGAGCTTGGAATAGGGTTGAGGATGGGGGATGAGTTGGGCATGAGGGTTGGAGATGGGCAGGGGGCTGTGTTTGGGGTTGAGGACCGAGACTATGGTGGGTGGCGTGGGGCTGTGAATGGTGCTGGAGACAAAGTTAAAACGGGGGATGAGACAGGAACGGAGATGGGGATGTGGTTGGCATCGGGGTTGGGGTGGAAGGGGATTGAGAACGGGGTGGAAGGGGAGGCTCGGGTGGGGACGGAGACACGGCTGTGCTCAGGGACGGACCGCAGGAGGATGCAGGCCCATCCTGACCCCCCAGTCCTCGATTCTTTCCCAGCGGACCCAAACTACTCCTGGGAGGAGGACAGAAAGTACATCCTGCGGGGCTGGGCCCTGGTCTTCAGCACCCTCACGACCCTGATGGTGCTCAGCGCGGTGGACGGGCGGATGGTCTACCTGGAGGGCTCCTACTCTGGCTACATGGGCTTCTGGATCAACTGCAAGAAGTACAAATGCTCCGACGTGGGCCAAGTCACTGGTCAGTGGGGCCATGGACGGGCTCTGGGGCACTCTGCAGGGGATCCTTGGAGCTGATCAGGGGCAGGGATCTTTAGGTGTCCTTGGGGGGAAATCTTTTCAGAGCCTTTGAGAAAGGGTTTCTGGAGATTCTCTGAAGGCCTTGTGAGGGGGTCTTCTGGGGTACTTTTTTTTCTTTCTTTCTTTTCTTTTCTTTTCTTTTTTTTTTTTTTTTAAAAAAAACACCACCGAAGAAAGAAAACAAAATCACCACTGAAGTGAGAAGAGAACTGATATTTTTTTAAAAGTATTTTTTCTTTTAAAATATGTTTTTTAAATATATATTTTATTGATTTTTTACAGAGAGGAAGGGAGAGGGATAGAGAGTTAGAAACATCGATGAGAGAGACACATCGATCAGCTGCCTCCTGCACGCCCCCGTCTTGGGGATGTGCCTGCAACCAAGGTACATGCCCTTGACTGGAATCGAACCTGGGACCTTTCAGTCCGCAGGCTGATGTTCTAACCACGGAGCCAAACCCGTTAGGCTTAAATATGTTTGTTTTTTTAATTGATTTGAGAGAGAGAGAGAGAGAGAGAGAAACATCGATGAGAGAGAACCACCAATTGGCTGCCCCCTGCACGGCCCTCACTGGAGAGCAAACCAGCAACCTGGTCATGTGCCCTGATCGGGACTCCAACCTGTGACCTTTTGGTGCAACCTGTGACCTTTTGGTGCCTGGGACAACGCTCAGCCAACCGAGCCACACCGGCCAGGGCTCCTGGAGTTCTTTCTGGCTCATAAGGAAATGGGAAAGTGAGCACTATACTTGACCGAAAGCCCGCCTGCCTCATCACTAGGTGGCTGGAAACACCATCACTTTCTCTCTCTCTCTCTCATATAACATTTTGTTTTTCCAGAAAAGATGACAAGAGGTTTCAGCAGGAACATTTTGCCTCCTTGTTGGTCTCTTCATTGCTTTTTCAAAAATATATTTTAAAATACATTATTACTGATTTCAGAGAGGGAGAGGAAGGGAGAGAAACATCAATGATGAGAGAGAATCCTTGATCGACTGCCTCCTGCACGCCCCCTACTGGGGATCGAGCTCACAGCCCAGGCATGTGCCCTTGACTGGAATCAAACCTGGGACCCTTCAGTCTGCAGGCTCTATCCACTGAGCCAAGCTGGCTAGGGCTCTTCATTGCTTTTGAGCATTGCAACAGGAGACAGCCCGGAGCCTGGCGCCAGAGTGCCTAGTTCAAATCCTAGTCCAACCACTTGGTAGCTGGGTGATCTTGGATACATTTTTTCACCTCTCTGTGCCTCAGTTTCCACATTTCTAAAAATGGCAGTAATAGCAGTACCAATTTGTGAGCTGTTAATGTGTGAGCTAAAACACATAAAGGAATGAGAACACTGCCTGGCACATATTAAGTGCTACACCAAGTTTAGCTATCCTATCTAATAAAGACGGAATATGCAAATTCACTGTCCCACCGTTACAAAGATGGCGGCGCCCATAGTCACAAGATGGCGACGCCTAGTTCCCTCAGCCTCCCCGGAGGCCCCAGTCCTTTCAAACCCACCGGGGGTGGCAGTGAGGCCGGATCCGCCCTCAGGCCCCCAGCTGCCCAGGGATGGCCCAAGGTGCAGGCAAGCCTCAGATGTTGGCTGCCCAGCTGCCCAGGGTTACCCAAGGCTCAGGTAACCAGGGCCGGCCGAGGCTTGCGCTGCCGGCAGTGGCAGCAGCAGAGGTGTGATGGGGGCGTCACCTTCCCATGGTGGCCGGGTTGCCTCATGCCCCTGAGGGCACCTGGACTGTGAGCAGACCAGGCTGAGGGACCTCCCCTCCAGTGCATGAATTTTCATGCACTGGGCCTCTAGTCTATAATAATAAAAGCAGAGTATGCTAATTAGACCAGATGTCCTCCCGGATGTCCTACCGGATGACCTTCCAGATGAAGAAGCCAGGGCTGCAAGGGAAGCCTGGGTCCCTGGTGCCAGAAGGAAGCTGGTGCTGGCAGCCAGGGGAAGGAAGGCCTACTCTTGCACGAATGTCATGCATCGGGCCTCTAGTAAGTTTTATAAAAACACTTTTCTTTTACCAGCTGCTGCACCTACCATCATTTTATTATTTGTATTTTTAAAATATATTTTTATTGATTTTGAGAGAGAGAGAAACTTATTTGTGAGAGCAAAATATTGATCGACTGCCTCCTACACGCCCCCTACTGGGAACTGAGCCTGAAACCTGGGCATGTGCTCTGACCTAGAATAGAACCATGACCTTTCTTTCAGTGCACAGGACAACGCCCAACTGACTGAGCCACACTGGCCAGGGTAACTACCTTTATTTTATTTTAAAAATTATTATTATTTTAAATCCTCACCTGAAGATACTTTTCCATTGATTTGTAGAGAGAGTGGAAGAGAGAGGGAAAGACAGAAAAATATCAATGTGAGAGAAACACATTGATTGGTTGCCTCCTGCATGCGCCCGGACCAGGGCCTGGGCAGAGGAGGAGCCATGCCCTTTTAAAAATTATATATATAATATAATTATATATTATATGTATAAGAGAGGATAGGGAGAGAGATAGAAACATCAATGATGAGAGAGAATCATTGATTGGTTGCCTTCTGCATGCTGCCCCCCCTCCCTGAACGTTCCCGTCAAAGCCCTGGCTGGGTCACATCAGTACCGCCAACCAAGCCTGGTGGCCAGAGCAATGCAATGCACTGATTGGCTTATAACTGGGGCTGAGAGTGGGGAACAGGTAGGAGGGTGACATGCATGGTGTGGAGGTAAGCCGTAAACATCCACTCTTTTCTGACCAAGCCACAGGATGGGCTGGTCTCTGGGATGACAACAGCCCAACAGCCAGTGTCGCCTCAACTCTCCTTCTCTTGTCTGCTTTCCTTTTTTAGTTTTACTCCCTCAGGTCTCCCAGCCCCCAGGAGGCTGGGAGCAAGGCTCAGGCAGCTCCAGGCTCCTGGTCTTATGGACCAGAGGAGGGACAGCTGTCCCAAAAACTTCAGTTAGAAAAAGTCTAACTGAAGGCTTTGATCATGTGCCCACCTTATGGCCCATCACCATGGTCTGGGGCATGGGACACTGTGATTGGCTCAATCAGAGTCACATGTATCTCTGTGGCCCCAGAGCACAAAGATGTGCCTGGAGAAGCCTTCCATCAGGGTTTTGTAATCACCAGAGAGCGCCATTGCTATTGTGTATATAGGATGAACCTTTTGCTTGCTGGTTAGGTGTTAGAGGTGTGCAGTTTGCCAGAAGCATAGCAGATGAAGTCTTAGCTCATTTGGCTGAAACTGTTCAAAAGCAGGCAAAGTAGGAAGGGGCTGTTCTTCGAAGGAGCTGCAAGTCTTGTCACACTGCAGTGTAAACTGGATAAATATCAGTTCTACTAGAGGCCCGGATGTCCTGAGTGTTGTGCACTCAGGGGTGGGGGGTCCCTCAGCCTGGCCTGCACCCTCTCACAGTTTGGGAGCCCTTGGGGGATGTCCACCTCTGGCTTAGGCCTGCTCTGTGGGGGATTGGGCCTAAGCTGGTAGTCAGACATCCCTCTGGCAGCCCAGGAGCCCTTAGGGGATGTCCGACTGCAGCTTAGGCCCCCTCAGGGAGCAGACCTAAGCCGCATTCAGACATCCTTAGCGCTGCTGAAGAGGTGGGAGAGGCTCCCGCCATCCCTGCTGCGCTTGCAGCCATCAGCCCAGCTTGTGGCTGAGTGGAGCTTCCCGTGTGAGCGTACTGACAGCAGGGGGCAGCTCCTGCATTGAGCATCTGCCCTCTGGTGGTCAGTGCGCATCATAGTGGCCAGTTCCACCATTAGGGTCAATTTGCATATTACCCTTTTATTATATAGGATAGTGAATGCAATGACATCTTTTAGGTACCCTGATTTTAGATATTTGTAAGTTTTTTTGTTTTTGTTTGTTGTTTTTTTGCATGTGTACATCTGTGTGTGTGCTCTGGGAGATGTATGGGGGATGTGGAGAATGTCTGTGTTGGGGGGCGTTCTATGGTGTGAATGGAGGTGACATTGGAAGAGGTTTTGGGGTGTGAAAGGGGTCACTAGGGGACCTAGGAGTGTGAGGGGAGAGGAGTAGAGAGACACCCACCTTCCTGGCTTCCACACCCCGGAACCCCTCTTCATCACTGAAGAGACTACAGTGTCTTGGATAACTTTGCACGTGTGTTTGGGCATGTCTGGGAGTGATAGTGAGGATACTGTGAGTTGCTGTGGGACATCTTTTGGGAGTGTGAGTGGGGCGACTTTGGGAGTAACTGTGGGGGTGACTCTAGAAATGATTGAGATGATTCTGTGGCGTGACCTCAAGAATGTGAGTGGGGGTGACTCAGGGGTCATCTGTGGGGTGACCCTGGTATGCGTAGTTGATTAGGAGGGTGTCTGGGGCTTATGTTTAGGGCGAATGGGGGTTGATTTGGGAGAACTCTGAGGGTGTGAGTGGGGATGACTTGCAGTTTACAGGTTCCCCGGGGGGTGATTTTGTCAGAGTCATATTTTGGGGTTTCTAGGAGGTGACTTTGGTGATGGGAATGGGAGTGACTTTGAGGACGTCTGTAGTCAAACTCTGGGGGGCCTTTGGGGGTACTGCTCAGGGGTGTCATTGACATGAGCTTAGAGGTTGACCTTGGAGAGCATCTGGGGGTGACTCTGGGACAATCCTCCCTCCCCCCACTTCCCCCATTCCCCCCAGTTCTCATCCACATGAGCATGGGCTTCATGATGCTGGCCTTGGCCACTTGTCTCATCCTTGTCACCACCATGGTCCTCTCCTTCTGGCCGGTCTTCCGCCGCCTGAACAAGACCGACCTTATCTTCAGTTTACTCAGCTTCAGCATTGGTAAGTGTGGGCCTGGGGGATGGGGTGCCCTCCCAACCCCAGCATCTGTGCCCTGGGAGGCGGATCTCAGACTTTTCTGTCCCAGGGTCACCTGGGTCCGTCTTTGACACTTTCTCTCACAGTTCTCCTTCCTCTGTCTTTCTCAGTTGGGGTGAGTAGGGTAGAGGGCGTCTCTGACTGTCGAGAGCGTGTGTGTGTGTGTAGGTGTGTCTGGAGGTTCTGGGCTACCTGCTTAGCCTAGTGTCCATCTCTGGCCCCACCCAAGCGCAGGGTTCCTGGTTATCCTCAGCATGACGCTCTTTGTAGCCAACTGCCAGGCCCTGAGACCAAAGCCATAGATTCCCTGTTTACCTACTACCTATGCTGGGGCAGAGGCGCCTTGATACTGTGGATTGGTCAGAGCTGCCCCCATAGGGAAGAAGGGGCGGGCCCAGAGAGAACCCTGGGCTGAGCTTTGCTGGATGGTTGTGAACCCAAGGAGGCGGGGCCTAGGGGAAGTGGGCGGGGCCTCCACCAGGCTGGGAGTCCAGTAGCCTCCCCAGCTCCTCCTGCCCAGGAGTCCTGAGCTACTTAAACTATGGGGGCATGTGGAACCAGGCCTCCATCAGCTGAGATCGTTGGGTGAGCTACTGGCGGGCTTCTCAGCTGTGAGGCACACGTCCAGACAGTCGGACGCAGACCGCAAGCAAGTCGTGGCCTGACCCAGTTCGCTCCCATGCTAGGGGATCCCCGCCAAGCCTCACTCAGTCAGCGTTTCTCAGGATATGGAGGTATCAATAGAGGTATAGCGTCTGGAAGGAGGGAGGAGATGGTGTTCTAAGAATTCAGCTCCTCTGGGAGGACAGGCTGTTGAATTGAGCTGTCCAATCATATTTTGCATCCATTTGACCAATTTTTTTTTTTTAAATATATTTTTATTGATTTCAGAGAGGAAGGAAGAGGGAGGAATAGAAATGTCAATGATGAGAGAAAATCATTGATTGGCTGCCTCCTGCACGCCCCACACTGGGGATCAAGCCCACAATCTGGGCATGTGCCCTGACTGGGAATTGAACCTCGACTGCATGGTTCAGAGGTTGACACTCAACCACTGAGCCACGCCAGCAGGGCCATTTGACTAATCTTTATTGAATGATTCCCTGTACCCAGTGGGACTGCCTTCAGGGTGAGCAGCTTTGGGGGCTGGGTTCCTAAGGAGCCTGGGGACATCTGGGAGGCAGCTGGATGCAGGAGCCTGGAGCGCAGAGAGAGGTCGTCAGGGGAGGAGAGAGGAGGTGGCTCAGCCCTGATCTGCCGGCAGCACGACAGCACCCTGCTGGCCCTCCAGGGGGCCCTGGGCCTCTACGACGGGCACACCCCGCCCTATGCTGCCTGCCTGGGCTTCGAGTTCCGGAGGAGCCGGGGGGCCCTCGACGACGACGAAGATGCAGGGTGAGGAGAGGTGGCGCCTGGGAACGGGCGGGCAGAGCTCTCCAGAGGAGGGATGGTGGCAGGCAGAGGGCCGCCCCGGCACCGGCCTGGAGGGGGAGTTGGCCAGGGAGGCCATCAGGAGGTTGACGGGTGGCCAGGAGCCCAGCTCCTCCATTCAGATGCTTGTAGATTTGAGGTCAGTGGCAGGGGAGGTGAGGAGCCTTGCTGCCACGCCTCTCTCTCTGCAGGAACGTCACCATCTCCCTCTTCTACCGCAACGACTCCGCCGGCCTGCCCCTGAGCCTCAGCCTCCCCGGGTGCCCAGCCCCCTGCCCACTAGGCCGCTTCCGCCAGCTGACCGCCCCGGCCCGGCCTCCAGCTCACGGGGTCCCCTGCCACGGCACCCATGAGACTCCCACTCCCACGGGTGAGGCCCTTGGTGTTGGGGTGGGAATAGGAGGGTTCAAGTCCTGAGACTCACCCCTCCTGTTCTCCCTGCAGCCACCGTCGTGCCCCTGTTGGCTGGGGCTGTGGCCATGCTGGCGGCGCTCTGCATAGGGCTGGGCTTGCTGGCCTGGCTGCATGCGGGCCTGGGGAGACCCTGTGAGTGCCATGAAACTGGGCACCCCTTCCCCACTGCTGACCCTGGACCCCAACATGTGTGTTCACCTCTTGTACCAGCTTCCATGATTTACTGTGTGCGCCTGTGTAGGGGGAACAGACACACAGAGCTCCCAGGCCTGGGAGTCACAAGTGGTTGTGTGCACACACATGTACATGGTTTGTGCACATGCATGTAGCTCACATGTAGATATTTGAACATTCTGCATGTGATGGCACACCTGTGCATGTTTGATAAGCCCCTATACACACGTGCAATCTGTCTAGTATCCAGAGAGCTAAGCCAGGTCCCAAGGCTGCGTGACTTGGGAAGCCACAGGCCTCTGTTCTCCCATCTCAGGGTGAGTCAAGAGTCAGACCTCAGCACCTACGAAATGAACCTCCTAGGACCAGCAGAGCAGGTGCAGCTGGACCATTCTCAGGACTGTCATCCGGCCATTTAAATAAAATGTTAGATTCAGGTCCCAGCCACATCTCAATGGCTCACAGGCCGCACGTGGCTGTTGGGCTCAGTGGGTGTAGCGCCCAGACAGCAGTTACGCTCCTGCAGCCACTGAACTCCCCACCAGCCAGGCATCAGGCTGAAGTGTGTGAACACCCCAGATCAGAGCACTGGGGGCGGGGGTGTTGGTGTGTAGCAGGCAGCCACTCACTCAGTGCCCACTACAAATGGCAGAGTTGGAGAATCGAAGGTGGATTGGGGGAGAGGATGTGGCTAAAAGTCAATCCCAGCTACCAGGACCCTCTAACCCTCCCCTGGGGGAAACGGGGTGCAGAGCCCCCCAGACTGTGAGAGGAGAAAGCTGGATCTACCCAACTCCCAGCACTGTGGGCAGGGGATCATGCCCTGGGCTCTGAATGTAGCCTAGTCACCCCACCATCACACCCATTGTTGATGCTGGACAGGCCTTAGGAGTGAGGCTGCCACGCCAGATGCCCTCTGTACTGGGTCCTGGGAGGGACCCAGCTTCTTCTCATGCAGGGAAGGCCCAACTGAGTTCTCAGGTTTCCCTGCCCGGCTGCTAGGGCTTGATGGAACATAGGTCTCTCTCAGTAGGGCCCATGGAGACAGGCGTGTCCAGAACCCTGCCCCATGAGGGTTCTGGAAATGGCTCTGCATGGGGGCCGCGTCAAGCACCACAGTTCATATGCAGCGATGCTCACTATTTAAGCCCTCACTCCCCACCCCCAGCGGGATTCCTGGTCAACACTTAACCCAGACACTGGCCAGAAACCACACATGCAGCAAGAGACACTGTGACTGGCAGTCCCTTCCCCAGGTGAGCAAACAGCAGGCTGGCTTCAGAGGGAAAAGGTGTTACAAACAAAAGTCTTAAGAGAGAAAAACCAAGACAACAGAGAAGAGTGTGCTTAAAACCAAAGTGCTGTAAATGTTGTAAGTGAAAACAATGAATTAGCAAATAAAAACAGTGCAAACTTTATGTAGGCCATGGGGTCTTCCCGCTGGGCCTGTAGTGCTTTGGGAGCCTGAGGGGGGCCCACCCAACATGCTATTTCAGCTGAAATATAAGAGGCCTCCTGGGTTCTTTACAGAATC
Source organism: Myotis myotis (assembly GCF_014108235.1). Lineage (NCBI taxonomy): Eukaryota > Metazoa > Chordata > Mammalia > Chiroptera > Vespertilionidae > Myotis > Myotis myotis. The sequence continues at coordinate 3,306,985 of NW_023416333.1, read as the reverse complement.
ACTGTGGCCAGCCAGTGACACTAATGAAGTAGCTACCAGGGGCAAGGACACCTTATTCTTCTGGGCTCCTCAAAACTAGGTGAGGGTGGCCTGCCCATAAAGAACACAACAGCCTTAGCCAGTTTGGCTCAATTTATAGAGCCTGCGGACCAAAGGGTCCCTGGTTTGATTCTGATCAAGGGCACATGCCCGGCTTGCAGGCTCAATCCCCAGTAAGGGGCATGCAGGAGGCAGCCAATCAATGATTCTCATCATTGATGTTTCTATCTCAATCAATACATATGCAGTGGGGCCTTGACTTACAAGTGTCCCGACTAACGAGTCTCTTGGCCGATTTTTTGCTTTGAGTTGACAGAGTAATTTGAATTAAGGAGCTCCTTAACGAACTCGGTCTTGGATCGAATTAAACTCGTAAGTCAAGGCGCCACTGTATAGGGCAGCCGTGGGCAAACTACGGCCCGCTTGAAATGAACTAAAAAAGAAAAAAAAAAAAGACCGTACCCTTTTATGTAATGATGTTTACTTTGAATTCATATTAGGTCACACAAATACTCTATCCATGCTTTTGTTCCTGCCCTCCGGTCCAGTCTAAGAACCCATTGTGGCCCTTGAGTCAAAAAGTTTGCCCACCCCTGGTGTTCCAAAATTCACGCAAGATTTGCAATTCAATTCAATTGCACATCTTGTGTGAATTTTGGGACACCCTATATACATATATAAAAAAAATACTCAACTCTTACATCTTAAAAACAAAAGGGCAGTCCCTCAGGGGACTTTTCATCTCCCCCCCTCCCCGAGGGCCCAGCTCCTACCCTCAGGTCTTGATGGAGTAGGGGGGAAGGGGGACGGGGGGTTGTGTGTGTGTGTGGGGGGAAGGGCCAGTGCTGCTTTTCCTCCAGCCTTGAGGTTGGGAGGCTGCAGCTACGTGTGGCCTCCTTGATGGACTGCTTGCCCACCTTCTCCTTGGACACGCCATGGCTCAGGAGCCAGCCCTGAAATCAGCCCTAAGGTTTCAGCCGTGAAATCGCCATCACCACCTTCAGCACTGTCATGTCCTTGAGTGGCAGGTTGACCAGCGACTGCTGCAAATGGGGCACGGCCTGGGCCAGCAGGTGCTGATGCAGGTTCTGTGTGAAGGGCATGTCCTCAGGTGTAGGCTTTGGTGCCTGCTCAGATGCAGGCTCATGGTATATCCACTCCAGCATGCCCATCAGGCGCACCAGCAGGATGCAATGCTCCATGATGACACAGGATAAAAAGGGCATCCCAATGTGTAGGATGGACGGCCAGTACTGGCGCCAGGCCTGCAGCAGCCAGGTGAGTAGCGCCTTGCGGCTGCCCTGCAAACCCTTGCAGAGGCAGTTGAAGATGGTGTCGCTGGTCAGGTTACCCAGCAGTGCCAGCTCCTGGGAATTTAGGGCCAGGGCCAAGCCGCCTTGGTCATACACCCGCAGGATCCAGGCGATCATGTGCTCCTCAGGCTTCTGCTTGAAGTGCTGTGCAATGGCCAGGAGCTCAGTGAATGTGTAGTAGCGGTGTGCTGGCCCCATATTGTTCTCGGCCATGGTCACAGCTGCCCTGGAGGGAAACAGCAGGAAGCACAAGGGGTGCTACTAAAGGAGCTGCAGGTAGGGACACAGGGGCACCAGGTGTGGCAAACAATTACAGCTGCAACACCTCCCTGGAGCTGGGGCCCCTCAGACCCCTGGGTGTCAAAGGTTCCAGGGGGCACAGTGTCCTCATGAGAAGTCAGAGCCCAGTGCTGGACATCATAGGGGCCCCAAGCACAGCCCATCTAATCCCACTGCTCATGCATCTACCTCCTTACACATCCCCACCCACCCATCCCATCTCTGCACAGTGGTGGTCACATGATTCAGGAGTGGTGTGGCAGTTTTGGGGGCTGCCCTCTCTGGGGGGCTCCGCTGTAAGTCCAGGCCACAGCATCCACACAGGAACCTCCACCTCAGCCAGGCAGGCAAGTCACAGATGGGTCATTAGTGGGGATCAAAACCAACCTCTTTAGCCCTAGCAGGTCTGGCTCAGTGGTTAGAGTGTTGGCCCATGGACTGAAGAGTCCTGGATTTGAGTCTGGTCGAGGGCATGTACCTTGGCTGCAAGCTCAATCCCCAGTCCTGGTCACGGTGCGTGTGGGAGACAACCAATTGATGTGTCTCTCCCTCTTCCTCTAAAAAAAAAAAAAAAACCAAACCAAAGGAAAAATACCCTTGGGTGAGGATTAACAACAGCAAAAGCCAACCTCGTTGGTTCTGCCGACTTAGCTACAGGGAAGAGGCAAACAGAGAGCACAACCATCACCTCAATGTGCATGGAGATTGCAGAAATAAGGCCCTTTCCCCTTTTCAAAAAGGAGATGGCGCGGGGAAATCAGTCTCTGTACATGCAGGTCCTCAGCTGTGGAACAGGAACAAAGCACCCAGCTCATTGGGCTCCTGAGGTCTGACGGACCAAGTGCAGAGCACTGTGCATGCTCAGAGTGGGTGCTCAGTACCTCTCATTATACCAACATCACCACAATTTAGGTCTTTTTAACTAGAAATTTGTAACATTAGAAACATGATTATTATGGAGTCAATAAGAATACTTCTGTTCTTACCAAGGATGGGAGGGGCTGTTGACTCCTGGAGGAACCACCTGCAGAAAGGAGTAGGGAGGGAAAGCAGTTAGCGGGGGTGCAGGGCAACCATAGTCCCCCATGCATCCCTCCCCAGAGCCAGGGCCCCTGTCAAAGATCCCAGGGGGCACCATGTCCTCAGGTGAGGTCAGAGCCCAGTGCTGGACATCATGGGGACCCTAGTCTCCCTCTTCACCCAGGCCCCAGAGCTACTTGCCTACAGTCCTAAGGGGACAACACAGACAAGAACGCAAAGATCCAGGCAGGAAAAACGACTAATACATGGCCCTGAGCTGCAACAACAGAACCCCCATCGCCTGCCTTCTGACACTGTATCTCATTGACACCTCAGTGGCTTATCCCTGGGTGTCACACTACTTGTATGACCTGCAGCACCTGACCTAAGCCCCACTGTTGAAAATGGGGATAGATTCGCCTTGCAGACAGGCTGTTGGCAGAATCCAATGAGATAAAGGTGTCCCCTTGGCTCAGCTCCAAGGTGGGTCCGATGAGCACATCCCTGCACGTGCTCTGCCCACACCTCAGGCCTGCTTTCCCACCCAGCTCCCCAAAGCATCCAGCTCTGGGCCAGGCCTGCATCACCATTCCTTGCTTCTTAACCTGGGGAAGCAGCTATACCAGAACCTTCTGAATCAGAGAAAAGTTAAATGCCTGCCATCAGGATCTGGGAGGATCTGATGAGTTCTCGAAAGTACTCAAACAGGGCAAGCACTCCCTATTGTGAGCTACTTTAGCAAAAGGAAACCCTTAAATCCAAGTTTTTTGTAGAAATATGCTGTCCACTTGTATGCATAGATCAGGGGTGGGCAAACTTTTTGACTCGAGGGCCACAATGGGTTCTTAAACTGGACCGGAGGGCCGGAACAAAAGCATGGATGGAGTGTTTGTGTGAACTAATATAAATTTACAGTCTTTTTTTTTTTTTTTAGTTTTCTTCATTTCAAACGGGCCGAATCTGGCCCGCGGGGCATAGTTTGCCCACGGCTGGCATAGATGCATGGTCCATGAACACAGACAATGGAGTGGTGAGGGTCTGGGGGACAGACAGGACACAGGACAGGCTGGAGAGGATCAATGGGGGAAAAATAGGGAACAGGTGTACTGGTTAATAATGCGGATTTTATAATCAAAACACGGCAATTTAATGTCCATTGCTAGCTACCCATCTTTCCGACAATTTGTGGATATCGTCCCAATAGAACTTTTCTTGTTTTGAGACAAACCATTCAGAGACCCAATTTTCCACTTCTTCATGTTTTGAAGTGCTGCTCAGAAAGTGCGTGTGCCATTGATTGGAACAAGTGGTAATCTGAAGGAGCAAGATCTGGTGAATACGGCGGGTGGGTTAATACTTCCTAGGCAAGATCTTTTAACGTGTCTTTAACTGGTTTTAAAGTGTGTGACGGTGTGTCATCATGATAAAATGACTTTGCCGTATCTTCTGGCCCATTCTGGTCATTTTATGATCAAAGCATGGTTCAAATTATTTGTTGCCGGTAGTGATCAATATTAACAGTTTCACCTGGTTCTAGCAGCTCATAATACACCACACCTTTCCGATACCACCAAACACAGATCATTGTCTTCTTTATGAAGCGATTTGGCCTTGCATCGATGTTGATGGTTGACCTGCATCAACCCATGATTTTGTGCATTTGGGATTCTCAAAATAAATCCACTTTTCACTGTTGGTCACAATTCGATGCAAAAGACTTTCTTTCTTGCCACTGAAGCAACATTTTACTGATGACTTTTCGGTTTTGCATTTGTCTTTTGTTCGGTTGATGTGGCACCCATTTTCCTTCCTTTAAATTCTTTCCCATTGCTTGTAAACAATCGGAAATTGTTTGCTGAGCAACATCTAATCTTTCTCCAAGTTGTTTCTGAGTTTGACTCACATCTTCATCTAATAAGGCTTGTAAGTGCTGGTCTTCAAACTTTTGGTTGACCTGGATGTTCTTTTGTCTCTCACATCGAAATCATCACTTAAAGCGTTTAAACCAGCATTCACAAGTATCTTGAGATGGAGCATGTTCACCATAAGCTTCCCAAAGTATATGATAACTTTCAGCAGCACTTTTCTTCAAAATAAAGTAATGAATTAAAACTTCCTGCAAATGTTTTTTTTTTGGCATGAAATTCGACATTTTAAGTGTAAAAATATCTACGATGTTAACACCTTCAGAAAATTTGACATGAAGTTTTGAAGCTTGCTGTGAATGCAAAATAGCATATGTATCAAATTGTACATATATTAACCTATGTGTAACTCCATCTATTGAAAAAAAATCCACATTAACCGGTACACTGTATGTAATACTTTCAACAACAATAATAAAAAAGACAGACACTATCTCCCCTGCCCCCCCAATACCTCTGTCAAGCTGGCACCTCCCTCCCTCCACACTTTCCCAGAAATTCCCTCTCAGTGGGCACTTAGGGTGAAGAGCACCAGCCCCTCAAAAGACAATTTGGGCCCAGCTGGTGTGGCTCAGTGGTTGAGTGTCAACCTATGAACCAGGAGGTCACAGTTGGATTCCTGATCATAGACACATGCCTGGTTTGTGGGCTTGAAACCCAGTGTGTGTATGTGTGGGGGGTGGGGGTGCGCGTGCAATCAATGATCAATGATTTTCTCTCATTATCTCCTCCCTAAAGGGCCTGCCAGCAAGTGTTGTAAGATCCAAGAACAGGGAACAGAGGGAAATCCCTCTTAGAGCCTAGAACACTTGCTCCTCTTTGGGTAACCTGTATCCAGGCCCATTTTATGACTTAGATCTTTGAAACACTTGCGAAATATCTGCCATGGTGCACTGTCATTTTAACAGCTGTGTGTCAGTAGAGGGTAACTTTATTAACTATAAGTTTATATGCACACAATTTATGGAAAGCTGTCTCAACTTGGCTAATATACTATATGCAGCCTAGAAACCAGTGACAGTATTAACTGCTAGCCACTGTTTCTTTTCTTCTGCTAAGTCTGAAAATTGGACTTTTGATTAGTCCCCCCAAACCCAAAAATATATGTATATTTCTTCCTTTCACAGCCTGTGCATTTCACTATATTCAACCCTTCCTTTCAAAGGCAGGATATATCGTGCCCTGCCTCCACCTCCCTCCCCCACAACTATGAGACAACAACCTCTCTGCTCTTGATATGTTGTGTCAGATGCTAGACACAGAAACTGAGACTGAGGCTAAGGAGTACAATCACTTGACTGATACCTCAAACCCACCAATAGCAGAGCTGGGATTTGTATGTAAATACTGAGCATGACTGTTCACATATAAATTAGGTCCCAGGGATATCTGCTGTGAAGTCACTCAAAATGCAGGTGTTTTAGACCTGGGTGGGTCAGGGAGTGGGAGCAAGGATTCTTACCAAGATGGGGTGGTGGTGGGTGGCCCCTCAGCTTGAAGAGACACCCGAAACAGGGAAGGACTTAGTGAGAGTATGTAAAGAAACAGTCTGGGGGGACCACTTGGACCCCCGTGTGTTAAAGGTCCCAGGAGGGACTGTGTCCTCAGGGGTGATCGGAGCCCAATGCTGAACATCATGGGAGCCCCAGTCCCTTGGCAACCGGGCCCCAAGGCCACTCTCCTTCAGGGATTGAGACCACGCCAACAGCACTTAAGAAACTGGGAAACATTAGGGGTGACAACGGCATTGTCATTAAGTAGAAAATATTATTTCAGGAACATTAAGTGGAAACTACTTTGGATGAAATCAATTTACTTTCGAAACACTAAGTGCTGAAAAAAATAACACTTAAGTGCAAATAACACAAACATGTGACTTGTTTCAAATATCAAGATTATGTGTATTTCCTGTATGTTTGAATATTTCACTAATAAAAAGTAAAGTGTGCCGAAACCGGTTTGGCTCAGTGGATAGAGCATCGGCCTGCGGACTGAAAGGTCCCAGGTTCGATTCCGGTCAAGGGCACGTACCTGGGTTGCGGGCATATCCCCAGTAGGAGATGTGCAGGAGGCAGCTGATCGATGTTTCTAACTCTATCTCTCTCCCTTCCTCTCTGTAAAAAATCAATATAATATATTAAAAAAAAAAAAAAAAAAAAAAAAAAAAGTAAAAAGTGTTGTTGCTCAGCCCTAACCAGTTTTGCTCAGTGGATAGAGCTGCTGCCTGCAGACTGAAGGGTCCCAGGTTCGATTCTGGTCAAGGGCATGTACCTTGGTTGCAGGCACATCCCCAGTGGGGGGTGTGCAGGAGACAGCTGATCAATGTTTTCCCCTCATCCATGTTTCTAACACGCTATCCCTCTCCTTTCCTCTCTGTAAAAAAAAATCAATAAAACATTTAAAAAAAGAAAAAGTGTTGCTCAGTAGTGGAGCATGGACTAATGAACCAGGTCACCGTTCAAGGGCACATGCCCGGGTTGCAGACTAGATCCCCTTTAGGGGGCGCTCAGGAGGCATTGATATTTCGATCTCTCCCTCACCCTTCCTCTCTGGAAAAAAAAGTAAAAAGGGGCACGGAAAAAAAAGAAACGCACGGGGCAGTGGCAAAAAGACGGCAATGCCAATGATGAATGAATGAAAAAATCTTCCCACTTGGGACACGGTGGTGTTTGGCGGGGGAGACGGGAAATGAGCTTCACAGCCGGTAGCCTAGGGCGAGCCATTGCCCAGCAGCCAGGAAGCCCAAGTCCAAGGCATTAAGGTCTGACTAGCCCAGAACTAATGTTTAACCGACTGTGCAGCGTGACGGGGTCAACAGGATTCCTGACGGCGGACAGAGGCCTCGTTTGTCTTCTCCTGAGGCCATTCCTATCCGCTTCTCGGAACACCAGCCATTCGCGTGGAGACCCCACTCCCACGTTCCCCTTCGCGGCCTCTGGGGTCCGAACTCGCCTCAGTCTCTGTTCGAGGCGGCAAAACATGCGCAGCCGCCTGGGGTGGGACACACAGCAGCGAGGTTGGAAGGGAAGTACGGGCGGCAAATCTCAGGAGAACTCGCCGCCTCACGTACCCCGCCCCCCAGGAAGACGGACAAAAAGGCGGACGCCAGGCCGCGCTTCGGCGGTGAGAGTCCTCCCTACTGCGCGCGACCCCGACCCGCTCCAGACGCCCCAAGATGCGGGGAGAAGGCCGTGGTCCCGACCACGCGACAGCGTGGCCATCCCGCCACAGCCCCGGGCACCTCATTGCACGCGCGGCCCAGATCCCCAAGCCCTGCCGCGCAGACGGAAAGAAACCGAAGACGAAGGAAACACTCACCAGAGTCCGACTTTCTCCTCAATGAACAGGGTAGGGCTCGCTCTCGCGTCCCACTTTATAGAGCGCGCCGCTCGCAGGGCCCTCCCCCCCCCCCCCGGCTAGTCTGGGCTCCGCCCCGAGGTGTCTATTGTCGGCGCCGGTGTCAGAGCCCCCCGCTTCCGTGCTTGAGGAAGGACAGTGTCTGTCCCCGTTAGTATCCTCCTGAACGTCGGGACATAATACGTTGCCCCCGTAGGTGGAGAACACAAATCGAGGAAATATCGCCGCCTTTTGTCCTGTCAGGTTCGTCAGGCACTTCGGTGGACGGCCCCAAAGGAGGATCCGGAAAAGGAAGGACCCCGAGTGGGGGCAAGGCCGGAAAGGGAAAACTGGCGGTGTCCGCGCCACAGCCCTGGCGGAAGAGGCGGGGCCGACCCCCGACGTAATCCCAGAGGCAGAGTGGGAGGCGGGGCCAGAGCTGAGATTGACAGGGGGAGTTCTGGGAGGGCGCTCAGGTGCCGAGGAGTAGAGGCTTAGCCTGGACTCTGGTTCGGGGCGGGGAGGTGCGGGGGGCGGGAGGCGGGGAGAGGGGGGCGGGCTGGGGTCCTGGACTCCCGGGTCCGAGGGAGGAGGACGGGGACAGGACTCGAGCTGAGGCAGGACCGCGTTTGGTGCTCGTTCCCCGGCTTTTAGATCGCCAAAGACCTGGGGGCTGGGTTTCATGGTAAGTTGGCGACCTAAGGCGTGTGTTTCAACAGACGTGATGGTAAAACGGTTTTTTTTTCTTCTTATATTTTATTGATTTTTTACAGAGAGGAAGGGAGAGGAATAGAGAGTTAGAAACATGGATGAGAGAGAAACATCAATCAGCTGCCTCCTGCACACCCCCTACTGCGGATGTGCCCGCAACCCAGGTATGTTTTTTTTTTTCAAAGATGAAAAAGGAAACTTTTCTATGTCAACCCACACACCGGAGGTCGCCGTGGTCAACAGTTTGGTGCGGACTCTTTATGACACACACACACACACACACACACACGCACGCACACACACCACACATGCATACACATACACACACGTGAGCGCGCGCATAGGCACACACACCACACATGCACACACATACACATACGTGCGCGCGCGCACACACACACACGTGAGCAGAACACACGTTGTTTAGCTGGTTCCCCTCGTTTTCTGGGGTTTTTTCCTTCCTTCTGGCTGGGAGATTCCTCTCGTGAAGTCTGTAGTCCGAAATGAATGGAAGAGATGCGAACTCCTCTCTTAGGAAAAACGAGGCGTTTCCTACCCGGACCACACGCCACCCCCGAGTGAAGCCAGGGCTTCGCTGTGGCCCCGAGGCTGGGAGTGGCGTGCCCCCGAGGCTGGGAGTGAGGTGCCGCGGTCCCCTAATCCTCCTCCCTCCCCTCCCTTGCCGGGGCCCCACGGGCACGCTGATTCCCGGGCCTTCTTAGGACCTGCCAAGCACACAGTTGCGCCCCAGGACCTTTGCATTTGCTGTTCCCTCTGCCTGGAACTCTTTCCCGCAATCTGACTCCATTTGCTCTCTTCCTCTCTTGAGCCATGATTCCGCTCAGGTGTCACTTTAGCAGAGAGGCCCCCCCAACCCCCCTTCTCTTTACAGAACAGACCGGTCTCCCTTGCACTCCTTTGTTTCTCTTCATAGCACGGACCCCCTAACACACCCAACTCTTCGTTAGTGGTCCTATTATTTTGCCTCCCAGATGAAATGTCAGTTCCGTAAAGACAAGGATTTGTGTCCAATGTGATCCCCGCTATAGATCCGGTGTCTGGCACATAGTTACAAATCAGCCTGCGTTAAAAACAAAAACAGCTGGCCGGGTAGCTCAGTTGATTGGAGCATTGTCCTGTACACCGAAAGGTTGCAGGTTCAATCCCTGGTCAGGGCACATACAAGCAGCAACCAATGAATGCATAAATAAGTGGAACAAGCCAAAACCGGTTTGGCTCAGTGGATAGAGCATTGGCTTGTGGACTGAAGGGTCCCAGGTTCGATTCCGGTCAAGGGCATGTACCTGGGTTGCGGGCACATCCCCAGTAGGAGATGTGCAGGAGGCAGCTGATCGATGTTTCTCTCTCATCGACGTTTCTAACTCTCTATCTCTCTCCCTTCCTCTCTGTAAAAAATAAATAAAATATATTTAAAAAAAAAATAAGTGGAACAACAAATCCCCCCCCCCCCTCTCTCTTTCTCTCTCTCTCTCTCCTTCACCTCCCTTCCACTTTCTCTCTCTGAAAAGTAATGGAAAAAATATCCTTGTTGGCCTAATTCTTGGTTGGCCTTGTGCCTCAAGTGTCTTTGTCATGATTCCCTCCCCTCACTTCTACCCTTAAGTCCCATCCTTCTACCCCACAGGGCCCAAGGGACGACCTCAGGAGGGATGACAGTTCCACAGAACACTGACAAGGTACTAAGCCAAAAGCATATTCTGGGCAAAAGCACAGATTTAAAAATACTGATTAGTAATTTGAGTGGGGGAGACTCAGAGGGGACTGAAAAGGGACAAGAGTCGTGGTGGTTGTGAGGGCCGGAGAGCAGGGTCGTCAGCCCCGTGGCAGGGAGCTGTGGGAGCAGGAAGGAAGGAGGGCCATTCCCATGTCCTAAGTCCAGATGGCCTGGGGTGCCAGGATGAACCAGAAATTCACGTAGTTCATGTAGGAAATGAAACCTGAGGGAGGAAGAAAGCAGAGGGGGTGAGGTGTAGAGTTCACCAGCCCCACCTGGACCCCAGTCCTCTCCCCATGCCCAATGATACCCCCTACCCTGTCCCCATACACATCCTTACACCCAACCTCAACCCCATTCCCTGCACTGTCCGAATCCATTTCCATATTCAATCCCGTCCCCAGTTCCATCTCATCCCCTACCCTGTCCCCATATACATCCCTACACCCAACCTCAACCCCATTCCCTGCACTGTCCGAGTCCATTTCCAAATTCAACCCCGTCCCCAGTTCCATCTCATCCCCTACCCTGTCCCCAACCCCTTCACCTGCATTTTCCTCAACCCTCCACCTTCAAACCCAAACCTAACCCATCCCCTACCCTGCCCCCAATAATCCATTTCCTAACCCAAACCCAACACCATCCTCATCCCCAACTCTTTCCCGGGCTGTCCCCCATCGGTATCACTGAACCCTGTCCAAACCCAACCCCATCCCAGCTCAGACCAATCGCCAGGAAGCAGAAGATGCCAGTCCACGCCAGGTAGAAGCTACGCCCCAGACTGTACGTCATGCCTTCCTGCAGGAACTCATGGGCCTGCAGCAGGTAGAACAGGATACCCAATACCATGCTGGTCCCTGCAGGAGTACAGGTGTTAGGAGGCTGGACAGCAGGTGTGTGAAGACCCGTGGCCCTGGCTGTGTAACTGCGTGACTCTTGCCCATTATTTCCCCAATTCCTTTGCCCCCCTGTCTCTCTGCTCACAAGCAGGATAAGAGGCTCCTGACAATGTCATAGCAGAGGGCATTGGAAGTGCAAGTCTTGGTCTTTCTGTGGGCCACGGGGGTGTCTAAAACCACAGGCTTTGGGGCCAACTGACTGGAACGCTTGTCTGGCCTCGGCCTCCCACCGTCGGGACACACTCCATCTCTCTGAGCCTCATTTCCCCCATCTGTAAAGTGGGCATAATTGCAGACACCATCTCCTTGGTTGTCAGGCGAAGAGTTATTGAGGTTGGCCCATTTCCTGGCACACAGGGAGCCCTCAAGAATCAAGCCAGATTACCATCACTGTACTGGGTCTTTACTTTGGGGTTTCTGAGGTAGTGGATAAGGAACTCTGTCATTCTGGATATTTTAGCTGTATTTTTGAATGACATGAATTAAAGATGATTTGTGAAAAGGAAAAGTTTTTGTTTTTTCAGGTAGTGAATGGAGTACTGGGTAATTTTTATTTATACATTTTTGAGAGAGAGAAACATCGATTTGTTGTTCCTCTTATTTATACATTCATTGGTTGATTCATGTATGTGCACTGATTGAGGATAAAACTCACAACCTTGGTGTATCGGGACGAAGCTCTAACCAACTGAGCTACCCAGCTAGGGCCTGGGTAGGGTAATTTTTTCTTTATGTTCATAGTATAGGAAGTGTTTTCCCTTTGATTAAAAGGGAGACTGGGCAGAAATTATTTTCTTATAGGAAAACGTCCTAGTTTAGAGGACATAAAAGTGAGGCGTTTTCCACCCCATATCCCTTAGAGTTAAACAATCAAGGAGAGCTAACAGACAGACTGGACACATAACATTTGCTAACACGGAAATGTCACCGTCACTCTCCAAAAATGCTCTCTTGATGCAACTGAAAGTTGTGGTCAATTACCCCAAGAGAAGACAATATCCTTCATTTCCAAATTAAAGTGCTCCCCACGGCCCCTTTTTCTAAAAAGTGTGATTTGACATCCAAATGGAACTAAACTATTCTCATCGGAATATAAATGTTGAGTTACTTGGGTGGGAGTATGGAGATAAGGACATGTACAATATCTACACCGGGTGATGACATTTCCCAGTTCAGTCCTCACGACATCTCCACGTGGTAGGAAGTTGGCTCAGAAAGATGAAGTAGCTTGAACAAAATCACTGGTGGTGGCGAGGAGGCAGGGGTTGGGGGTGGGGCTGGAACTGGAAATAGAGATGGGATCTTGGTAGAGGTTGAAGTTTGAGAGATAAGGATGGAGGAGGTGGAGGTGGAGGTGGAGGTGGAGGTGGAGGTTGGTGTTGGGTCGTGGTTGGGGGAAAGGATGGACTGGAGATGGATAAGAGGATGGAGCTGGGAATGAGTTAGGTTGAGTTTCAGAGTGAGGTTCACAGGCGATAGGGCGATGGGGTTGCAATTGGGTGCTGACGTTGGTAAAGGGGTGGGGGATGGCTTGGATTCTGGAGAGAAGATTGAATTGGCATGGGGGTGGGGATGGGCCTGGACAGCGTGGAAGGGGCGGGGGATGCGTTTGAGATGTGTTGGTGATGGAGCTGGGAAGTGAAGTGGGGGCTGGTATTGGGGCTGGAGATGGGGTTAGGTTGAAAATTTATATATTTTTTATATATATATATATATATATATATATATATATATATATATATATTATTGGGATGGGTTAAGACAGTGGTCGGCAAACTGCGGCTCGCGAGCCACATGCGGCTCTTTGGCCCCTTGAGTGTGGCCCTTCTACAAAATACCGACTTCTGCGCACGGGCCACAAAGTTTCAATCGCACACTACATGCGTGCCCGCACATGGTATTTTGTGGAAGAGCCACACTCAAGGGGCCAAAGAGCCGCATGTGGCTCGCGAGCCGCAGTTTGCCGACCACTGGGTTAAGAGATAGGATTTGAATTGGGACAGAAGGTGAGGATGGGAAGGGGATGCGGTTGGAGTTTGGAGGGAGCGGGTTGGGTGTCATGGTAGGCACCCGGCAAGGTTCGCCTCGCCTTGGTGTCCCTAAAGGAAGGATCTCAGCGCCATGCCTGCCAGGTTGCTGAGGACGATGTTGGAGAAGTCCAGCACGGGCACGTTGGACTTGGTGAAGAAGGTGATGTCTATGAGTATGAGGCAGAGGCAGAAGCTGGTGAAGGCGGAAATGAAGAAGAAGGCCCAGGCAGAGTCCAGCAAGTCTAGGGAAGGAAGAGAACCAGGAACACCAGGATCAGGGTCATGTAGGTGAGGACGAACACTCGGCAGCGAGGGTGGTCTTGCAGCAGGGAGCCCCACCCTGGGGAAGGGAGGTTGGTCCGGAGGTAGTGAGGACCGTTGCAGAGAAGAGGGGACACACCCGGGGCAGTGGGGTCATCCCAGGGAAGGCAGAAAGGGGTCCTTAGGACAGAGGAGAAACGCACCGTGGGAATGGGGAGTCTAGGGCAGGCCTTACAAGCATTGTGGTCTTGCTCATGCAGGCAGGAGACGTCAGAACACCGCACAACGAAGATGGTGTTGATGGGGATGGTTTGGGGCGGGGGGTCAGCAGGACCCCCAGGGAGTGTCAGTGGCACCTGGAAGTGGACCCAGGGCTGGCCCAGAGTGATGAGACCGATGATCACCACGCCCACCAGGCTCAGCACCAGGCTCAGCTGGCGGCTGAGCTTCTTGGCCTGGTGCAGCAGCCGCGTGCCCACGGGCAGCTGTGAATGTCTGCGTTTAGCCCTGACCGAAAACCTGCTGCAGAGAGCCCACCGCCAGTGTCAGCGCCGCGTCCAGCTCCCCAGCCCAACCATCCCAGGTCCGGCTGCCAGACCCGGTCCCACCCAGTCTACCCTTCAGACTCTTATCTTCTCTATGTCCATCCTCTATACCCTGTCTCCCCCAGGTCCTGCCCTCCAGGTCCCCTTGCCTCCAGATCTAGCTTCCAGGCCCTGCCATCCTAAAATCCCCTCTCCAGATTCTGTGTTATGTCCTACCCATGGCCAGCCTGCAGGACCAGCTTCCAAGACCTGCCACACCTAGGTCCAACCTCTAATCTCTGCTATGCCAGGCATGTTCTGGTCCCTGTCCTTTGACTGCTGTCTCCCTCCACCCCCATCCCCTACCCCCCCAATTCTCACCCAGAACCTGGCCTTTTTGCCTGGACCTCTGCCTCTCACCTGGAAGAGCTGGTGTCCGTGGAGCTGTGTAGCGGGATGCTTTGGACATCGCTATCTGGAGTATTTTTGCTTAATTGGAGGTTGTACAAAGATTCTTTGAAGTCCTCCTGGGAGGTCCAGAGAATTTGTTCCATGCTTTCCATGCTGGCCTCAGGGCTCTCGGTAATTGAAGGGGGGACGTCCACACTGGCCCGGTTTGGGAACTTGACGCCTGGAACCCTTAAACTTTGACTCTGGGTGCTTGTCAAGTTGTCTCCCAAACTGGTTTGATTGGTGTAGGCAACTGATTCTACGCAGGCCAGGGGGATGTGGGGCATCGGCGAAGGCCTGGGGATACTGAACCTACGAATTTGGAAACTCGTTTGGCCACTTGGCGGAACGGTCAGGGTGTTGAGAGGGGTCACTGGCGCTGTGTCTTGGGGGCCGGCTTGGTGAACGCTGCTCACGGAGGGTGTCTCTTGGATACTCGTTTGGCTAATGTTAACAGTGGATGGTGTCTCTTGGATACTCTTTTGGCTAATGTTACCCAGGGATGGTGCCTCTCTGATACTGCCCCGGAGACTCTCGTCAATGGGCGATGGCTCTTGGACGCTGGCCTGGCGAGTGCGCAAGATGGACGAAGGCTCTTGGATGCTGGCCCGGCGAGTGCGCAAGATGGACGGAGGTTCTTGGACGCTGGCCCGGCGGGTGCGCAAGATGGGTGAAGGTTCTTGGATGCTGACCCGGCGAGTGTGGGTGACGGGCAGTGTCTCTTGGATGACAGATGGGTGTTCCTGGATGCTAACCCGGCGAGTGTGGACCGTGGGTGGATGTTCTTGGATGCTGACCCGGCGCGTGTGGAGAATGGGTGGTGGTTCTTGGATGCTGACCCGGCGAGTGTGGACAGTGGGTGGGTGTTCTTGGATGCTGACCCGGCGAGTGTGGAGAATGGGTGGCGGCTCTTGGATGCTGACCCGGCGAGAGTGGGTCACGGGTGGCGGCTCTTGGATGCTGACCCGGCGAGAGTGGGTCACGGGTGGCGGTTCTTGGGTGCTGACACGGCTAGAGTGGAGAATGGGTGGAGGGTCCTGGGCACTTAGCCTGGAGGTGTTGGGCAAAGGGTCTGAAGTCTCATCTTGGGTGTCACTTTCGGGATCTTCTGTAAGGACATCTGCCTGGTTGCTCTGTTGGCCAGATGGGGACTTGCGGGACATGTGGCGGTAGAGGGCCAAGCCAGTCCCTGGGTGCACTCAACAGTCTGCCAACTGCCTCAGACCTTCTTTCCCGGCACCTCAGTGGCCACTGGAAGTCTGCTGGTCTCTCTCCGGGGTTCAGGCTCTGTCCCTTGGCCTTTTGACCTCTTTGTCCTTTCTTCAGTGTTTCTTGGTCTCTCCTACTGTCCTCAGGCAGGCCTCAGGGCTCCAGGCTGGCCTGAAGTTCGGGCTGCGGGGAGATTCCGTGACAGTTGGAGAGGTTCCAGGAAGTTGGGACGTTGGCCATGGACGCATCCTGCACAGTGGACCTGTGTGAGTGACATGGGGGTTGGGACTGGGTCTGGGTGCATTCAGTGTGGGGTCTGGGCAGGGTCGGGATTGGGACAAGAAGAGGTCATAGCTGGGTCAGAGAGGTGTCAGGACAGGGCAAGGGGTGGATTGGGGGGTAGGGAGCAATCTCAGAGTGGAGACAGGGTTAGAGAGGGGCCAGAGCGGGGTCAGGACTAGGTAGGGTTGAGTCACCAGTGTCTCTGAGATTAGTTCTTACAGTTTCCGGAGGTCCTGAAGTTATAATTCCCTCTTCCTACCTGCCTCACTCCACACCCCTTCCATGGCCCTCTCTGAATCCATTTCACCCCTTTATTTATTACTAGAGGCTCAGTGCACAAATTTGTGCACTGGAGGGGGGTTGTCCCTCAGCCCAGCCTGCACTCTCTTGCAGTCTGGGAGCCTTTGGGGGATGTCCACCTCCTGGCTTGGGATTGGGCCTAAGCCAGCGGTCAGACATCCCTCTTGCAGTCTGGGGTTCTCGCCGTCCAGGACCCTTTGCTCCTTACCGCCTGCCTGCAGTGGAGGTGGGAGAGGCTCCTGCTGTGCTTCCCCTGTGGGAGCTCCGCAATGACCACCAGGGGGCAGCTCCTGCATTGAGCTTCTGCCTCCTGGTGGTCAGTGTACGTCATAGTGACCGGTCATTCTGCTGTTGGCATTTTAGGGTTTTATTATATAGGATAGCAAAGGCTGTGTGCCAGGCAATAGGGGTGCAGCAGGCGATAGGGGTGCAGATTTGTCCTCTATCCTAATGGGGGTCTGTCCTGGAAAACTGGTTAAGGAAAAAAAAAATCAGTGAAGCCTTAGCTGATTTGGCTCAGTGGATAGAACGTTGGCCTGCAGACTGAAGGATCCCGGGTTCGATTCCAGTCAAGGGCAGGTACCTTGGTTGCAGGCTCCTCCCCCACCTGGGCCCTGGTCTGGGCTCCTGAAGAAGGCAACCAATCGACGTGCTTCTCTCACATCGATATTTCTCTCTCTCTTTCCCTCTCTCTCCCACTCTCCCTAAAAAATCAATAGAAAACTATCCCTGGGTCAAGATTTAAAAAAAAAAAAAAAAAGTCAGTGGAATAACGACTGACAAGTCCGTGAGGAATTGCACATTGTACTCTAGGAGCATTTAATGAGCAACCTGACTAAGAACTGAGGCTGTGGGGGTCAGTTGCCGGGGGTGGGGGTGTCAGAAAGGAGATGCGGAAGAAGTGACATTAGCGGTGAGGGTGATTAAGGCAGTCTGGGCAAAGGTGGAAGCGGAGTGCCCAGGTTGGAGGAGTAGGCGGGACTGCGTGGAGGTAACCAGGTGGGAAAGACCCTGTGAAGTCTAGTTAGTGAACAGTGGGACCCGGGGGGCCCTTGCCAGCTGGGAAGGTTGGCGGGACCACAGGGGCTTGGTGAATATTGGGTGTATCCCCTGCATTTACTCTTTTGACACCATGGGTCATGGCCTCGTGAGCACCCTCTGGAATCTGTGTCGTTGTTGTGCGCGTCCTGGGTTGGGATTTGTGACGTCGAAGGAGATAAGGGGATGAGGTCCAGAGAGGGGCTGGTTCTAGCGAGGGCTTGGGGAATGGGGACAGGAGGATGGGCTTGAGCTTGGAATAGGGTTGAGGATGGGGGATGAGTTGGGCATGAGGGTTGGAGATGGGCAGGGGGATGTGTTTGGGGTTGAGGACCGAGACTATTGTGGGTGGCGTGGGGCTGTGAATGGTGCTGGAGACAAAGTTAAAACGGGGGATGAGACAGGAACGGAGATGGGGATGAGGTTGGCATCGGGGTTGGGGTGGAAGGGGATTGAGAACGGGGTGGAAGGGGAGGCTCGGGTGGGGACGGAGACACGGCTGTGCTCAGGGACGGACCGCAGGAGGATGCAGGCCCATCCTGACCCCCCAGTCCTCGATTCTTTCCCAGCGGACCCAAACTACTCCTGGGAGGAGGACAGAAAGTACATCCTGCGGGGCTGGGCCCTGGTCTTCAGCACCCTCACGACCCTGATGGTGCTCAGCGCGGTGGACGGGCGGATGGTCTACCTGGAGGGCTCCTACTCTGGCTACATGGGCTTCTGGATCAACTGCAAGAAGTACAAATGCTCCGACGTGGGCCAAGTCACTGGTCAGTGGGGCCATGGACGGGCTCTGGGGCACTGTGCAGGGGGATCCTTGGAGCTGATCAGGGGCAGGGATCTTTAGGTGTCCTTGGGGGGAAATCTTTTCAGAGCCTTTGAGAAAGGGTTTCTGGAGATTCTCTGAAGGCCTTGTGAGGGGGTCTTCTGGGGTACTTTTCTTTCTTTCTTTCTTTCTTTCTTTCTTTCTTTTTTCTTTTTTTTTTTTTTTTTTAAAAAACACCACCGAAGAAAGAAAACAAAATCACCACTGAAGTGAGAAGAGAACTGATATTTTTTTAAAAAGTATTTTTTCTTTTAAAATATGTTTTTTAAATATATATTTTATTGATTTTTTACAGAGAGGAAGGGAGAGGGATAGAGAGTTAGAAACATCGATGAGAGAGACACATCGATCAGCTGCCTCCTGCACGCCCCCGTCTTGGGGATGTGACTGCAACCAAGGCACATGCCCTTGACTGGAATCGAACCTGGGACCTTTCAGTCTGCAGGCTGATGCTCTAACCACTGAGCAAAACCCGTTAGGCTTAAATATGTTTTTTTTTTTAAATTGATTTGAGAGAGAGAGAGAGAGAGAGAAACATCGATGAGAGAGAACCACCAATTGGCTGCCCCCTGCACGGCCCTCACTGGAGAGCAAACCAGCAACCTGGTCATGTGCCCTGATCGGGACTCCAACCTGTGACCTTTTGGTGCAACCTGTGACCTTTTGGTGCAACCTGTGACCTTTTGGTGCCTGGGACAACGCTCAGCCAACCGAGCCACACCGGCCAGGGCTCCTGGAGTTCTTTCTGGCTCATAAGGAAATGGGACTGACATATGCTTTGGAAAGTGAGCACTATACTTGACCGAAAGCCCGCCTGCCTCATCACTAGGTGGCTGAAAACACCATCACTTTCTCTCTCTCTCTCACTTAACATTTTGTTTTTCCAAAAAAGATGACAAGAGGTTTCAGCAGGAACATTTTGCCTCCTTGTTGGTCTCTTCATTGCTTTTTCAAAAATATATTTTAAAATACATTATTACTGATTTCAGAGAGGGAGAGGAAGGGAGAGAAACATCAATGATGAGAGAGAATCCTTGATCGACTGCCTCCTGCACGCCCCCCACTGGGGATCGAGCTCACAGCCCAGGCATGTGCCCTTGACTGGAATCAAACCTGGGACCCTTCAGTCTGCAGGCTCTATCCACTGAGCCAAGCTGGCTAGGGCTCTTCATTGCTTTTGAGCATTGCAACAGGAGACAGCCCGGAGCCTGGCGCCAGAGTGCCTAGTTCGAATCCTAGTCCAACCACTTGGTAGCTGGGTGATCTTGGATACATTTTTTCACCTCTCTGTGCCTCAGTTTCCACATTTCTAAAAATGGCAGTAATAGCAGTACCAATTTGTGAGCTGTTAATGTGTGAGCTAAAACACATAAAGGAATGAGAACACTGCCTGGCACATATTAAGTGCTACACCAAGTTTAGCTATCCTATCTAATAAAGACGGAATATGCAAATTCACTGTCCCACCGTTACAAAGATGGCGGCGCCCATAGTCACAAGATGGCGACGCCTAGTTCCCTCAGCCTCCCCGGAGGCCCCAGTCCTTTCAAACCCACCGGGGGTGGCAGGCTCGCAGTGAGGCCGGATCCGCCCTCAGGCCCCCAGCTGCCCAGGGATGGCCCAAGGTGCAGGCAAGCCTCAGATGTTGGCTGCCCAGCTGCCCAGGGTCACCCAAGGCTCAGGTAACCAGGGCCGGCCGAGGCTTGCGCTGCCGGCAGTGGCAGCAGCAGAGGTGTGATGGGGGCGTCACCTTCCCATGGTGGCCGGGTTGCCTCATGCCCCTGAGGGCACCTGGACTGTGAGCAGACCAGGCTGAGGGACCTCCCCTCCAGTGCATGAATTTTCATGCACTGGGCCTCTAGTCTATAATAATAAAAGCAGAATATGCTAATTAGACCAGATGTCCTCCCGGATGTCCTACCGGATGTCCTACCGGATGACCTTCCAGATGAAGAAGCCAGGGCTGCAAGGGAAGCCTGGGTCCCTGGTGCCAGAAGGAAGCTGGTGCTGGCAGCCAGGGGAAGGAAGGCCTACTCTTGCACGAATTTCGTGCATCGGGCCTCTAATAAGCTTTATAAAAACACTTTTCTTTTACCAGCTGCTGCACCTACCATCATTTTATTATTTGTATTTTTAAAATATATTTTTATTGATTTTGAGAGAGAGAGAAACTTATTTGTGAGAGCAAAATATTGATCGACTGCCTCCTGCACGCCCCCTACTGGGAATTGAGCCTGAAACCTGGGCATGTGCTCTGACCTAGAATAGAACCATGACCTTTCTTTCAGTGCACAGGACAACGCCCAACCGACTGAGCCACACTGGCCAGGGTAACTACCTTTATTTTATTTTAAAAATTATTATTATTTTAAATCCTCACCTGAAGATACTTTTCCATTGATTTGTAGAGAGAGTGGAAGAGAGAGGGAAAGACAGAAAAATATCAATGTGAGAGAAACACATTGATTGGTTGCCTCCTGCATGCGCCCGGACCAGGGCCTGGGCAGAGGAGGAGCCATGCCCTTTTAAAAATTATATATATAATATAATTATATATTATATGTATAAGAGAGGATAGGGAGAGAGATAGAAACATCAATGATGAGAGAGAATCATTGATTGGTTGCCTTCTGCATGCTGCCCCCCCTCCCCGAACGTTCCCGTCAAAGCCCTGGCTGGGTCACATCAGTACCGCCAACCAAGCCTGGTGGCCAGAGCAATGCAATGCACTGATTGGCTTATAACTGGGGCTGAGAGTGGGGAACAGGTAGGAGGGTGACATGCATGGTGTGGAGGTAAGCCTGTAAACATCCACTCTTTTCTGACCAAGCCACAGGATGGGCTGGTCTCTGGGATGACAACAGCCCAACAGCCAGTGTCGCCTCAACTCTCCTTCTCTTGTCTGCTTTCCTTTTTTAGTTTTACTCCCTCAGGTCTCCCAGCCCCCAGGAGGCTGGGAGCAAGGCTCAGGCAGCTCCAGGCTCCTGGTCTTATGGACCAGAGGAGGGACAGCTGTCCCAAAAACTTCAGTTAGAAAAAGTCTAACTGAAGGCTTTGATCATGTGCCCACCTTATGGCCCATCACCATGGTCTGGGGCATGGGACACCGTGATTGGCTCAACCAGAGTCACATGTGTATCTCTGTGGCCCCAGAGCATAAAGATGTGCCTGGAGAAGCCTTCCATCAGGGTTTTGTAATCACCAGAGAGCGCCATTGCTATTGTGTATATAGGATGAACCTTTTGCTTGCTGGTTAGGTGTTAGAGGTGTGCAGTTTGCCAGAAGCATAGCAGATGAAGTCTTAGCTCATTTGGCTGAAACTGTTCAAAAGCAGGCAAAGTAGGAAGGGGCTTGTTCTTCGAAGGAGCTGCAAGTCTTGTCACACTGCAGTGTAAACTGGATAAATATCAGTTCTACTAGAGGCCCGGATGTCCTGAGTGTTGTGCACTCAGGGGTTGGGGGTCCCTCAGCCTGGCCTGCACCCTCTCGCAGTTTGGGAGCCCTTGGGGGATGTCCACCTCTGGCTTAGGCCTGCTCTGTGGGGGATTGGGCCTAAGCTGGTAGTCAGACATCCCTCTGGCAGCCCAGGAGCCCTCAGGGGATGTCCGACTGCAGCTTAGGCCCCTCAGGGAGCAGACCTAAGCCGCATTCAGACATCCTTAGCACTGCTGAAGAGGTGGGAGAGGCTCCCGCCATCCCTGCTGCGCTTGCAGCCATCAGCCCAGCTTGTGGCTGAGTGGAGCTTCCCCTGTGTGAGCGTACTGACCAGCAGGGGGCAGCTCCTGCATTGAGCATCTGCTCTCTGGTGGTCAGTGCGCATCATAGTGGCCAGTTGTTCCACCATTAGGGTCAATTTGCATATTACCCTTTTATTATATAGGATAGTGAATGCAATGACATCTTTTAGGTACCCTGATTTTAGATATTTGTAAGTTTTTTTGTTTTTGTTTGTTGTTTTTTTGCATGTGTACATCTGTGTGTGTGCTCTGGGAGATGTATGGGGGATGTGGAGAATGTCTGTGTTGGGGGGCGTTCTATGGTGTGAATGGAGGTGACATTGGAAGAGGTTTTGGGGTGTGAAAGGGGTCACTAGGGGACCTAGGAGTGTGAGGGGAGAGGAGTAGAGAGACACCCACCTTCCTGGCTTCCACACCCCGGAACCCCTCTTCATCACTGAAGAGACTTCAGTGTCTTGGATAACTATGCACGTGTGTTTGGGCATGTCTGGGAGTGATAGTGAGGATACTGTGAGTTGCTGTGGGACATCTTTTGGGAGTGTGAGTGGGGCGACTTTGGGAGTAACTGTGGGGGTGACTCTAGAAATGATTGAGATGATTCTGTGGCGTGACCTCAAGAATGTGAGTGGGGGTGACTCAGGGGTCATCTGTGGGGTGACCCTGGTATGCGTAGTTGATTAGGAGGGTGTCTGGGGCTTATGTTTAGGGCGAATGGGGGTTGATTTGGGAGAACTCTGAGGGTGTGAGTGGGGATGACTTGCAGTTTACAGGTTCCCCGGGGGGTGATTTTGTCAGAGTCATATTTTGGGGTTTCTAGGAGGTGACTTTGGTGATGGGAATGGGAGTGACTTTGAGGACGTCTGTAGTCAAACTCTGGGGGGCCTTTGGGGGTACTGCTCAGGGGTGTCATTGACATGAGCTTAGAGGTTGACCTTGGAGAGCATCTGGGGGTGACTCTGGGACAATCCTCCCTCCCCCCACTTCCCCCATTCCCCCCAGTTCTCATCCACATGAGCATGGGCTTCATGATGCTGGCCTTGGCCATTTGCCTCATCCTTGTCACCACCATGGTCCTCTCCTTCTGGCCGGTCTTCCGCCGCCTGAACAAGACCGACCTTATCTTCAGTTTACTCAGCTTCAGCATTGGTAAGTGTGGGCCTGGGGGATGGGGTGCCCTCCCAACCCCAGCATCTGTGCCCTGGGAGGCGGATCTCAGACTTTTCTGTCCCAGGGTCACCTGGGTCCGTCTTTGACACTTTCTCTCACAGTTCTCCTTCCTCTGTCTTTCTCAGTTGGGGTGAGTAGTGTGGGGGGCGTCTCTGACTGTCGAGAGCGTCTGTGTGTGTCCGTGTGTCTGGAGGTTCCGGGCTACCTGCTTAGCCTAGTGTCCATCTCTGGCCCCACCCAAGCGCAGGGTTCCTGGTTATCCTCAGCATGACGCTCTTTGTAGCCAACTGCCAGTCCCTGAGACCAAAGCCTCGTATTTCGTACCTGTTTACCTCCTACCTATGCTGGGGCAGCGGCGCCTTGATACTGTGGACAGGTGAGAGCGGGCCGGCGCCTCGGGAAGAAGGGGCGGGGCCTCGGGGAGAAGGGGCGGGGCCTCGGGGAGAAACCTGTGCTGGGCCTGGGGCCCAGATGGTGGTGAACCCAAGGAGGCGGGGCCTAGGGAAAGGGGGCGGGGCCTCTGCGGAACTGGGCTTCCAGCCGCCCACCCAGCTCCTCCTGCCCAGGAGTCCTGAGCTACTTAAACTACGCGGGCATGTGGAGCCAGGCCTCGTTCACCTGGGATCGGCGGGTGAGCTACTGGCGGTGGGCCTCGCGGCTCAGTCCTATGAGGCACATGTCCAGACAGTCAGGCTCAGACCGCAAGTCCAGTTCGCTCCCAGGCCAGGGGATCCCCGCCAAGCCTCCCTAAGCCATGGTTGCTCAGGACACGGACGGGTACCTGGGCCCGGGGGCGGGGATCAGACCTCCACTGAGGCCCGCCTCCCTAAGAACATGCCTCGCCCTCCGAGGGCTGCTGACAACGCCGGGACCCTCCAGCTTGGGCCCACCCTTTGCTGCTCTGTTCCCGTCCAGAGTCCTCCCCTGGTCCCCATCCCAGAAGTCAGACACCGCCCCCTTCCGCTCTGCACGCAGCTCCCGCCAAGGGGCCAGTGGGTGTGGATCTGTTCCCATCCTAGCGTGGCCCCGCCCCAATCCCAGATAGGCCACGCCCAGATCCTACCTAGGCCCCCCCCAATCCTAGCCAGGCCACGCCCTATCCTAGCTAGGCCCGCTTCAATCCCAGATAGGCCACGCCCCCATCCTAGCTAGGCCCCGCCCCCATTGAGATAGGCCACACCCCAAAGCCACCCTTCATCCTCGGAACTCCTCCCTCTCCGAGGGCCAGCCCCGCCCCTGGATGCCTCATCTTGCCCCTGGGCGGACACAACACCCACCCAGCTTTTGCTGTCGCCCCTCCCCAGGAAGGCATGGCTTGCCACAGCGTCCCTTGCCCACCTTCCTGGCTTCTGCGCCACAATAAAATGTGGGCACCACCCCGCTCTCAGAGTCCGATCCTCCATTGCGCCCTCTCCCTCGGGGCAGGGTCGGGCCGGCGTGTGCGAGAACCGGCCTGGAGTCCCGGCCTCCTTCTCTGCCTGTTTGTCTACACCTGCCTCTGCCCCGTCCTTTCCCCTGTCCATTGCTGCATGCCTCCCGCCCCAACACAGGGAGGGCCGGAGACTCCGGCCCTGGCCCTGGAGATGGGGCGGGAGGGGGTGTGTGTGGGGGAAGGGGTGTCTGGGAGGCCAGATGACACCAGAACTCCATGCAAATTGGATGCATATTTGGTTTTAATTGGGGGGGAGGGACGGTGCGGGGGTCAGGGATAGGGCAGAGGCATTCAGGCATTGGCTGCCATGGTCTTCTTGATCCAACCCACGAGGGGCAGAATTCTGGTGAAGACCCCGGGCGTGTTGGGTCGGGCGCAGGGGGTTTGGCCCCAGGATGTGATTCCTTGAAGGACCCCGTTGCAGATCAGCGGGCCCCCGGAGTCACCCTACAGGAGGGGGAGAGAGTGAGGTCAGTGAGGCTGGGGGCTCTGCCTGCAGACCCGAGTCCAGCTGTGGGGAGGGACACACTTGTCTCCGGGGTCCACTCCCAGAAGGAGGTGGCAGGGTTCCAATAGGGGGACAGCGCGTGGAGTTCTAGCCAATGGGGGTGGGCACACAGGGCCCTGGAGGACAGTCCCTGCAGGGGGGAGGAGGAGGGGGCATCCATCCACAGGACCCTCCCACCTCAGGGCTCATCTCAGATGTCACCTCTCCCAGCTAGCTCTCTCTGCCCCGGGCGCGTTAGAGGGAGGAGGACGACGCATGGGCCACCTGATTGGGGGTGTGAGGAGGAAAGGGGCAGAGGAGGGAGCTGGAGCACTGGGGAGGGGGGCAGTATCTGGGCAGCCTTGGAGACAGATGCCTGGATAGCTCTCAGCCCCAGGCCAGAACCTGAGTCCCCTGCCCCTTGCCCCCCCCCCCCTGCCCCCCAGCATGCTGAGGCCCAGGGGGGAGCAGGTCAGCTCACCGCACAGGTGTCCTTGCCACCCTCCAGGTGTCCAACACACATCATGACGTCCGTCACCTTCTCGGGGTGGGCGTTGGCACACACCTTGTTGGGCAGGAGTGTGAGGTCCACGCACTGCAGCTCATCTGGGTACTGGACTGCGGGCCAGGGGGAAGCATGGCTGTGGCCGGCCCCTCCTGGCTCCTCGGCCCTCCTCCCTCAGACCCCGGAGTCCAGGTCCCCAGTCCCCCACCCCCTCCCGACCCCCGGTGCCTGGGTTCCAGGCTGACCTACATGGGTATGGGTTGGTGCTGCCCCAGCCAGAGGCGTAGCAGGTGCTCCCCAGCTTGGGGGCTTGGGTGGGCAGGGCCAGGGTCTTCACGGAGTCCGTGAGCTGCACGGGCTCGGCCAGGCGGAGCAGCATGAGGTCGTAGCTGTAGTCCTCCCCGGGGTGGGTGGTGTGGTTCTTCAGGAGGCTCAGGTTGAACTGAGGGTGCGGGAAGCTCTTACTGACCTGGACGTACTGCGCCCCGTCTTCCTCTTCAAACAGGTTGTGGCGACCCAGCCAGAGCTGGTAATTGCTGGGGGGAGACGGGGAACGCAGGGCATGAGGAGGGAGGAGGGGGAGAGAAGGGGGGGGGGAAGGGGCAGGGCAGCATGGGGCTGGGTCAAGAGAGAGAGAGAGAGAGAGAGAGAGAGAGAGAGAGAAGGAGGAAAAGGGAGAGAGCATGAAAGATTCCAAACTGGTGGAGACTATGATTCAAGGCTGATCCGGGGACAAGGGGAGTGAGGAAAAGGGCTTGAAGCAGATGCGGGGGAATGGGAGAGCGGGAGGGAGAACAGAGTAGGTGGGAGCAGAAAGGGGGCGGGATGAGGAAGAGCAGGAGAAGGTGAGAGACAGACAGAAGGAAGCAGCAGGAAAGAACAGAATGAGGGAGCAGAGGGAGAAGCAGAGAGAGAGAGAGGTGGGAGCCGAGGAGGCCAGGGAGTGACAGGGAGTGAGAGACCAGGGGGGGAGGGCAGGAGTTGGGGGAGCAGATGGGAGGAGGGGCCTGCGCCCAGGGCAGCAGCAGCTGGGCCTTCGGGGCTGGTTCCCCAGCAGGCGGGTGGCCTGGCCCTGAGCCCAAGGTCAGCGTCCTCCTTCCCTCCCCAGCACCTTCCCTTCTCATTCCTTCTCCTTCCCCCGTGGCCCTCAAGGCCCTCACGCAGCCCCACCGGAGACCAGCCCTTCCCCGTGGGGCTCCTGGAGGGCGGGGCTGGGCGGTGTGAGAAGCTCCCTCCCCCAAAATGTTGGGGGCGACCCTCCCTTTTTTTCTGGGAGTCCCCTTCAGTCCCATGCTGGGGGTGTGCGCACAGTAGTGATGGGGAGAGGGAGTGAGGCAGAAACTCAGAGAGAGAGAGAGAGAGAGAGAGAGAGAGGAGAGAGATCTAGGGGAGGGACAGAGGCAGACTGAGGCGGCTGTGGGAGGGCTTTCTGGTCAACCAGTTCCAGCCCTGTCTCTCTCCTTGTGACCCCAGACCACGACCTGTCCTTTCTGCGTCCCCTGAGGTCATCTGAAGGGTCAGTGCTGGCTGCCCAGTCCTGTGGTAGCACAGATACCCCCAACCCCGCCCCGATCCCTCCCCCTTACTCACTCGCTGATGCAGTGGGCAGCGGTGAGCACCCACTGGGGGTCCACCAGGACGCCCCCGCACTCGAAGCGGTTGTAATGGTACAGGGCCGCCTGCCAGGGCTGGGGTTTCTTGCACTCCCAGCCTCCGACGATCCGGGACTGGATGGGGGGCACGGCGCCTGCAGAGGGGGTGCTGAGTCAGGGCGGGTGGAGGTGGCCGCGGGGCCAGGGGACTGGACTGGGACATGGGGCCGGGCTATGGACACGCAGGGACGCAGGGGTAGAGGGCCCAGATCTGAGGACATCGGCAGGAGTGATGGGAAGGGCTCAGGAATCTGAAGGCTCTGAGACTTTGGGGGTGGAGGGGGAAGGGGGTGGTGGCTGGACCTGGGTGGGAGGATGTTTTGCTGAGAGCAGAGCTGACCCCATCAGGTACGGGGTGGGCTTTGTGGGGTGATGGGGGGGGTCTTGGCCTGTAGGACAAGAGGCTGTGGGTTCTGAGAGGGGAGACCAAGGTTAAAGGCCTCAAGAGAGAGGCTCAGAGGCTGGGTGAGAGGATTTGGAGGGTTAAGGGGTTTCCAGGCTGATGAAATGATTAGGGACCTTTTTTTTGGCGGGGGGAGGTTGGGTTTTCGGGGCTTCTGGAAAGGGTATGGATTTGGGGAATCAGGTCAAGAAGAAGCACCTGGGGAATGTGGGATGACTGGGGCTCCTGGTTGAGAGAATTCGGGGTTCCAGGCCAAAGAGTGGCCAACAGGGTCTGGCTGGGAGAGGGCTCCTGTAGGGTTTGGGGTCCTGTGACCAGGCCATGGCATTCCAAGGGGGGTGGGAGCCCCGGGACAGGGCTGGGGTCAAGACTGGGCTCGAAAGGCGGGAGAGCCGGTGATAGTCATTCTGGGATGGTGGGGAGTCTATGGAGCTGGGTCACAGTCGAGGGGGGCGGGCCGGAAAGAAAGGGGGGTCCCTTGGGAGTGATGTTAGGACAGGAATGGAGACAGAGGCATACCAGGGGCCAAGCAGCTGTGGGAATGCAGGGAGGACCCACGTGATGTTGGGTACTTTGGGGCGGGAGGGGCAGGACAGCTGGGCCGGGAAGGCATATGGGATCCTGGGGAGCGGGGGTTGTCCCAGAAAACCAGAGCTGTGCAGGGGGTGCAGGGGGAGAAGGCTCAGCTGGAGGAAGGATGCAGAGTCCACAGGGAAGGAGCAGGTGGTTGGGGGTGCGATGTTTCTCCTGGAGGACAAGGCCGGGGTGCTGGATGCGGGTCTCGGGGCAAAGCGTGAGGGAAGAAAGAGACGGTCACAGAACCCCCGTCGGAGGTGTCTCATGGCATTTGGGGGGTCCTGGGAGGGTTGGGGGACCGGATGCCAGGGACTGGAGGACCTGTGTGAGAGCTGACAGCTGGAGTGGTAGGATTGGGGGACTCGGGAGCCAGATCGTTGGGCCGTAGAGATCTGGAGGGGTGAGAGGGGGTGATCAGGGTCCTAGGGTCTGTTGGGATTGGGAGGGGTCCTCGGAAGAGTTGGAGTCCCCCAAAGAGCGAGCCTGAGGTGGCCCAGGATGCCCCCTTCATAGAGGGGCTGGGGCGGGATCTGAGGGGGGAAGAGTAGAAAGTTCTGGGGGTTCCTGGGAGTGAGGACTGTGGAAAAGGTAAGAAGGAGGAGAGGCTGGGAGAGAGAGGAAAGAGCCTGGGCCCTGGTGGGGGAAGGACTGTGGGCTGGAGGGGTGCAGGCTGGGGAGCTGGGTGGGGAGGGAAAGGACTTATATTATATTGGGAGGGAAGGAAGGCGGCGTGAGAGGCAGGGCCGGCTCCCCTCCCACATCTTCCCCCGCTGGCTTACCGGTACTGGCCAGGGACAGAGCAAGGCCCAGGCCCAGGAACCACATGGTGGCAGAGGTGTCGGGGGCAGGCAGGTGGTGAACCAGGAGGGCCACCCTGAGGAGCCTTTAAAAGCCCCTAGGGCCCCGCCCCTGCCCTGCTGGCACTCCGATCCTGGACACCTCCCCCCACCCGGCCTGTGAAGGGACGGGAGAACCAGCAGCTGCTGCTCTGAAGGGCCTGGAAGCGTGGGGGTGGGGGGTGGGGGGGTGGAGGGGGGCAGCCGGGGCAGGGCCCTGAGCTCCTGGGGTGTTGATCCTGGGGACAGAGCCAGTGAGGATGTCATTGGCAGTTAGACAAATCCGAGCAGAGCAAGGACGATGGGCCAGGTACAGCAGGTCACAGGGCGGAAAGCCCGGGTGCCTACCTCTCCCCCTCACCCCCCCTTCCCCGGTAAACTTTCCTCCCCTATCGCATCGCTCCCTGGTCCTGCTGTTTCGACCCCCACACCGAGGCCTCAGCCGTGTTTCAGCTCCGGGCCCAGCAAAGCAGCAGCACCAGAGAAGTGAGGCCATGGCTGCCCGTCAGGACCAGCTGCAATAACTAAGGACCCCTGACCCCGGGGCCAGCCAAGCAGTGGAGACCGGGACCCTGAAAGGGCACACCTGGGAAACGGACGCATGCGCTGCCGAAACCCTTCCCTGAGGCCTCCCCTGAGATTGCTCACCTGCAGGAGAGAAAGAAAAGCCCTTAAGACAGAGGGCCCAGCTCATGCTCGCCCTCTGGGGCGCACCCCTGCGCCTTTCCCTGCCTCCCCTCCCCCCTCCCCCCCAGGCAGGCATCTCCTAACCTCTAAGGGACCCCATGGAACTTGCAACCAGGGGAGCAGTGGGCAGCGGCACCTCGTCCTGGGCTCACCCCTGAGCCCGTCTACGAGGCCCCCTTCTGTCTGACTTCTTAGTGAGCCAGAGCGGCCCCACCTGGGTTGCTGCTTCTATGCTAAGCCCTTCCTTGTTTCACGAAGGGCATTTGCTGCGGCCAAGACATTCCTGCTTGCTTTGCTGCACTTCATCTCTCTCTTTCTCTCTTTTTTAAAAAAATATATTTTATTGATTTTTTTACAGAGAGGAAGGGAGAGGGACAGAGAGTTAGAAACATCGATGAGAGAGGAACATCAATCAGCTGCCCCCTACACACCCCCCACTGGGGATGTGCCCGAAGCCAAGGTACACGCCCTTGACCGGAATCGAACCTGGGACCCTTGAGTCCACAGGCCGACGCTCTATCCACTGAGCCAACCCGGTTAGGGCTGCACTTCGTCTCTTGACTGAAATCATTCCTTCAAGATGAGCACCGAGGTCTCGTCGTCTTGCAGGGAACAAGGGTAGGTGGGGGAGTGAGTGGGAACAGAAACAGGAGGTGGAGGAATCACAGGCTCCCCCTGAATACAAAGCTCCAAATTCCTGAACCCCAAGGAAGCCCCCGTGTCCCCTCAAATACCGACAGTGGGGCTCCAATTCCCTGCTCCCTGCACTGCTCGGAGCCGAGATGCCAACTTCTCGGCTTCTCGATGCCCCTGAAGTAGAAGCTTTGGCTTTCCGATCGCCTAGGTCCTCGAATCTATTGTTCCTCTCATAATAAAATCTTGGGGTGCCCATTTCAATTCTAGGCCCCTCCCCAGATCCAGAAATAGAAAGTTTCAGTGGTCCCCCTGCATATGTTCCCTGGAGTTTCAAAAACCATTGTTCCCCCAAGCAGTGTTGGGATCCCCTTCCCCTCCCCACCTCCTGGTTCCCCAGATCTCGATGCTCAAGGTCATGTCCTCAAGTCTCAGGAATCCATTGCCTTCCAAGGTCAAGAGCATCACCTCCTCCAATTGCAGTCTCTCCTCTCCCAATAGAATAGAGCAGTGGTTCCCAGCCTTCCTAATGCCGCGACCCTTTCATACAGTTCCTCATGTTGTGGGGACCCCCAACTTTATTGTTACAAATTGAACATAATGAAAGCAGAGTGATTCATCACAAAAACAATATGTAATTATCTCTGTGTTTTCCGATGGTCTTTGGCGACCCCTGTGAAAGGATCGTTCGACCCCCAAAGGGGTCTCGACCCACAGGTTGAGAGCCGCTGGAATAGAGAGTCCTCAGGGGCCAGATTTATGTACCTCAACATCCAGTGACCTTGAAAATCACTTTATTTTTATTTTCTTATCTCTGATGAGAATAAAAGACTAGATTCCTGCAGCCTCCATGGTACACCCTGTTCTCCTGGCTCTTTGTTTTTGCTTGTTTGTTTAAAATATATTTTATTGATTTTTTACAGAGAGGAAGGGAGAGTTAGAAACATCGATCAGCTGCCTCTTGCACACCCCTTACTGGGGATGTGCCCGCAACCAAGGTACATGCCCTTGACCGGAATCGAACCTGGGACCCTTTAGTCCGCAGGCCGACGCTCTATCCACTGAGCCACACCGGTTGGGGCTCTCCTGGCTCTTTGGTAAAATCGAGACAGCTCACCGGGTCCCAGTCTCTGCTTTAGGCCAGGACAGGAGAGTATTTGCCTTTTTGCCATGGCTACCAGGAAGCCGGGAACCAAACCTTGAAAAGAAAAATGTACTCATTCTTGACCATGTAGTCACGTGTGCGGAGATACAGCGCACTCCCCCCCCGTGCCAGGTCCTGTTTGAGTCCGTTCATATGAATTTCCTCCCTTAACCCTATGAGTGAAGCCATATGAGGGCCCTTGCTTCACAGCCGTGGAAACTGAGGTTGAGCCTCTTTCTCAGGGTCACACAGCCGATCGCATGCGTGGAGGGAACAGAGCCCCTGCTTTCAGGCCATTTCTCCTCACCTAGGGGTCAGGACAGTGGGTGGAAAGGAACCACGTACATCGGGTCTGGGTTCCCCGCCCGGTCTCTGGTTCCCATGTCCCCTCATCCCCAGAAGAAAGTCACAGAAACGTTTGCAGAGAAACTTGCACCCGTGCTGTTATCTTGGTGTTAAACAGGTGACTGTGAGCACCAACATTAGACCGGACAAGCCCTTGGCTAACACGGGGCCTTGGACAAATGGGGTTTTTTGGAGGGGGTGGGGGGGGCGGGTGGTGGCTGATTCTGTCCCAGGTCAGGATGAGCGGCCATGGGAGTGTGTGCTCAGTCAGAGACACGAGGGGTGGGGGTCGGGGTGGGTGGGTAGGTCCAAAACAGTCAGTTCCTCCTCATGGTGTCCCGGATCCAGTCCAAGTATTTGCACACTTTGGTGTAGACCCCAGGCTTGGTGGTGGTGTCGCAGGGGACGTCCCCCCAGGAGACAATGCCCTGCAGGATGCCCCCACAGACCAGGGGTCCCCCGGAGTCACCCTGCGGGGAGAAGGGGAAGCTGGAGTGAGAAGCTTCGGGTCTTGTGTTCCCAGCCTCCTCCGAACCACCATTCACAATCTCAATCCACATCCAACCCCACCCCATCTTAACCCAAGACAACCCAGGTGAACCCAACCAACCAGACCCCGACCCAACCCCACTCAGCCAACCCATGTCCAGCCCCACGCCCGCCCACCCCAACCCCGACACCGTTCCCATTCAAAACGGAAACAGATCCACACCCATGGCCCTGTCACTGGCATCCTAACTCCAGCCCATGCCACCCCAAACCCACCACCACATCCGCCACCCCAAACCCACCACCACATCCGCCACCCCAAACCCACCACCACATCCGCAACCCCAAACCCACCACCACATCCGCCACCCCAAACCCACCACCACATCCGCCACCCCAAACCCACCACGGTCTCTAACTCCAACCTCACCCGCATTCTAACTGCCCTTCCTTCTCCATCCCCGAACCCACCCCTAGTACCTTCTCTGGCCCCAAGCAAGCAAAATCCGACCCCCACTCCCGCCCCCCGCCCCTACTCCCAAACTCGGGTCCCTTCCTCTCCTCGGGGCGTGCCCCCCCCTTGGCTCTGACCTCACAGGAGTCGGTGCCTCCGCCTTCCACCCCTGCACACACCATGGTGCTCATCAGGTGCCCTGGGTAGTCCTTGCTACAGGACGAGTCGGAGATGATGCTGATGTTGGCACAGTGCAAGGTGTCTGGGAGATCCACTGGGAGGACAGCGAGCCTTGAGTGACTCCATCCATTTTTCGGGCCCGTGTTCTCTCCCGCCCAAGAGCCCTCCCCGGGGGACAGGGTCCCCACGCACCTGGTGACTTTTGGCTCCCCGTGGTCTCAGTCTCGTAGGCGGACACCAGGCCCCAGCCGGACACCACGCAGGGCTCGCCGGCTTGGGGGCAACGCGTGGGCAGTGACACGGGGCGCACTTGCGGGGAGAGGCGCGCGGGCCGGGCTAGGCGCACCAGCATGAGGTCGTCGCGGTGGGTGCGCGCCACGTAGCCGGGGTGCGGGATGATGCGGCTCACAGCCCGCAGCTGTTCGGTGCCGTCGTGCTTGCGCAGGTTGTGCTCGCCCAGGCGGACTCTCATGTGGCTGTGCAGGCGGCGGGCGAGCGATTACCCGCGGGGGCAGGGGAGGAGTAGACAGAAACATAAAAGAGCGGGCAACCTGGGGCGCCCCGACCCCTTTGGAATCTAGACATCCTATTGCCCTCCCCGCAAAGCCCCAAAGCCGATCGGTCCAGCCCCTGCCCTCCCCCCCCCACACACACCCCCTTCCCACCCCCAGGGACCAAAGCGCCCACAGGCATGCGCACGCCTGGAACTCAGTCCTCAGGCTCCAGCTGGCTCTTCTGCAGAGTCAAGGTTCTCAGACCCCTAGACCCTCCCCGCCAAGGTCCTCAGGACCCTGAGCCCCGCCTTCCTACCGGGTTTGGCAGTGAGCTGCAGACAGCACCCAGTATGGGGAGACGAGGGAAGCCCCGCAGTTAAAGCGGCTGCGATCGAAGAGGGCCACTTGCCAAGGCTGGGAGTGGGGCACGCACACCTCGCCCTTCATCACCTTGCCGCTGTTGTCCTGGGCTGCTGGGCGGGCGGGGGGTAGGGGTGGGGGGTGGGGGGGTGGGGTGTCAGAGTCTTTTTCTTTTTTTCTTTCTTTTTTAAAAATATATTTTATTGATTTTTTTACAGAGAGGAAGGGAGAGGGATAGAGAGTTAGAAACATTGATGAGAGAGAAACATCGACCAGCCGCCTCCTGCACACCTCCCACTGGGGATGTGCCCGAAACCCAGGTACATGCCCTTGACCGGAATCGAACCTGGGACCCTTCAGTCCGCAGGCTGACACTCTGTCCACTGAGCCAAATCGGTTAGGGCTTCTTTCTTTCTTAAAATATATTTTTTATTGATCTCAGAGAGGAAGAGAGAGAGAGGGAGAGAGAGAGAAACATCAAAGATGAGAGAGAATCATTGATGGGCTGCCTCCTGCATGTCCCACACTGAGGATGAAGCCTGCAACCTGGGCATGTGCCCCCTCCAGGAATTGAACCCTGGCCTCCTGGTTCATAGGTCGATGCTCACCCACTGAGCCAGGCTGGCCGGGCTGTGTCAGGGTTCTTTTCCTTGCACCCTGCCCTCACTATGTATTTTTCACCTGTTCTTGCCCCAAACATTGTCTTGATTTTTAGGCACCGCCCTCTCTCCAGCTTTTACAACTCCTGCTTATTTTCCCAACAACGGTGCCCCTGTCCCTGGCCCCCAGCCATTTGCCAAAGGGCTCTGGGAGGGAGGGGACAGGGAAGGGGCCAGAGGAGGAGAAGTGTTCCGTCATTGGGAGCAGAGACAAGGACAATGGGTATCGCGCAGGCAGATGGCCACTTGGAGCCAGCCGTTCAAGGTCACTGAGCTGTCACAGGCATCAACTGGATGTGGCCACTCAATACGGATGACACACAGTCTTGGCTCCGGAGCCTGGGCACCCCGGCCAAATGCAGTGTGTCATACGTACAAGGACACAGGCAAGACCACACAAGGTCATGGGCAAGGGGGCGGGCGCCACGGGTCTTCCACACGCGGGAACTGATATGGGCAGTGCTTGAAGCTGAAACTCACTTGCACCTACATGAGTTGCAGCTTCAGGAATCACAGCATAGCCGAAACCGGTTTGGCTCAGTGGATAGAGCGTCGGCCTGCGGACTGAAGGGTCCCAGGTTCGATTCCCGTCAAGGGCATGTACCTTGGTTGCGGGCACATCCCCAGTGGGAGATGTGCAGGAGGCAGCTGATCGATGTTTCTCTCTCATCGATGTTTCTAACTCTCTATCTCTCTCCCTTCCTCTCTGTAAAAAATCAATAAAATATATTAAAAAAAAAAAAAGGAATCACAGCATAGACCTTACAGGGCCCCGCGGTTTAGCTCAGTGGATAGAGCATCGGTTGTCAGACTAAAGGTGTCTGGGTTTCATTCTGGTCAAGGGCACGTACCTCGGTTGCAGACTCGAAAAGTCAATGGAGCCCTGGCTGGTTTGGCTCAGTGGATAGAGCGTTGGACTGTGGACTGAAGGGTCCCGGGTTCGGTTCTGGCCAAGGGCAGGGGCCTGGATTGTGGGCTTGATCCCCAGTGGGGGGGCGGGGGAGCCATGTGGGAGGCGGCTGATTGGTGATTCTCTCTCATCATGGATGTTTCTATCTGTCTCTCCCTCTCCCTTCCTCTCTGAAATCAATAAAAATGTATTTTAAAAAAATCAATGGAAAAATGTCCTTGGGTGAGGATTAACAACCACAACAAAATAATAATAAATAAATCTTAAAAAAATATTCACAGCACAGGGGTTCATATGTGTGTAGGAATGTAGACAGTTAAGATATGGGCGTGTGTGCCAGCATGCACACACACACTCACACACACACACACACACACACACACACACTCTCACAGACAAGCTTGCAAACAGAAGACACAGCGTGGGTCCGCACACATCAGGTCACAGGTGCTCACACTTGCACATGGGGGTGTGGACAGATAAGGTGGGGTCTTTAATAAAGGTACATGTGGAGCCCTAACCGGTTTGGCTCAGTGGATAGAGCGTTGGCCTGCGGACTCAAGGGTCCCAGGTTCGATTCTGGTCAAGGGCATGTACCTGGGTTTCGGGCACTTCCCAGTGGGAGATGTGCAGGAGGCAGCTGATCGATGTTTCTCTCTCATCGATGTTTCTAACTCTCTATCTCTCTCCCTTTCTCTCTGTAAAAAAAAATAAAAAAAAAATCAATAAAATATATATTTTTAAAAAATCAAAAAAAAATATATATATTTTAAAAGGTACATGTGGAGAGACACTGACCCCCCAGAACTTGTGCACAGGCATGGCTCTGTAGTATGGTGGTTAAATTTGGAGGGATAGAGTTATACCCCCTCAACCCCTGCCCCGCCTCCAAACATGTTATCTGTGAGTCTCTGAGCAAATTATT
The DNA here is from genome assembly GCF_014108235.1 of Myotis myotis. Classification (NCBI taxonomy): domain Eukaryota; kingdom Metazoa; phylum Chordata; class Mammalia; order Chiroptera; family Vespertilionidae; genus Myotis; species Myotis myotis. The sequence goes on along the minus strand of NW_023416333.1, from coordinate 3,270,733 downwards.
TGACCTCTCTGTGTCTCTGTCTCCTCATCGGTAAGATGGGATTGTGGTAAGGATGGGAGAGGTGTGTGTGTGCGATGCCTGACATACGGTGACAGCTTAATAAGTGTTAGTTATTTTAAACAAAGGACTCATGGATTTATTGATGCAGAGAGAACGTGTGGATGTCCAGGCTGTGGACAGAAATTTAAGCCAAAGTCAGTCAGATGTATGACCAGGCCCAGATCAAGATAGTCCAGGTCAAAACTGTGACTCAGGCCCAAGCCACTCTGTGGGGACTCAAAGGGCCATATCTGGATGCAGGGTCTGGCCCTCCAAGGTCAAGGACATATGTTTCGCTGGAGACATATTTATCCATCTCTAGATCAGCCTCCAAGCCAGTTGCTTGGTGTTCAAGTTGAACCTGAACCAAGAAAAAGTCCTGGATGTACAAGAAGGAGCCGTGGGGGGGCTGGGGGCTGGGGTTGGGGGCTGGGGGCTGGGGGAGAGCGTCACTCATCACATATGTGGGTACCTGGCTCACACATATATGAGCAGGACCTGCACTCCCCCTCCCTCCAACAGCACCACACACAAGGACACCCACGGGGATGTTTCAAGGTCATAGGACCGTGACTCCCTACACTGGGCGACATGCATATGTCCCCTCAAGGTCACAGCCAGGCACACAATGCCACCCACCCTGGGGCAGGATTTCACCGCCAAGATCAAATGCCCATGCTCTTGGCCCTCTAGGGTTGGGAGCTGGGCCAAGAGCCCTGGCAAAGGCAGGGAGAACTGGGATGAGGTGGACAAGGGACTTAACAAGGGAAGGGTGGCTCGTCCTTCGGAGAAGGGCAGAGGGTGCTGGCTGAACAGCTGGGCACCGAGGCCGCACCTGGCCAGTCCCAGCCGGAGGAGGGTGGGGGGTGGGGGGCAGCAGGGCGCAGCAGGCAGGCTGGGAGGCGGGGAGGAGAGAGCACGGACAGAGCCCAAGGGGATGCTGGCAGCGGATGGGGGAAGGGGAAGGAGGGGAGGTTGGAGGCTCCCCCTGGGGCGGAGAGGGTCATGTGTGTGAGGGAGTTCATGAAAGTCCCCCCTCGACTCCCCCAGGGTAGAGGCATCAGGTTACAGTTAACTTCTTCACGGGTGGTAGGTGAGTGTGGGCAGGAGTGCTCCTGCCACCTGGGGTCACCTTGACCTGGTGGCCTCCCCTCTCTGAGTCACAGGCCCCTCTTCTGCCAAAGGAGGCCCGTGGCCCACCCCACGGGGATGCTGCTTGGATCAGGTGACCCTCCCTAGCGCCGAGCTCGGCGCCTGGCAGGTACTGAGCGCTCAGCAAGGCCAGCGCATTCTTACAGGGCCTTCCTGGTGCCTCCCACATCTGTTGCTCTCTCCAGGGGCCAGTGGGGGAACCTGACCAGAAAGGGGCAGGGTCAAGAGAGGAGCAGCCCCCAGAACTGAAACCCGGGTCTGTGCCACCCCAGGGTGGCTGTGTCTGTTGTCATGGGCCTCACGTGGCATGGGGACTGCACAGCGGTCCCCCCCCCCCCCCCCCCCCCCCCCCGTGCGCCTGACAGCTGTTATGATGGAGTGAGGACTCAAAAGATATCGGCAGGTGGCCGAGGTGGGGCAGGGGTGAGGGAGGAAGCCAATCGTCAGTTGGTTTCTGGGAAAAGGAGGGGCTGGCAGATTGCAGGACCTGGATATGCTCAGGATGGGGGAGTGTAGGGAGCACCCCACTCCCACAGACGGGTCCCCACCTGGCCCGGGCCCCCCTCACCTGCAGAAATCAGCAGGAAGGAAAAGACGAGAAGCCACATCGTAGAGGAGGGACTGGGGCTCTGCTGATGTCTGGGGGAGAGGAGAGAGTGAACGGGGTGAGGCTGGCTCCTCCTGCCCCCATCGGGACCCCTCGGGACACAAACGTATCCTCAGGACACAGACATATCCTGCCTGCTGCTTCAGACACTTCTTCTCACCGTCCTCGTTCCCCAGCCCCAGCCGCAGCCTGCTCTTCCTCCCGGGAATCCCGTCTGCGATGGGTCTGCCATTCCTCCAGGCACTGGAGTAGACTCCCAGGTGCCCGCACGGCCTGGCAGAGCCCAGCACCGTTCTACCTGCCCCCAGACCAGTGATGGCGAGCCTATGACACGCGTGTCAGAGGGGACACGCGAACTCATTTCTTTGGTTGATTTTTCTTTGTTAAATGGCATTTAAATATATAAAATAAATATCAAAAATATAAGTCTTTTTTTACTATGGTTGCAAAGATCAAAAACATTTCTATATGTGACACGGCACCAGAGTTAAGTTAGGGTTTTTCAAAATGCTGACACGCCGAGCTCAGAAGGTTCGACCTCACTCCATCTCCAAGGTCCTGGCTCAGGAAACATTCTCTCCCCAGACCCTATGCCAGGTTCCTATCCCGCCTCTTGGGTCTTCCGCACCCTCCCTGAGTCGGTTCTTCCACTCAAGTTCCCACAGGGTCTTTCTACACCTGGAGTTGATCACGTCCGATTGGTGCTCACAGCTCGAATGAATCTCACTGCCCCCAGGGGAAAGTCCCAGCCCCCCCGGCCTCACTTTCGAGGACCGGATGGCTTCTCCCCTTCTGGCCTTGCTGGCTGGGTCTCCCATGACATAACCTTCTAGACACAGTGGATTCTTCCGCTTTCCCTCCTGCAATTTCATGCCTCCACGCCTCTGCTTGGGCTGTTCCTCCTTCCGGCTATGCCGTTCCCTTCAAGGTCCGCTGCCTCCTGGAGGCCTTTTCTGAGCTCTCCCAGGCCATGGTGTCTGCCTCCCCCGCCAGACAGAACTCCCTGGGGCTGGGGGGGTCCCCAGCACTGCCCGGCAGCCTCCCCAACTCCTCCTCCAAACTTATATTTCTCCCTGAGGCTCCGCCCCCACGTCTGGGAGGCCTTGATTCCTAACAGGTATCTCTCCTGGGTCCCACGGTGTCTGTTCTGCCTCCGTCACAGCACAGATCCCCAGGGGTGCTCAGGTTGGGTTCTCTCCGTGTCCCCTGCCCTGCCCAGCCTGGGGCCTGGCACGGGACGCACCTCAGGGAGTTGGGCTGCGCTGGCTTGAACCCGTGACAACTCCTGACCCTGTTCTTGGCTTTGGTACAAGTGATTTCAGGGACATCCTCCAGAGTCACTCCAGCCCCCTCCCTGCATCCCCATCTCTATCCCCCCCCCTCCCCCACCCCCCCACACACACAGCTCCTTCTTGTTTCTCTCCAGGACATTTTCTTGGTTCAAGTTCAGCGTAGACCACCAGCAAAGGGCACATGGGCCTACCCGGGTGACCTGGACTCTCGGCTTCCACAGGGTGGTGTACGTGTCTCTCTAAGGGCAGACCGTCCCCCCCATCTCCCCTACTCCTGTCCCAACCATCTTACCCCCTTCAGATTCTCCAGCAGCATCTGGGGCAGCTTGGATGCCAGGAGAAGGGGAGAGGGCACTGGAATGCTTGAATTTATAAGCTAGCCGCCCCACCCGGGCCTGGGGAGGTTGGGTAGGGTGGGGTGGGAGGCGGCTTTACAAGCTGGACGCCTAGGTGGCTGGTGGGGTGGGAGATGAGGCCTCGTAAACATTTATTGGGCTGAAACTTTTGTCTGAGTCGACAATGAGGAATTTCCCCTCCGGGGGGCCGTTCCTCAAGGCGGGGAGGGCGGGGGAGAGGCAGGATGGCCAGAGTTGAAAACTGGGGGTCGCAATACAGAGCCTGGATTCTGGAGCCCGTGACCTGGAAGTGGGGTCTGGGGCGTAGAAACTGGGTTCTAGAGCCACGCTTCCTGTGCCTGGAGTAGGGTTCTGGATCTTGAATTCTGGACTTGGGTCTAGAGTCCCAACTCTGGGTCTCTGATTCTGAATTCTGGACCCCCCGATTCTGGACTCTGGGTCTTTGCTTTTTCTGATGTCGGGTTCCGTATCTAGTATCTCCAATGCTGGACCTTGGGTTTTGGATCCAGACACCCGATTCTAGATCTTGAAGTCTAGACATCTCAATTCTGGGTTCGGAATCTTGGATTCTGGACCTCTGGTCCTGGATTCTGGATCCAGATCTCTGGTTGTGGATCTCTGATTCTGGCTCTCCAGTTCTGGATTCTGGATTTGGGGGTCTAGAGCTGGGGATTCATGGCCTGAATTCTAGAGTGTGACTTTTGTCGGAGTCTCCATTCTGGAATTTGGGTCTGATCTTTGAGCGACATCTCAGAGTTGGATTCTAGATCCTGGGCCTTTGAACCCAGCATCCAATCTGTGAGTTTGGAATCTAGTATTTGCAACCTAAGACTTGAGGTCAGAAATCGTCACACAGCTGGAACCTGGAGTATGAATGGTAGATTTTGAATGTTGGAGCCTGGATTCTAGAGCAGGGGTGGGCAAACTTTTTGACTCGAGGGCCACACTGGGTTCTTAAACTGGATCGGAGGGCCGGAACAAAAGCATGGATGGAGTGTTTGTGTGAACGAATATAAATTCAAAGTAAACATCATTACATAAAAGGGTACGGTCTTTTTTTTTTTTAGTTTTATTCATTTCAAACGGGCCGGATCCGGTCCGCGGGCCATAGTTTGCCCACGGCTGTTCTAGAGTCTAGGTCTTCTAGATTCTGAGATTTCCTGGGCTGACTTTGGAGCATGGTCTGGAGTTTCAAATCTGCATGGTATATTTAAGAGGCCGAAAAAAAAAGAATCCGGACATGGACCTGGTTGCCATGATTACTAGACTCCTAGAATCTTGACTCTGGAGTATAAATTTAGTGCCTGGAGCCTTTACTCTGGATTCTACAGTCTTGATTCTGGTTTTGAGGCTTGAAGTCTGGATTCTGCTTTCTGGAGGCTTGGTGATCATCACTAAGATGACCCAAAGCTCTGGGAATTTGAAGCTGTCTTACAACGCCTCAGAACGCGAGAGGGCCCTGGGCAATTGCTGAGTCTCTCCTGGCTGGTTTGACTAAGGAGGAGGCAGACAGAGCCGGAGGACTGGCCTCAGATCACGCGCTGAAATGATAAGCATGGCCCCTCCCCAAGTCTGGAAAGCCAGCCCCTTTATGGGAAGGGGAGCCAATATGGGGGCTGGGTGTGTAGAAGACCAGTGGCCAATGTTGATTTCCCCACAGATAATATGGGAGAAGGGTGGCATCTAACCCCCCATAAGCAGAGTCCGAGGGCGGGCTCACCGGGTGGGCAACCTGCCCTGCTCCCAGCACGGTGACATCTGCGTCCCCCTCCCTCCCATCCTGGCAAGTCAGACCTGGGTGATGGGTGCCTTCCTGGGCATCTCCCCACACGTCCTTCACCTTAACCACAGCCCGAGTCCCGCCCTGTACCCTGCTCCTCCTCCTCCTCCTCCTCCTCCCTGGAGTCTTTCATCAACTCTCGTGGTTCAACCACCAACCACGTAGATCTCCTCCATTTGACCCTGAGCTCCTGCCTAGGGCGGCCACCTGGTCCTGGGAGGCCCCTCTCACTCCGTGTGTCCTGACTCATCTCTCTCTCTTTTTCCCCAAACTGGCCTCCTCCCATGTTTCCCATCTGAGGGACAGCCCCACCGTCCACCTCGCCATGTGGCGACCTCTGCTCCTGTCCCTTACAGCCCCAAGGTCCCCGGTCTGGCTCCTTCCTGTCCCTGCCTCTCTCTGCCTCGTTCTCTCCTCTCTGTGCCCTGGGCCTGGCTGCAGCTCAGGTGTCCTCCTCTGCCCCTGGCCCCTCACCCCAGCCTCCTCCCCGACCTCCCACCGGCCAGTTCATTCCCTCCGTCCATCACCAGGTGGCCTCCGAGGGCTGTCTATGCTCAGACCCGCCCTGCCCCTCCCTGCTCACAGCCCCTCCAGCTCCTCGCTGCCCTTGGACAGGTCCCCACCGTCAGCCTGCGCTGGAGGTCCTTTGAGATCCGCCTGCCAGGACAAGTCTTATCGTAAAACCCGCCCCCCCCCCCCCCCCAGGGAGAGAGTTCCTGCAGGGGGACTGGGGGCCCCAGACTCCGGGGTCAGCGGGAGGAGCCGTGAGGAACCTCTCCTGCCCGGTTTCCAGGCGGGTCTGGTATCCGACTGCCTCTGGTGCGTGGACCTGGGACTCCTGCCCAACGTCGTGTGTGTCGGAACCGAGTGATTAAAGAGCAAAGACGGCATGCTCTTTGCTGGCGGGGTCCTGAGGGGCCTGGGAGCCCGGGCAGTGCTGGGCAGAAGCAGGACAGGGTCTGGCTGGTCTGCTCACCGGCTCCCTCTGGCGTCCGTGCGGCAGACTGCAGAGGCGAGGTTACAGTAACCAGGTTGGTGGCAGAGGGCAGGGAAAAGGGGGTCTCCTTCTCATTCCTTTAGAGCAGCGGTTCTCAACCTTCCCAATGCCGCGACCCTTTCATACAGCTCCTCATGTGGTGGGGACCCCCAGCCATAAAATTGTGTTCGTTGCTACTTCATCACTGTCATGTTGCTACTGTTACGAATCGTCATGTAAATATCTGATATGCAGGGTGTCTTTTCATTGTGACAAATGGAACATAATGAAAGCATAGTGATTCATCACGAAAACCATATGTAATTATATATGTGTTTTCCGATGGCCTTAGGCGACCCCTGTGAAAGGGTCGTTTGACCCCCAAAGGGGTCGCGACCCACAGGTTGAGAACCGCTGCTTTAAATAAGCCGGCAGGACTTGCTGACGGAGCACAGGCGGGCGTGAGAAGCAGCGAGGAGTCAAGGGTGATCCTGTTTTGACCTGAGTAGCTGTGCAGCTATACTCTACCCAGCCCTACCCCACCCACGCACAGGGGTGCCCCCGCTCCATCCCCACCAAGGCCACTTGAGCCCAGGGTGTTCACTGACCTGCTCCTCTTCCACCCCCGGGGTCCCCAGTCCTCCAGACACTTAGCTTCCCTCTACTCTCCCTCATCAACCCTTCCCACACCTGGTGCCTCCTGTGCCCTGACTCCCACTGGGGTCCCCTCCATCCCCTGCTCCAGCCCCAGGTTAAGCTTTGCTCCTAGCAAACTCTCATGGTAGCCTCCCTCTTCTTCCTCTCCTCCACCTCCACCTCCACCTCCTTCTTCTTCACATTTAATCACCTTTATTCATTTATTTGTTGTTGTCAATCCTCACCCGAGGATATTTTCCCATTGATTTTCAGAGAGAGTGGAAGAGAGAGGGAAAGACGAGAGAGAAACTTTGATGTGAGAGAAACACATTGATTGGTTGCCTCCTGCAGGAGCCCTGGCCAGGGCCCGGGCCCGGGGAGCAGCCTGCAACCGAGGTACATGCACTCGACTGGAATCAAACCCGGGACCCTTTGGTCCGCAGACCAATACTCTATCCACTGAGCCAAACTGGCTGGGGCTGCATTCAGTATTAAAGCTTCTTTGCTGGAATTTGTCATGAGGAGCCTCCAGATTGAACTTCAAACAGCCCCTTGAGCCCCAGCCGATGTGGCTCAGTTGGTTAGAGTGTCGTCCTGTGCACCATAGGGCCCCAGGTTTGATTTCCCCATCAGAGCACATACCCAGGTTGCATGCTGAAGGCAACTGGTCAATGTTTTTTTTCATCTCTCTCTCTCTAAAAATTAATGAAAAACATATTCTTGGGTGAGGATTAAAACAAAAAACCCACAATAAAGAGTGAAAAAATAACAAGAGTGTATCCTCGGTGAGGATTAAAAAAAAACAGAAGTAAACTCTCTTATTAAAAACGTTATATTGACTCCCTGTGGCAATGGCCCTCATTTGGCTATCCTGGCTTAAATAACAGATTCTACCGAAATTAAAACAGAAATTTCACTTACGTCTTTCTCATTCTTTTAAGGTGGCTACTGGGAAATGTAAAATGACATAGGCGGCTCCCACTGTATTTTGATTGGACAGCGTGGCTTTGGAGGAATTAGGAATCAAAGATGAACAAAACAGAAGACGCTTACGGGGTATTGAGTGGTCTTAAGGGGAGACGGCCGGAAGCATGTTGTAAACGGGTGGTGGCAGGGGGCCGGTGGGAGTTCTTTCTTTTTCCTGCTGACGTGGTGCCAGGAATGTCTCTCATCTGTAACCTTGCTCTCAATAGCAGGCCTTCGTCCGGGCTGCTGTGCCATAGCCCGCAGCCACGGGATAGACCTACAGGCCTGACCTGGAAGACTTTGACGACACCGGAGTAGAAGTTAGGATCTTCATGTGTCCCTGCTTGGACCTCATCTCACAGCCTCTCCCCGTCTCTCGCACCTGCCCCACCTGCCCAGTGCTGCTGCTTAAGACTTGTGAAGCGCAGTCCACCTCAGGACATTTGCACTGGCTGTTTCTCCTACCCAGAATGCTCTTTGCCTAGCCGGTGTGGCTCAGTCGGTTGGAGCGTTCGTTGGCCAGGGCACCGGAAGGTCATGGGTTTGATTCCTGGTCAGGACACATGCCTGGATTGCGGGTGTATGGGAGGCAACCAATCGAGTTTCTCTCTCACATGGATGTTTCTGTCTCTCTTCTTCCCTCCCTCTCAAAAAATAAAAATAAAATAAAATGTGTCATCTCCAGGGATCACTTCGTAAATTATGTAATCATCTAACACTATGCTGTACACCTGAAAGAAATGTATTACAAATACTATTGAATGGCAATTGTAATTGAAAAAAATAAAAATAAAAAAGGATAAATGAAATAAAGTGTCCCCCCCCCCCCCTCAGAGTAGCTTTCCCTGGCTCCCTCCTCCCCATTTACGTACGGTGGCTTTCTTTACCCTTATTATCAGTATATGCACTCTGATTATATGTACCCTTATATATTTATTACATAGGTAAGCTATATAACCTCACATATACTCTCCTCAGTGTAAAATTTACCAGTATAAACATCTGTATTCATTTCCTATTGCTGCTTTGTGAAATGACCACAAATTTACTAGCTTAAAACAACATATAGCTATTCTCTTCTGGAAGTCAAAGTCAAAAGTTAGTCTCAAAAACAAACAAAAAAACACACATAAAGTTAGTCTCACTGGGCCGAGGCAGTGTGGCTCAGTGGTTGAGTGTCAATCCATGAACCAAGAGGTCACGGGTTTGATTCCCCGTCAGGGCACAAGCCTGGGTTGCAGGCTCAGTCCTCGGTGCGGCCTCCGGAGGGGAGGTGTACAGGAAGTAACAGAGATCGATGCTGATGTTTCTCTCTCATTGATGTTTCTCTCTCTCTCTCCCTCTCCCTCTCTCTCTACAAAAAATAAATAAATAAATATATTAGAAGAAAATCAATAAAATAGATTTTGGTTACCTGATGGAGCAGGTCCCAACACCTTGCTATTAAAAAAAAGTTAGCCTCAGGGGGCTCAGTCCATCCGGGAAGCTCTCAGGGAGAACCCATTCCTTGCCGTCTTGGCCGGAGGGTGGTCCCTTCCTCCAGCATCACAGCCAGCAGTGGCATCGCCCCACCCTCTGCTCCCACGGTCCTATGGCCCCGTCTAACTCGGATGCTCTTGCCTCTCTCTTCCAAGGACCCTCGTGGTTTTATGGGGCCACTGAGATAATCCAGAAGCCACATCCCGCGTGGCTTAGGGTTCGGGATCTGGAGAAGGGCTGTGGGCAAATGACGAGACAGGACGAGAAATAATAATTTAGAAATTGGGGGCCAGGCGGAGAGTCCAACGCAGGGGAAAGGACTTCACTGGCGCCCAGGCCTTGCCAACCTTTTATTTGGTTTTGGATACACATATTGCCCTTAGTCAGGCAGGCAATTCCGGTAACAGACAGACTATCTTAAAGGTCAGTAAATATTAGTGAAGATTTACTTTGAGACTATTCGGTCAGGAAATTGATTGAGCCACCATTGTCTCGACTAAACAATTGGTGCATAGCTTTGGCCCTTGCCAGAGCTCAAGGTTCACCAGCATTCCGGGCTCCTCATTTACGCTTTTCTGATAGTGAAGACAATGGGTAGCTTCCGACGCAGGACCTAAAAATCTTTTATTTAATCACATCTTCAAAGTCTCCAAGGAAGATCAGAGATTCACAGGACACCTTTGCTGGTGGGCACACCTTTATCCACCACAAAATCGCAGGACACATGTAATGCTTTGCTTGTTCGTTCTGTCTGTCTCCTCGACTGGAATACATGCTCCTCAGTGAGCACAAAGCATCCATATCAAGGTCAACCATGCCTAGCACATAGTAGGTGATTAGTTAATATTCACTGAATGGACCAATGCCCCCAAGGAGGGAAGAATGAATGCCCTTACTAACCATCCATTTACCATGACAAACAGTTGTGAAACTGCCAGTTGCATTTGACACGAATTAAGAGACAGACTCTGGAACCCAGGCTATTAAGAGTTTAAATCCTTGCTCTGTCACGTGCTAACTGGGGGATCTTGGGCAAATTACCAAGACTCTCTGTGCCTCAGTGTCTCATCAGTGAAACAGGAATAATTAGAGCACTTTTCTCCTACAATGTTGGAAAAATGGAAGGAGTTATTACATACTAGAGGCCTGGTGCACGAAATTCATGCATGGGTAGGGTCCCTAGGCCTGGCCAACGATCAGGGCTGATCAGTGGGACAACCGGCAGGGCGATAGGGGTTGGAGGGGGGGCACTGGTACCCGCCTTGGCTGGCCTGGGGCCTTTGGGCTGGGGGCAGCTCCTGCGTTGTCTGCCCCCTGGTGGTCAGTGCATGCCATAGCGACCGGTCGTTCTGCTGTTTGGTCGATTTGTATATTAGGCTTTTATTATATAGGATAAAGCAGTGGAAGCTGTTGCTGGAGCACAGTGTTTGCTTTTGTTGTCATTCTTTTTTTAAAAAAAATATTTTTATTGATTTCTGAGAGAAAGGGAGAGGGAGAGAGAGATAGAAACATCAATGATGAGAGAGAACTATTGACCGGCTGCCTCCTGCATGCCCCCCTCCAACTGGGGACTGAGCCCTTAACCCGGGCATATGCCAAGACCCATGTCACAAAACTTCCCCTCCATGTTTTCTTCTAGGAATTTCACTATTTCAGGTCTTCTGTACAAGTCTTCAATCTATTTTGAGTTGATTTTTCTGTGTAAGATAAATGTCCAGTTTCATTCAAACATCCAAATGTCCAGTTTTCCCCATACAATTTGCTAAAGAAACCATCCTCTCCCTCCCCAAACACCCCCGCTGCTGGGTATTCTTGGGGCCCTTGTTCATGACCAGCTGACCTTATCTGCACGTGTTTACTCTTGGGCTCTCTGTCCTAGGCATTTAGAAAACGCAGCCACCAGCACTGAAAGGTCAGGAGAGTTCAGGCTTCCCTGGAAAAGGCGGTGACATCAGACATCCGGCGACCTCATACATGTATTCCCACGTGGCCACAGTCCACCACCAGCAAGCTCCGGATGGCCACTGCCCTGGGACCGTTCCGTGACGTTCTGGGGCCCATGTCCAGTCTGCTCTCCTGCTTTACGCGGCCTGCCTGGCCCAGGAGGCAGAAGAGTTCCCGACCCCGGTGGAGAGAAAAAGGGGAGATGTGGACACCATGACATGGCCACGAAGAGATCCGAGGGCAAGCAAGTCACACATAACAACCACAGTCACAGCCACATGGGGGACCGCCATCATCACACAGAGTAATTATTTTGCTTCGGGAGCTAGTCCATGTTCCTCACGAATGTCAACTTACTTAACCTCCTTGAGAGCTGATGAAACCGAAACTACCGTCACTCCCACGTTACAGAGGAAAACATGAGGCACAGAGAGGCTACGGGCGGTTCCCAAGGCCACACAGCAAGAAGGGGCCAAGTGTGAACCCAGCGAGACTTGCACGAGCGTCTGTGTGTATTCCTAGTTAATTAAAAAAACTTTAGAGCTTTTATTTATTGATTTGAGAGAGGGAGAAACATCGATTTGTTGTTCCATGTAGTTATGCATTCATTGGGTGCTCCTTGCATGTGCCCTGCCTGGGGGTCGAACCCATCACCTTGGCGTATCAGGACAATGCTCTAACCAGCTAAGCTACCTGGCCAGGGCCTCTCGTTAATGTTGTGAATGGGTATGATTTCCACATGGTACAAAAAGTAGGGCACGTGACCTTGGCCGGCGGGGCTCAGCGGTTAGAGCGTCGGCCTGCGCACTGTAGGGTCGCGGGATCGATTCCAGGTCAAGGGCACGTACCTGGGTTGTAGGCCACCCCCGGGATGGATCCCCAGGTTGGGGTGCATGTGGGAGGCAACCAATCCATGTGTCTCTCTCTCCCACTCTCTGAAACATCGACGGGAAAAGATATCCTTGAGTGAGGATTAACACACACACACAAACAGAACATGTTTATTTTAAAAAACGGTATAGTGTGATAAGACTCCATTGTAGCCTCGTTTATCCTGCCATCATCTCCCTCTTTTTTTTAATAAAAAAAAAATTTTCATTGATTTTAAAGAGGAAGGGAGAGGGAGAGAGAGAGAGATAGAAACATCAATGATGAGAGAGAATCATTATTGGCTGCCTCCTGCACGCCCCCCACTGGGGATTGAACCTGCAACCCACTGCCGTCATCTCTTAAAAACATAACAACTATGCCGAAAGCGGTTTGGCTCAGTGGATAGAGCGTCGGCCTGCGGACTGAAGGGTCCCGGGTTCGGTTCTGGCCAAGGGCATGTACCTGGGTTGCGGGCACATCCCCAGTAGGAGATGTGCAGGAGGCAGCTGATCGATGTTTCTCTCTCGTCGATGTTTCTAACTCTCTATCCCCCTCCCTTCCTCTCTGTGAAAAATCAATAAAATATATATATAAAAAATTATAAAAAAAACCCCCATAAAACTAGACCATGCGTCTTGGTCATCCCCAAGGGTTTTGTTGCACATAAAAAGCAGCTGCGAAGAGGCAGTCTTATCTTTCTCCCCCCACCAGCCGCCAGGCTGGGCTCCTCGCAAAGCAACGCGTCCGCTGGGGTTCAGAAGACTTGGTTAATTCTCTAAAATCCTTTTCCCTCTTTTCAGCATCAGAGGCCTGCCATGCTGGCGCGTTTCCAGGTTTGGGAAACAGCGCGTAGATAATGACACACGGCGTAAGACAATGGTTGGCGTGAAAATGACAGGTGATTCATAAGGATGTTTGCAGCCGCAGAGCTTGCGTCTGGGAAGTCTTTCACTCCCCGAGAACTCAGTGGGAAGCTCCCCCCCCCTGCCCCCCACACCCCGAAAGGAGACTTGTTACGCGTTTTGAGGGGATTAGAGCTGGCCAGAAAAAGAACACTGAAAATTGAGCAAGTAAGATGGAATGAAAAATGGGCCAGGCACATTTTTTGTTTTTGTTGCTGTTAATTCTCACTGAGAATATTTTCCCGTTGATTTTCAGAGAGCGTGGAAGGGAGGGGGAGAGGCAGAGAGAGAAACATCATGCCTCTCGCACGCACCCCAACCAGGGCCAGGGAAGGGGCCTGCAAGCGAGGCATGTGCCCTTGACCGGAATCGAACTGGGGACCCTTGGGTCAGTGGGCTGGCGCTCTACCCACTGAGCCAAACCAGCCAGGGCACGTTTTTTAAAAAAAATTTATTATAACTTTTTATTTTGAAATAGTTCCAGACTCACAAAAAGTTGCTCATACAGTTCCTCCAGTGATAACATCTTTCACAGCCCCAGTGCATGGTCAAAACTAGAAAACTGATGTCGTTACAATGCTGAGAACTCAGATGATCTTATTTTAATCTCTCTCTCTCTCTCTCTCTCTCTCTCTCTCTCTCTCTCTCCCTCTCTCTCCTCCTTTCTCTCTATTAAATCAACAAAACAAAACAAAAACATAGTGAAATTCATAGGGACGGAAAGTTAGAATGATGGTTGCCCGGGGCTGGGGGAAGGGGAATGGGGATTTAATATTTCACAAGAACAAGGTTTAGTTTTACAAGATGAGAAAGTTCTGGGATTCTGTTGCACAACAATGTAAACGTACTTAACACCCCGGAACTGCACATTTCCAAATGGATAGAAGGTAATGTTTATAATATATATATATACTAGAGGCCCAGTGCACAAAATTCGTGCACTGGCAGGGTCTCTAGCAGCTGCTGGCTGCTGGCTGGGGCCTCCCTCCCTTCCCCTGGCCGGCCCCACCCCTGGTTGAACTCCCGGATGAACTCCCAGTCGAGGGGACAATTTGCATACTATGCTTTTATTATATAGGATATGTATATATCTATATTTACCACAATTAAAAAGTAAAATGCTAAGAAAAAGGCTCCCTGATGCTCGAGTTGTTCACCCAGCGTGTGAAACAGCCTTCAGTCAATTGCGAAAGTCATGGGACAATGACTAAGTGTGAAAACTAACCGATGACTCGCCTAATTGTTATCCGCAGAGACAGAGACGAGACACGGCACAGCCCCGAAGCTTTCTCTGGCCGATGTCTCAAGGTGCATTGTTTTAAAACGCTACATACACTCGGCACAAAAGTCTCCTTGTGAAGTCACGCAGTTTCACACTCTCCTTCGCCGCCTGCCCCGGACTGGTGTTTGGGGAGAGTGGTTTTCTGAAACCCAAGTCCAAACACAGAGCTCTGTTGGATACTATATGTCACTAGAGGCCCGGTGCACGACATTCGTGCACTGGGGGGGGGGGCATCCCTCAGCCTGGCCTGCACCTGCCTGCCCCCACCTTGGCCTGGTGCCGCCCACTCACCTGCTCCACCTTCCCACCGTGGTCCCGCTCTCATTGGGGGCCCATCAGGGCCGGCAGTGCCTCCACTGCCGCCTGCTGCCAGCACCGCATCGCTGACGCGGCCATGTTCCACGCCGCCCCCTGGTGGTCAGCGCACATCATAGTGAGTGGTCGAATTCCCCCATTCAAGGGGACAATTTGCATATTAGGCTTTTATTATATAGGATATTAAATCAGGTGTACAGTATAGTGGTCAGGCAATCATATACTTTACCCAGTGTTCCCCCCTCCCCTGCACCCCATATTGCCAGTACCCACCGGTTGAAGATGGCACCAACTTTTTGGACAACGCCGCTGGCGCCAAATGCCATCCGATGTTGTCTCTCCGCTCTTCCTTCCTGACTTAGGCGATACGCAGGGTCCCAGCCTCAGCGCCCTTAACCCCCCTGTCCTCCTCACCCCAGCCGGGTTAGTGTGTGATCTGGGGATGTACGAGACCTGCGGGAGTGTGAGGACATACGTGAGTCTGTGTGTGTGTGTGTGTGTGTGCATGTTGTTAGAGTGTGTATGTGAGTCTTATGGTCCATGTTTGAGCATGTGTCTGTGTGTGAGTGTGTGAACATGCATTGAAAAACCCACCTTCGCCCTGGCTGGTTTGGCTCAGTGGATAGAGAGAGCATCGGCCTGCAGACTGTAGGGTCCCAGGTTCCATTCCTGTCAAGGCACATGCCCAGGTTGCAGGCTCAATCCCCAATAGGGGGTGTGCAGGAGGCAGCCGATCAATGATTCTCTCTCATCATTAATGTTTCTATCTCTCTCTCCCTCTCCTTTCCTCTCTGAAATCAATAGAAATATATTTTTTAAAAAAACCAAAACAAGCCAGCTTCAGCCAGATAGTCAGAGACCAAATTCTAGCCTGGACAGCAAGCGAGCGGCCTCCCGTCCAGCAAGTAGCCGCCCCACCACTCCCTCCTCTAAACTGACTAGTGGACTTAAACGTCATGAAAGCATTTCTGAGAATAATGCGCCCCACCCTGATTGCACAGACTCAGGGCAGAGGGAAGGGCCCGAGAGGCATTGCCCCACACCCTCCTCCCCTGCGGTTGGGGACTCAGGCCCCGCTCACCTCTACCCACCACCCTGTCCCTCCGCGCCCCCACCCCCCTCAGTCCTCCCTTTACTGGGATCCCCACAGTTGCCAGGTGTAAAGGTCCCAACAAGAATTCATGAAGGCATTTAAAAAATATATATATTTTTATTGATTTCATAGAGGAAGGGAGAGGGAGAGAGAAACATCCATGATGAGAAGGAATCATTGATGGGCTGCCCCCTGCACACCCCCTGCTGGGGATCGAGCCCACCCCCCAGGCATGTGCCCTGACCAGGAATCGGACCGTGACCTCCTGGTTCACAGGTTGATGCTCAACCACTGAACCACACCGGCCGGGCACGAAGGCGTTTTAATGAGGAAGGTGAGGGGTCCAAGGTCCTGGGTTTCTTCCCATTTTCCGTCCTCACCTCCAAACCCCACAGCGAGCCCTTCTCAGCCCAACTTCCTCTGCTGTGATCCTCAGAATGCAGGCATTCCCCCCCTTCCAGCCCTCCCCCCGCCCCCCCGCCCCCCCCACCCCCCACCCCGTGCTCGCCCTCCTGTTCGCAGGGCAGAGAAGTGAGGGCAGAGCAGGGGAACCGGTGGACAGCAGAGAGCGTTTGCAGGGGTCCAGCGTGCCTGTGGCATCCTGGATGCTCTTTCTTCTCGCCATCACCTCCCTGACTCTCTCCCTCTCCGCCGCTGCCGTTTCAGGTCTGTGACCTGAGTTACCGCCCCAGAGAGGCCAATGGAAAAGAAAACCGCTCCCCAGCACTCCCTGTCCTCTTCCCCTTCATCACAAGATCATGCAGCCGCCCTGTAAGATTATTCAACGTGCATTAGGTGTGTTTGTTGTCTCCCTCCTCTAGGAAGGGAAATGGCCGCATGAGAACAGACGTCCTGTGACTTGTTCAATGCTGGGAACCTCATTCGGAATGTGGCTCATCGTAAGGGCTAACTCAGTAGTTGTTGAATGAATGAATGAATGAATGAATGAACCAACATCCAGGGGAAAGAGGAGAGCAGCTTGGGCTAAGCTGGTGGCAATAAAGATGAGGAACTTGGCCATTGGGACTCAACCAGTCACAGGTCTGACTTCCCTCCCTTTACCATGAACATTTGCAAACACCTGGTCTACTCCAAAGACATACAGAGTGAGCACCCAGATAGCCACTGCTTAGATTCCACCATTAATATTTTTCTGCTAGAGGCCCGGTGCACGAAATTCATGCATGGGGGCGAGGGGTGGTCCCTCAGCCCAGCCTGCACCCTCTCTCAATCCGGGACCCCTTGGGGGATGTCTGACTTCGGGACGGGCCTAAACCGGCAGTCGGACATCCCTCTCGCAATCCGGGACGCTGGCTCCTAACCACTCACCTGCCTGATTGCCCCTAACCACTCTGCCTTGGCCCCTGCTGCCACGGCTCCGTCTACAAGGACGTCCAGAATGACGTTCGGAAGGTCATTTGGCTGACCGGTCTAATTAGCACATTACGCGTTTGTTATGATAGATACTTGCTTTATCCTTCCTTCCATCCATCTTATTATTAGTATTTATTCCTCACCCAAGAATATATTTTCAGAGAGAGAGAGAGGAAGAGAGAGAGAGAGAGAGAAATATCGACCACTGTCTCCTGCCTATGGACTCCGCATCTCTGGGCACGTGCCCTGACCGGGAATTGAACCCACAACTTGTGTGTGTGTGTGTGTGTGTGTGTGTGTGTGTGTGCGTGTGTGTACAGGACGACGCACAACCGACTGAGCCACACTGGCCAGGGCACAGTTTGTTCCTTTTAACTGCCGAGGACTCGGCCTCATTTGGATACAGCACCTTCTGTGTATCCTGTCTCCTGTCGGTGGATGCCGGGGCGGCTGCAGGTGAAGCTGCTACGGACATCTGTGTGAAGGTCTGTCCATGTCTCTCGGAGAAACACCTACAGGCGGGGCTGCCGGGCACGGATTCTGTTCAGTGTTCCAAGCGACCGTTTCCCGAAGTGGCTATGCCATGCGGTGCTCCCGCCGGCACCGTGTGGGAACGCTGGGGGCTCTACACCCCTGCTGCCTTTCGGAGCTTGGGAACTGAGATTTTATTTTTAAAAATATATTTTATTGATTTTTTACAGAGAGGAAGGGAGAGGGATAGAGAGAAACATGATGAGAGAGAAACATCCATCAGCTGCCTCCTGCACGCCCCCTACTGGGGATGTGCCCGCAACCAAGGTACATGCCCTTGACCGGAATCGAACCTGGGACCCTTCAGTCCGCAGGCTGATGCTCTATCCACTGAGCCAAACCAGCCAATGCTCTTCCCTCTTCTTACAAATCACCAGGCATACTAGATTCAGGGCCCACCCTACTCCAGGGCGACCTCTTTGCACCTAATTCCATCTGCAAGGACTCTATTTCCAAATAAGGTCACATTCTGAGGTCGGGGTGGTGGGGTTTGGACCTCAACATCCCTTTTTGGGGGACACAGCCCGCCCCCTACATTATGCCCAGGCTCCTCCTGAAGGCGGTAGGACGTCTCTCAGCACCACCCCCGGGGCAGGTGCCGTGCACGAGGGGGAATTGCCATTTCCACGGGCAGAGAGGCCAGGAAACGCGCCCAAAGGGAGCCTGGGAACCGGCGGCCACTCCGCGCGGCTCGCCCCGCCCACGGCTTTCCCAGGGCAGTTCTCCCCCGGGCCTCACGGGGGCGCCCGAGAGCAAAGGCTGGATTTCAGCGCCTGGCTTTCAACGTTGCCCTCTGCAGGGGGGCGCCTCGCAACGTTGCAAGTGCACACACACGGCCCTGGCTGGTTTGGCTCAGTGGATAGAGCGTCGGCCTGCGGACTGAAGGGTCCCGGGTTCGATTCCGGCCAAGGGCACATGCCTGAGTTGCGGAGGCAACCGATCAATGATTCTCTCTCATCGTTGAAGTTTCTATCTGTCTCTCCTTCTCCCTTCCTCTCTGAAACCAATAAAGAAATATATTTAAAAAAAAAAAAGAAAAAAAGAAAGTGCACACACGATCACACACACACACACACACACTGAAAGTGCACACAAACCACAGGCGTCTCTTGTTAAAATGCAACTCCTGACTCAGTGGGTTTGAGGAGGAGCCGAAAATGTTCGCTTTTAACAAGTTCCCAGAGGGGCCCCGGGCTAGGGCCTGGGGGTGGGGGGCTGGGGAGAAGCGAGACTCTGGAAGTGTGGGAAGGGTGAGGTTAAGAACCCTTCTTCATCCTGGACTGCCCCCCTTACATCTGTCACCACAGGATCTCTCTCTCTCTCTCTCTCTCTCTCTCTCTCTCTCTCTCTCTCTCTCTCTCCCTCCCCCTCCCCCTACCTCTCCCTCTCTCTCTCCCTCTTCCTCTCCATCTTCCCAAGTCCTTCTTCAGAACCTTTTTCTATGGTTCTGTTTCAGTATCTCACTCTTTTTATCTTTTTTTAAAAAATAAGTATCTTGCCGTGACCGGTTTGGCTCAGTGGATAGAGTGTCGGCCGGCGGACTGAAGGGTCCCAGGTTCGATTCCGGTCAAGGGCATGTACCTTGGTTGCGGGCACATCCCCAGTGGGGAGTGTGCAGGAGGCAGCTGATCGAGGTTTCTCTCTCATCGATGTTTCTAACTCTCTATTCCTCTCCCTTCCTCTCTGTAAAAAAATCAATAAAATATATTTTAAAAAATATACTTTTTAAATTGATTTCAGAGAGAAGGGAAGAGGGAGAGAAACATCAATCATGAGAGAGAATCACCAATGGGCTGCCTCCTGCACGCCCACCACTGGGGATCCAGCCCAGAACCCCGGGCGTGTGTCCTGACCAGGAATCAAACCGTGACCTCCTGGTTCATAGGTTGATGCTCAACCACAGAGCCAGGCGGCCGGACTCGCTCACTCACTCTTTTTAAAGCTCCCCAAAGTGCAAGTTCTCTCTCTGCCTCCCTCCTTTTAAATCGGAGTCTGCCTTCAAACCACTCCTAGTCTCTCTTCCTGTAATGCTCTGTCTCTCTCTTCCCTCCTCCAGCCCCCGTCCCTGTCCCCCTCCCTGTCCTCCCTCTCTCCCTCCAACTGCCACCGCCCTCTCTCCCTTCGCCCTGGGTCCTCATGCGCTTCTGTTGGCCCCAGTGCATTGTGGTATCCGGCACCGGCTCAGGACTCCTACTCATGTTTAAAAAATATATGTTTTTATTGATTTTTTTTTCGAGAAAGGAAGGGAGGGAGAGAAATAGAACCATCAATGAGAGAGAATCGTTGATCAGCTGCCTCCTGCTCAGCCCCCGTAGGGGATCGATCCCACAACCTGGGCATGTGCCCTGACCGGGAATCAAACCCGTGACCTATTGGTGCATGGAACCACGCTCAACCACTGAGCAATACTGGCCGGGCAGGACTCCTACTCTCTCTCTTTAAAAAAAATATTTTTATTTATTTCAGAGAGGGAGAGAGAGAGAGAGAGAGAGAGAGAGAGAGAGAGAGAGAGAGACATTAATGATGAGGGAGAATCATTGATGGGCTGCCTCCTGCACGCCCCCCACTGAGGGTCGAGCCCACAACCTGGGCCTGTGCCCTGACCGGGAATTGAACTGTGACCTCCTGGTTCACAGGTTGACACTTAACCACTGAGCACCCCGGCTGGGCAGGACATCTGCTCTCTGGATTCACATCCTGGCTCTGCCCTGTGCCAGCTTTCCTGCAGAAATGGAGTCAAATCCACCCGACCTCGCTGCCCCCCGCCTCCCCACTGGCCGAGAGCCTGCTGGTTGAGTCGGGGGGCCTGGGAGCTGGCTGCGGGAGGTGTCTGGCCCTCAGTCTCGGTAGCCGTCCTCCTTATTGTCCCGATTGCTAATACAAGGGGACCCAGAGCCGGCCGCCCTGCAGCCAACAATTAGATGCTTATCTGGCGTGTGGAATGCATGTGGGCAATACGCCCACGCACAAAACCGGGCCACTCCCTGACCCGGGTTTCTGGCTGGGACCAACCACCCCAACAGCCAGGACACGGGGTGGAGGACACCCAGTTTTCTGAGTCACACCCCAGGCGTGACATTTACCACCCTCAGCCGTGGCCTCTCTCAGATCTCAGAGCCAATTCTGTGCATTTCAGGGCAGGGGGTCAGGGGGCTGGGGAGCGGGGTTCGAAATCAAGTGAGAATCCACCAACGCTGGGTTGGAGTAAGTGTTCATTGAATAAGTCAGGGACATAAAACAGTGTCAGAAGGTGGCCACAGGGACCGGCAAGGCACAGCACACACACACACACACACACACACACACACACACACACACACACACACACAGCTTCCCTAACCCTGCATGGGGGCCCACAGTCCTTGCAAAGTGTGGCTTGACAATTTTACAATCTTATGGCTTTTTTTCTTTTTTTAAAATTGATTTTAGAGAAGGAGAGAGAGAGAGAGAGAAAGAGAGAGAGAGAGAGAGAGAGAGAGAGAGAGAGAGAGAAACAGATGTGAGAGATACATCGATTGGTTGCCTCCTGCATGCACCGACTAGGGATAGAGCTGAAACCCAGCTATGTGCTCTGACCAGGAATTGAACCCACGACCTCCTGGGGCACGGAGGATGCTCCAGCACTGCCCATAGGAATATAATAGTGTGAGGCATGCCTGCAATTTTAAGTTTTCCAGTAGCAACATTTTTTAAAATATATTTTTATTGATTTCAGAGAGAAGGAAGAGGGAGAGAGAGAGAGAAGCCTCATTGCTCGGCTGCCTCCTGCACGCCCCCTACTGGGGGCCAAGCCTGCAACAAGAGCATGTGCCCTTGGCCGGAATCGAACCCAGGACCCTTCAGTCTGAAGGCCGATGCTCTATCCACTGAGCCAAACCGGCCAGGGCTAAGTCTCTTTGCACACAGTGCCGTGTGTTTAAGACCCATCCATGTTGCTATGATCATGGACCTGCCCCACTGCACCGAACCCCACGGTGACGCCCACACGCTTACCCAGCAAGCCCCACGGGGACCGAGCGGGAGGGCTGGCAGCTCCCAGCCTCCACAAAGCACAGGCCAGGCACATCCCCCAACACGTTTCCTTGTGGGTGTGGCAGAGGCTCCTTGGGATGTAGAGCCAGGAGAGAGACTGAGTCACAGGGTGTGAGTCATCATTTAAGTTGATGAAATAGTGCCAGATCCTTCCTCGGAACTGGAGGCAGCACACTCATCTGGGCAGCACATAAACATCCTTAAACACTAGAGGCCCAGTGCACGAATTCGTGCACCGGTGGGGTCCCTCGGCCTGGCCTGCAGGATGGGGCTGAAACCGGCTCTCCACCATCCCCCGAGGGGTCCCGGATTGCGAGAGGGCGCAGACCAGGCCGGGGGACCCCACTGGTGCATGACTGGTGCTGGGGAGGGATGCGGGAGGTTGGCCAGCGGGGAGAGACCGAGGGAGGGCTCCAGGCCGTGTCTGGCCCATCTCAGTCAGTCCCGATCAGCCAGACCCCAGCAGCAAGCTGACGTATGAATCAGAATGTCTGCCACCTGGTGGTCAGTGTACATCATAGCGAGTGGTTGAGTGGCCTTCGCATATCACTAGCGTATTACACTTTGATTGGTCGAACGGCCGACCGGACGACCAGACACTTAGCATATTAGACTTTTATTATATAGGATTCCTTTCTGTTGTTGTTGTTAATCCTCACCTGAGGATATTTTTTCCCATTGATTTTTAGAGAGAATGGAAGGGAGGGAGGGAGGAATGGAGAGAGAGGGAGAGAGAGAGAGAGAGAGAGAGAGAGAGAGAGAGAGAGAGAGAAGGGAGCATGTGCCCTGACTGGGGTTTGGGATGGAACCTGCAACCCAGGTACATGCCCTTGACCGGGAATCCAATTAGAGACCCTTCAGGGCATGGGCGGATGCTCTAACCCAGGGATGGGCAAACTTTTTGACTCGAGGGCCACAATGGGTTCTTAAACTGAACCGGAGGGCCGGAACAAAAGCATGGATGGAGTGTTTGTGTGAACTAATATAAATTCAAAGTAAACATCATTACATAAAAGGGTACCGTCTTTTTTTTCAATAATTTTATTCATTTCAAACGGGCCGGATCCGGCCCTCGGGCCGTAGTTTGCCCACGGCTGCTCTAACCACTGAGAAGCACTGGCCAGGGTGCACCCAAACATTCTAACACCTGTGTACCCCGACACTATCCAACCTTAGCATTTCCTCCAGCCTCATTGGTGCAGACCGATAGCTCCTCATCGCTTCAATCACATCTCCCTGATAACGAACGAGTGTGCACCCCGCCTCGTTCGCGTCTTAGCTCGGAGTTCTGCTTGTGCCAACCGCCTGTTCGTGTCCTCTACCCACGTCCCCACAAGGGGGTCCACCTTTTTTCTTTTTCACCCACAGGTGCTTCTTGCATCTCGTAGGTTCTAGTCCCTCGCCCATTTTCACGCGACGGACAACTTCTCCCACTCTGACAAATGCCCATGAACGGTTCCTTTCACCCCAATGCTTAATTTTTCAATTTTACTTTTGTCGTTGACAGTATTACCGACGTCTCCTATGGTCACCCCTGTGTCCCCCTTCACCCAGCCCCCGGCCACACCCCCGGCCTTCCCCACACTATTGTCTGTAGAGGCATATAACGTTTTTGGTTAATGTTTTCCTGTCCCTCCTCCCCCGTCCCCCGCCCTCCCCCCCCCCCCATTCCCACTGAGATCTGTCAGCCCGTTCCATGCATCCATGCCTTTGGGCCTATTTTGTTTGTCCGTTTATTTTGTTCATTAGATTCCACATATGAGTGAGACCACGTGACACTTGTCTTTCTCTGACTGGCCTGTTTCATTTAGCATAAGAACTCCAGGTCCCTCCATGCTGTTTCAAAGGGGAAGAGATCCTTCTTTTTTTACGGCTGCGTAGTATTCCCTGGTGTACATGTACCTCAGCTTTTCTATCCACTCAGCTACGGGTGGGCACTTGGGCTGTTTCCAGATCTTAGCGATTCTAAATTACGCTGCTATGAACATAGGGGTGCATATATTTTTCCTGATTGGTGTTTGGGTTTCTTAGGATATATTCCCAGAAATATATGGGTCAAATGGCAGTTCCATTATATATATATATATATATATATATATATATATATATATATATATATATATATATATATTTACAGAGAGGAAGGGAGAGGGAGAGTTAGAAACATCGGTGAGAGAGAAACATCCATCAGCTGCCTCCTGCACACTCCCTCCTGGGTATGTGCCCTGACCGGATTCGAACCTGCCACCTTTTCTCGGTGCACACACAGGATGACGCTCCAACCAGTGGAGCCACCCGGCCAGGGCCTGCTCCCCTCTGTATCACCGATCCAGCTGTCTGTCCTGGCATTCGAACCACACTTGTTTTTTTTTTTTTAGATCCGTGAGTCGTGCTTTGCAGCACGTCTTCACATCTCGTGGGGCAAGAAGCTCGTGTCTTGCACCACCGCAGTCCTGTTTCCTACCAGTTGCATCACCCGTGCAGGAAACACACAGGTCCTCCCCACCCTTCGCAGAGTCTGTTCCCGGGCCGGCCTCCGTCCTGGAGAAGACACACGCGGGGGGTAGGAAGTCAGACCTCCCCAGGACCCCGGAAACTCAGTTTCCCCACCGTCTCCTCCGTATCAGCCCTGAAAGCCAACGGCCGGCCGTAGCCAGATCCTTGAGGTTTGGCTCCGTTTCCAGCCCAGGTGCTTAGTAAAGCAAGTCGCCCAAAGCGCCGGCTTCCTCTTACTTCCTGTGGTGCCAACCTTTCTTTTTGGCTTGTTTTGTGAATCCTCACCTGAGGATATTTCTCCATTGATTTTTAGAGAGAGTGGGAGAGAGGGAAAGACAGAGAGAAACATCGATGTGAGAGAGACACATTGATTGGTTGCCTCCTGCACATGCCCTGACAAGGGGCCCAGGCCGGGGAAGAGCCTGCAACCAAGGTACGTGCCCTTGACCGGGATCGAACCCGGGACCCTTTGGTCTGCAGGCTGACGCTCTATCCACTGAGCCAACCTGGGTAGAGCCTGTGGCTGTCGTCTTCAGGATGCAAGATGCTTGGCCCAGCCCTGACCGGTTTGGCTCAGTGGATAGAGCGTTGGCCTGCGGGCTGAAGGGTCCCGGGTTCGATTCCGGTCAAGAGCATGTACCTTGGTTGCGGGCGCATCCCCAGTAGGGAGGTGTGCAGGAGGCAGCTGATCGATGTTTCTCTCTCATCGATGTTTCTAACTCTCTATCCCTCTCCCTTCCTGTCCGTAAAAAAATCAATAAAAATATATTTTTTAAAAAAAGATGCTTGGCCCACATCCGGGCACCCACATTCTGGGTGAGGAGAAGGGGGAGGTCCAAGCATAGGCCCTCCCTTTTCTCAGCAAAACAAAAACTCCCCAGGAAAACCCAGCCGCTAGGTTCCAGCTCATAGCTCACGGCTGAGAACCAGCTCAGGTGGCAGCCCAGGTGTGTGTGTGGGGTGGGGGGTGGGGGGCTGGGGAGTGGGGGGACAGGGTCTTTATCTGGGTCACGGGCCACCTGGAGGAACAGTTGGCCTCAGGGGGCAATGCATTGGGACAGAATGATAACTGCACCTCAGTTTTGCCCGACTTGCCCTGTGCTGAGTCAGACTCGGCCACCACCCTCGGCCTCCTGGCTCACAGGCCTCCCTCCCCATATCCCGCTCGCCCTTCAGCCTAAGGCCGACCCCCGTGTGCATCTGGGCTCTGCCATCAGGAGGAAGAAGCAGAGAGACAAGCTCACTGCTTCTCCCCATTTACGATTTTATAAGAGAACCTAATGCATTCGTTCCCCACACTCTTCTTATTTTTTTTTAAAATTTTTTGTTGATTGCAGAGAGGCAGGGAGAGGGCTAGAGAGACAGAAACATCGATGATGAGAGAGAATCATGGATCGGCTGCCTCCGGCACGCCCCACACTGGGGATCGAGCCGGCGACCTGGGCACATGCCCCGACTGGGAATGGAACTCTGACCTCCTGGTTCATAGGTCGACGCTCAACCACTGAGCCACGCCGGCCGGGCTGTCTCCCACCCTCTTCATCGTAATTTTAGCAAATGATCCACCGGCACATTACCTTTAAAAGGGCCAGATTCACCATACACATTGTTAAGCCAATTGGAGGGCATTTACACAACAGTGATGAGGTGAGATGTCTTTCAGCTATAGACAAAAACCTGGAGGAGCCACACAGATAGAATATGGAACGGAACAAATGTGTGTGACTTTTTAAAATTTAAGTCGTCACCTGAGGATACGTTTTATCGATTTTTGGAGAGAGGGAGAGAGGGAGAAACATCGGTGTGAGAGAGACACATCCATCAGCTGCCTCCTGTATGTGCCCCGACTGGGGATCAAACCCACAGCCTAGGAACGTGCCCCGATCTGGGAATCGAACCTGCAACCTTTCACGTGTGTGGGATGATGCTCCAACCTACTGAGCCACCCGGCCAGGGCTTGTGATTTTATTTATGTAAACGTATGATATTCCTGTAAACCCATCTAGACAAACACATTTCTAGTTCTTCATGCAGAACGGCCTGTTTGTTCAGGCCAGCCTCTGTGTTCGCCTTGGACAGGGACACGCCCAGCCTGTCCTCACCTCTGACCCTCTGCCCTTGTCCTCTGGTTGGTTCCAGGCCCCCAGACAACCAGCGGGGTTGTCAGGTGTCACCCTGCAGGTCTCAGAGCAAATGCCACCCGCTAGGGTCCCAGGGCTGCTGTGACAAGCGAGCACACGGCTAGAGGCTTCAAACAACACATGTTTATTCTCATACAGCTCTCAGGGTCAGACGTCCCACATGGGCCTAGGTGGGCGACAGTCAAGACTTTGGGAGGCAGCTGGGGCCCTGGGGGGCTGACGGGGTGGGGGGGTGGAGGGGGAGTTCATTGCTGCCTGCACTCCCAGGCCCTGGCTCTGCCTTCATCCAAACCAGCTCTTAGCATCATGGAATCTCTCATTCTGACCCCCATGCCCTCCTTTGAGGATCCCTGGGATTACAATGGTCCCACCCAGAGAACCCAGGACAATACTTCTATCTCAAGACCCTTCCCATAATCACACCCGCAAAGTCCCTTTGCCCTACATGGTCAGGTATTCACAGGTTCCAGGGTTTAGAGGGTTTAGGACATGACCATCTATAATAATAAAAGCATAATATGCTAATTAGACCGGACAGCTGAACAACCTCCCAGACATCATTCCGGACGAAGCTCCTGCAGTGGGGGCCAAGGCAGAGGCGGTTAGGGGCGATCAGGCAGGCAGACGAGTGGTTAGGGGAAATCAGGCAGGCAGGCAAGAAGTTGGGGTGATCAGACAGGCAGATGAGTGGTTAGGGTCATTCAGGCAGGCAGGTGAGCAGTTAGGGGTGATGAGGCAGGCAGACAAGTGGTTAGGGGTGATGAGGCAGGCAGGCGAGAAGTTAGGGGCGATGAGGCAGGCAGGCAGGCGAGCAGTCAGGAGCCAGTGGTCCCGGATTGTGAGAGGAATGTCTGACTGCCGGTTTAGGCCTGATCTCCTGTGGGATCGGGCCTAAACTGGCAGTCGGACATCCCCTGAGGGGTCCTGGATTGTGAGAGGGCACAGGCGGGGCTGAGGGACCCCCCCCCCCCCACCACCCAGTGCACAAATTTCATGCACTGGGACTCTAGTCTAATATAAACAGCCCCCTCCCCACAACCTCCCTCCCTTTCCTCGTGCCCCGTTCTCATTTGATTCGGGTCATTTAATCGCAATCCTGTCTAATGTGTTTGTCCGTCTCCTGATTCTCTGCCTTCTCTGCCTGGAGCGTGAGCTCCAAGGGGCAGGAATTTTTTTTTTCTGTGTTTTGCCCATTGAGGTGTCCCCAGCCCCTGGGACAGTTCCCGGCACCCGACGGTCAGACACTCGCTCAGTATTGGGAAGAACATGGGAAGCAGCTGGAGTGGACCCGTGTCTTCATCGGAAATGTCCTCCCAGAGCCAGTCCCGTGGTAGGGAGGGGCTGCCCTGCCCGGGGTCCAGGGAGTGCGGCGGCGAGAAGACCACACACAGAGTCCACTTCTCCTTGGACGCTTTATTTCTGGCCTTTGGAGGACATGCCCCCGGGAGCCACTGCAGAGATGGGACCGGTCCACTGTCAGGGCAGGGAGGCCCTGGAAACTCGGGGGGCTGGACGTTACATCCTCAGCATCTTCAGGAAGCAGTGGGGGGGGGGGGTGGTGGTCTGGAAGGAGTGTCAGGTCTCCTGCACGCCGGGGCCTGGGATGACTCATGAGTTGGCCCGTATGGTGTCCTGGATCCACTTGGTGAACATGCAGAGGTTGGTGTAGACCCCGGGCTTGTCGGGCTGAGCACAGGGGAAGTCCCCCCAGGACACCAGGCCCTGTAGGGTGCCGTTGCAGACCACGGGGCCCCCGGAATCACCCTGTGGGGAGAAAGGGAGGCACAGAGAGAAGCAGAGACGTGGGGAGGTGGGGAGAGGGAGACACAGGTGAGGGAGGGGTGGAGCATCAAGAGAGACACACAGAGATGGGAAAACGTGGATAGACGAAGGGACGTGGAGAGAGACAGAGAGAGACAGAGAGAGAGAATGTTAACAGTCCACCCTACACCCGTCTTCTGTCCCTCCCGACCCAACCCCACCCTCTCCGCTGTCTGTCTCTCCCGTTGCATCTCTCGCTGTTTCTCTCCTCTCGTGTGTCTCCAGCCGGACACTCCTTCCTCTCCCTTCCTCGCTCTTGACCCTCCCCTGACACCAATGCTACTTGTACTGAGCCTTCGCTTTTGCTGAGAGGCAGATCTCAGTCCTTGGAAGACAGTTTCTCCACCCGTTGACACCGGGGCCCGGGAATTCCTCGCCGTGAGAGGCTGTCCTGTGTGTCGTAAGAGATTTAGCGGCATCCTTGGCCTCTACCCACGAGAACCCAGCAGTTTCCCCCCTTTCTCTCCCCCCTAAATCCCCTGACAATCAAAAATATCTCCAGGCATTGCCATATGTCCCCGGGGTGGTGCAGAATCACCCCCGGCCCCGCCCCCGTTAAAAACCGTGAATAAAAAGGGGGGCTCCCTGGCGAGTCTGACGAGCTCAGCATCTGAAAGTAACCAAGCACACAGATGTCCTGATCATAAAAAAGAAAAATGCTAATTGAGTGGGCTGTTGCCGGACGGCATATCCTATGTGACAGGTTTGCCCTTTACCTTGAGCCAGCCCTGTCCATGGGTTTTGTGCATCTGGAATAACAAAACCTTAACTATCCGACGAGCTCCTCTCCAGGGCTGCAGGATAAATGCTTGGGTACTGGGAGGAGGGGACCCCAACACTCCCCATTGTTAGCTCTCACCCGCATAGCTTGGTAACCATGTATATTCACGGTTAACTATCCTGCATCCACATGTAAAAGAAACATACGTCTCCCCATGTTACTTTGCATCCAATCCTAGAGAACCCTCCAGCCCCCCCTCTTTGGTTTCTCCCACCTCCTTCACCCACCACCCATGGATATCATGCAACCTTCCTTACCTCTTCTGCATTCATGCTCATCTCTCTATATAAAAGCCTAATAGGCTAATTGTCCCTCCGACCATCTGACCAGTTGCTATTACATGCACTGATCACCAGGGGGCAGATGCTCTGACTGGTAGGTTAGCTTGCTGCTGGGCGAGATGGGCCAGACACGCCCTGGAGCCCTCCCGTGGTCCCTCTCTGGCCCCAATTGTGCACCGGGCCTCTAGTAATAAAATAAACCACCAGCCTGCCATCCCCTGGACCATGGTCTCAATCTTTTGAGATTTTGCTCTGGAGTCTGGCTCAAATAAACTCCTTAAACCTTTCTTGAGGTTTGGGGCCTCTTTCGCGGACAGACCTGCCCCCTTGGACTCATTTGGGTGGCCGAGGCTGGAATGACCCTCCTATAATAATACTCGCCACTCTTCACTGCCTTTTCTTATGGCCAAGCCTGAGGCCTGGCCTCTTTCCCTACCAGCAGACACCATTTCGAGGCGGAAGAGCTTCGCTCCCCTGACCTCTAAGTTTCAGCTCTCTTGCGGCTTAATTTGTCTCATGCTTTTTGGCTTAATATCCCCGCAGGGCTCCTTTGGAGCGGCAGTTCGTTCAGCGCGCTGAGCCGCGGCTCCTGGCCTGTAAAGTAGAGCTAATAATAATGAGCTCAATGAGCTAATCGGCTGACTAAGTGAGCCACTTAGGCAATTAGCCGCTCCCATTAGTATATTATTCCTGTTCATATTGTTGTTATTATTTCTTGCTGTGAGTGGCCAAGCCCGCACCCTGGTATGAAAAACCAACTTGTCGTCTGCAAAAACCCCAACAAAACAACCAAACCAAACGAAACAAACCCTCCCCCCAAAAAAACCAAACCAAAACAACAAACCACAAGGCACCAAGCTTGGCCAAAATGGTCTAAAAGGCTGGCATTCAAACTAGATGTGTTTTCTTCTGATAACCCCCATCCCCACCCCTCTATACAGAGGTGTGTGCTTCTACTGTTAGGTGGGAACAGAACTGAAATTGGAGACCTGGGAAGCTGTTGCAATGGTGAGGTTTGTAAAATTGCGGGGAGCGGGGGGGGGGGGGGCGGTGGTTAAGAGCTTGATAATGTCCATTCCACGAGAACCCTTGGGGGCCTGAGTACAGCGGAAGGATCCTGATTGCTGTATCAGTTTAATTTTAATGTCTATCATCTACAATAGATGTAGTTTCCATGAGAACATAGTGAAACTCTGTGTTGGGGATCAAGAAATATTGTTGGACACTGACCCCCCAGCCATCTCTCCAGCCTCAACTCCTACTTGGTCCCCGTTACTCTCCCAGACACGGTCCCCAAACACACTGGCTTCTTTCTGTTCTTTGAATCAGCTGAAGTCCTCTCTGCCTCAGGGCCTTTGCACATGCTCTACTCGCCCTTTAACCTTTGCAAGGCTGGCTCCTTGGTGTCATTCAGTCCCTGCTCATATGCCACCTCTTCCGGGAGGCCCTCCCGGGCACCATTGTGAATGCTGCCCCCATCACTTGCTATCATAGAGCTATGTTTTATTCTCTGCATAGCCCTTACCAGTCTCTGAAATGACTCTATGTATGCCATCTCTTGGGCCATTTTTAAAAACCTTTTTGCTCCTCTAGCCCTTTCAACAACTTTGGTATCAATCTTATATATTCAACATTCTTTTTAAAATATATAATTTTATTGACTTTTTTTTTTAGAGAGGATGGGAGGAGGAAAGAGAGAAATATCAAACATCGACTGGCTGCCTCCTGTGAGGCAATGGGGGGGATTGAGCCCCCAACCCGGGCATGCGCCCTGACTGGGAATTGAACGGTAACCTTTCAGTGCACAGGATGAGGCCCAACCAACTGAGCCACACCGGCCAGGGCTCACATTCTTCTTCTAGCATGGGTTTCATTTTCCTTCTTCAAGACATCTTACTAGCATTTGTTGAAAAACCTTCATGCTACACATTTTGTGGGAACAAGACACTTATCTGCCATCTGCTTGAAATTTGCCCTAAAAGACAGACTACACTGTGATGTGGGTCACGGGAAGGGGGCCCCTTGAGGTCTGAATGCTTTGTGCAGTGCACAACCATACAAAGCAGCCTTCACCTCTCCCTCTAGATCTGTGCTGTCTTACACAGGAGCCACTCGCCACCGGGGGCTGGTGAGCACGTGAACCGTGGCTAACCCACCTTTGCGGTCAGTGTAGAAATTCGTGCACACTGGCTGTCCTGGCTGGGTGGCTCAGGTGGTTGGAGCACTGTCCTGTACACCAAAAGGTGGTGGGCACATACCTAGGTTTCAGGTTCGATCCCCAGTCGGGAGGCATATGGGAGGCAACCAATGGATATTTCTCTCTTTCTCTCTCTCCCTTACTCTCTCTCTAAAGATCAATAAAAGCATTTCCTCAGGTGAGGGTTAAAAAAAATTACACACTGTCTTTCAAAGACTTAGAATTGGAAAAAAAAGAATGTAAAGTAATTTATTTTACAATTGATTTATATTAATTACACTAGAGGCCTGGGGTCCCTCAGCCTGGCCTGCACCCTCCCACAAACCAGGATCCCTTGGGGGATGTCGGACTGCCGGTTTCGGCCCGATCCCTGCAGGCCAGGCTGAGGGACCCCACTGGTGCACAAATCCGTGCACTGGGCCTCTAGTATGCATATAAGATCTTTGGTTAATCTCTTCCCACCCTCCTCCCTCCCTCCTTCCCTCTGAGATTCATCAGTCTGTTGCATGTTTCCATGCCTGTGCGCTGAGCATCTGCCCCCTAGTGGTCAGTGTGCGTCATAGCTACCGGTTGAACGGTCGAATGGTCACTTAGGCTTTTATATATATAGACTGTGAAATTAATTAAGACACATTGGGTTAAATATAACATATTATTAAGATAGTTAATTTCACCTAATTTCTTTTTTAGTTAAAAAAAATGTTGCTAGCCCTAGCTGGTTTGGCTCAGTGGCTAGAACGCCGGCCTGCGGACTGAAGGGTCCCCGGTTTGATTCCAGTCAAGGGCACATGCCTGTGTTGCAGGCTCCATCCCCAGTAGAGGCAGCCAATGCAAGAGGCAGCCAATCAATGATTCTCTCTCATCATTGCTGTTTCTATCTCTCCCTCCCCCTCCCTTCCTCTCTG
Organism: Myotis myotis; assembly: GCF_014108235.1. Classification (NCBI taxonomy): domain Eukaryota; kingdom Metazoa; phylum Chordata; class Mammalia; order Chiroptera; family Vespertilionidae; genus Myotis; species Myotis myotis. Next base: position 3,238,485 of record NW_023416333.1, on the reverse strand, counting down.
AAATCAATAAAAATATATTTTTAAAATGTTGCTACTGGAAAACTTAGAATTACAGGCATGCCTCACACCATTATATTCCTACGGGCTGTGAGAACCGGGGTCCTGGCGGATTTGGTCGTGGCTGGCTGCTCAGCGCTGAGCCAGGTCCCAGGTCCCACAGGCGGCACTCCGCGTGGACTGCTGGGCGAACGGACGTCTCAGCTCTTACCTGGCAGGAGTCTCTGCCCGCTTCGTCGCCGGCGCAGAACATGGTGTTGTCGATCTGGTGCGGGTAGGCCTCCTGGCACCGCTCGTGGTTCAGCACCGTGATGTTCAGACACTGGAGGACCTTGGGGAAGTTCACTGCCGAACAGAGACGGGCAGAGTGGGACCGCCGTGAGCGTGAGCGGCGGGGAGAGACGGGGCGGGGCAGGGTGCTCAGACAGACACAGGGAGAAGGCGGACAGGCGTGAGCATCCGGAGGGACCCGGAGCCCTGGCTGGTGCGGCTGGAGCGACAACCTGGGCACCGAAGGGTCCTGGGTTGGGTTCCAGGTCAAGGGCATGTGCCTGGGTTGCAGGTTCTCTCCCCACCCCCTGTTGAGGCAACTGATCGATGTTTCTCTCTCTCTCTCTCTCTCTCTCTCTCTCTCTCTCTCATCAAACAAGAGAATAACAACACACACACACACACACACTCACACTCTCACACACACACTCGCACACACACACACTCACTCACACACTCACATACACACTCACACACTCACATACACACTCACACACACTCGCACACTCGCACACACTCTCATACACACTCTCACACACACACTCACACACACACACTCACACACACACTCTCATACACACTCACACACTCACACACTCACATACACACTCGCACACACTCACACACTCACGCACGCACACTCGCACACACACACACTCACTCACACACTCACATACACACTCACACACTCACACACTCACATACACACTCGCACACACTCACACACTCACGCACGCACACTCGCACACACACACACTCACTCACACACTCACATACACACTCACACACTCACACACTCACACACTCACGCACGCACACTCGCACACACTCACACACACTCACACACTCACACACTCTCATACACACTCACACACACTCACACACACTCACACACACACTCGCACACACACAGGGACCTGGACACTCACCCTGGGGGCTGCTGGTTGTCCCCCAGCCAGACACCAAGCAGCTGGTGCCAACGGCTGGACAGCGGGAGGAGATGTTGATGGGCTTGATGTTCTGCGTCTCCATGACTTTTCGGTTCAGTTTGATGAGCATCAGGTCGTTGGTGTGGCCAGGGTGGGAGAAGCCGGGGTGGGGGATGGATTTGACCCCTCGGAGCAGCTGCTGCCCTTGTTCATACATGGGCGACAGGAAGCGGTGGCCGAGACGGATTTTGAAAATCCTGAGGAAGACGCTGCAGATCACCACCAACCCCGACCCCCAGCCCCATATCCAATGCCAACCGCAGCCGCAAACCTGGTCCCAACCCCAACCCACCGTTATCCTCAACCCAGCCCAACGCCATCGCCATCTCCAACCCCTTGCCTGTCCCCACCCCAGCCGCATCTCCAACTCCTCCCCACCCCCTCCCCACTCCCACCTGAATCCTTTCCCCACACAGAAACCAAACATGCATCCCTATCCCCACCTTCAAGCCCACCATCTCCAACCCCACCCATAACCCTAATCCCAACCCCATCCTCAATCCCCCATCTATTCCCCATAGCAACTTTACCCCAACGCCATCCCAATAGCCACCCCTTTCGACTCTAGACCCAACCACAATTCCGTCCCCATCCCAAACCATGTCCATCCCCATCCCCAACCTCAAGCCCAACTCGAACCCCATCCCTAAATCCCTTACCCACCCCAAGCCATCAACCTATGCATTCCTACCTCCAAACCCAACCCATCCCTAACTCCATCCCCACCCACAACCCTCTCCCCAACTTAACCCTGTCCCCACCCCACTCTTTCCCCCAACTCCATTCTTTTTAAATAAATAACTAAATAAATATATTTTTATTGATGCCCAGACGGTGTGGCTCAGTGGTTGAGCGTCGACCCCTGAACCAGGAGATCACGGTTCGGTTCCTGGTTAGGGTACATGCCCGGGTTGTGGTCTCAATCCCCAGTAGGGGTCATATCAATAAAAATCAATAAAATATATATATATATTTTAAAAAATTATTATTATTTTCTTTTATTGATTTCCGAGCTGAAGGGGGAGGGAGAGAGCGATAGAAACATCACTGATGAGAAAGAATCACTGATCAGCTGCCTCCTGCACGCCACCCATTGGGGTGGGAGCCCACAACCCGGGCATGTGCCCTTGATGGGAATCGAACCTGGGACCCTTCAGTCCTGGGTAGGCCGGGGCTCTACCCATGAGCCAACCCGGCTAGGGCTCCAACTCCATCCTCAATCCCATCCCCAAATCTACCTCCTCGTGGTCCCTGGGCCCCGACCCATCTCCCCCAGCCCTTGGCCTCCAGGCCGCCTCCCCCCCCCCCCCCCCACCCTGTTGGGTGAGGTCCCCACTCACTTCTTCCGACAGTGGGCGGCCGTGAGCACCCACTGCCGGTCTACCAGCACCGCCCCGCAGTAGAGCTGGTTGGGTTTCAGCAGCAGCGCAGCCTGCCAGGGCTGGGCGTGCTCCGGGCAGTCTGTCCCGTTGATGATGCGGCTACTGCTGTCGTTCTCCCGGGTGCCCTCTCTGGTCCCGGCTCCGGCTCCGAGGTCCCGGGCGCCCCCAGAGGCCCCGGAGGCAGGGCCGTGGTTGCAGGCAGGACCGGCATTTGCAAGAACAGGCTCTGGGTGCAGGAAACAGGAGGGAAGGGGCTCGGAGGTGGAGCTGGGACTCGGGGGGAGGGGAGGGGTGTCTGGGACCAGCCTGAGGAGGTCGGATTTCTGAAGGGCGCTCATGGGGGGGGGTGGACAGTGGGGCCAGGAGTTTGGGGGGGGGGGCCAGGGGTCTAGAGCTGGAACCGCTGGGAGGGAGCCAGGCTTAGAGTCCAAGGGCAGGGTCCAGGCTCAGGTGGTGACGAGATCCCCAGGAGTGGCCAGAGGTCAGTGGGTGGGGCCGGGAGGGTCAAGTTGGACGCCCTCAGGGGTGGGGCCAAGGGTCAGGGGGTGCAGCCTGGGGTGCTCAGGGGGTGCAGCCTGTGGCTGGGGCTTTAGGGGTGGGGCCTGGTTTCGAGGAGCGTGGCCAGGCCTCAGGGAATGGGGTCAGGGCTGGAGGCGGCCCAGCCTGGGTGTGGGCAGGGCTTGGGACCGACCTGGGTGGGGCCCAGGCCAGGGTCACCTGGGCCGTCCAGCTACAGAGAGCCGGGCATTGGGGCGCGGAGGTGGGGCTGGGCTCTAGGAATTGAGGCCCGACGTGAAGCGGGGTGTCCTAGAGGCTGACGGGGTGGGCACAGCCCAGGGCCCCGCCTGTGGGTGCGGCCTGCACTGAGGGGCGGCTGAGTGAGGAAAAGGGTCAGGGTCAGGGCGCTCAGGGGGGCCCAGTGGAACCGGGAAGCGAGCTCACCCTGGGGAGCCCCGTGGAGGGGAGAGCAGAGCTGGTTCTGACACAAGGCGCCTCCTGAATGCTCCTCCCCCCACAAACCCACAGACAGGACCCCCCACCCCATCACCAGCCCCCACAGCTCATCAGGTCATGCTCTTGCTGACCACCCAGAGCAGAGAAGCTTCATGCACACACCCCAGGAAACACCCCCCCAGGAAACACCCCCCCAGGAAACACCCCCCCAGGAAACACCCCCCCCAGGAAACACGCACCCCCCCCGGAAACACGCACACACACCCCAGGAAACACCCCCCCCAGGAAACACGCACACACCCCCAGGAAACACGCACCCCCCCAGGAAACACGCACACCCCCCCAGGAAACACGCACCCCCCCAGGAAACACGCACCCCCCCAGGAAACAACCACCCCCCAGGAAACACGCACCCCCCCCAGGAAACACGCACCCCCCCCAGGAAACACGCACCCCCCCAGGAAACACGCACACCCCCAGGAACACGCATACACACCCCAGGAAACACGCACACAGCAGCTGTCACAGACAAGCGCACACGCATCGCCTCCAGGGCCAGCTGCACACACCGCTGTCTCGTGCACACTGCCCAGACGCCCACCCTGGGGGAGGCCCTACCTGCTCTCACACCCACAGTGTCTCAGTGAGACGCCTGCAAACCTCATGTGCACGCATGTGCAGTCCATGCACACAGGCATGTTAGTGCCGTGGCACGCCGGCACCATTCGCCTTCACACAGCCACTGCCTCAGAGGGAGGGCAGCTCCACATTGAGCTGCACTGGTGCACATACGGCCCCATACAAACACACAGTCACATACACTCACCCGCACAAACACACAGTCACATACAATCACCCGCACAAACACACAGTCACATACACCCACCCGCACAAACGCACAGTCACATACACTCACCCACACAAACACACAATCACATACAATCACCCGCACAAACGCACAGTCACATTCACTCACCCGCACAAACACGCAGTCACATTCACTCACCCGCACAAACACAGTCACATACATTCACCCGCACAAACACGCAGTCACATACACTCACCCGCACAAACACACAGTCACATTCACTCACCCGCACAAACACACAGTCACATTCACTCACCCGCACAAACACACAGTCACATACATTCACCCGCACAAACACGCAGTCACATACACTCACCAGCACAAACAGTCACATACACTCACCCGCACAAACACACAGTCACATTCACTCACCCGCACAAACACACAGTCACATTCACTCACCCGCACAAACACACAGTCACATTCACTCACCCGCACAAACACGCAGTCACATACACTCACCAGCACAAACAGTCACATACACTCACCCGCACAAACACACAGTCACATTCACTCACCCGCACAAACACACAGTCACATTCACTCACCCGCACAAACACACAGTCACATTCACTCACCCGCACAAACACGCAGTCACATACACTCACCCGCACAAACACACAGTCACATACATTCACCCGCACAAACACACAGTCACATACAATCACCCGCACAAACACACAGTCACATTCACTCACCCGCACAAACACACAGTCACATACATTCACCCGCACAAACACACAGTCACATTCACTCACCCGCACAAACACACAGTCACATTCACTCACCCGCACAAACACGCAGTCACATACACTCACCCGCACAAACACACAGTCACATACATTCACCCGCACAAACACACAGTCACATACACTCACCAGCACAAACACACAGTCACATTCACTCACCCGCACAAACACACAGTCACATACAATCACCCGCACAAACACACAGTCACATTCACTCACCCGCACAAACACACAGTCACATTCACTCACCCGCACAAACACACAGTCACATTCACTCACCCGCACAAACACACAGTCACATTCACTCACCCGCACAAACACGCAGTCACATACACTCACCCGCACAAACACACAGTCACATTCACTCACCCGCACAAACACACAGTCACATACATTCACCCGCACAAACACGCAGTCACATACAATCACCCGCACAAACACACAGTCACATTCACTCACCCGCACAAACACACAGTCACATTCACTCACCCGCACAAACACGTAGTCACATACAATCCCCCGCACAAACACACAGTCACATACACTCACCCGCACAAACACACAGTCACATTCACTCACCTGCACAAACACACAGTCACATTCACTCACCCGCACAAACACACAGTCACATTCACTCACCCGCACAAACACACAGTCACATTCACTCACCCGCACAAACACGCAGTCACATACAATCCCCCGCACAAACACGCAGTCACATACATTCACCCGCACAAACACAGTCACATACACTCACCCGCACAAACACACAGTCACATACAATCACCCGCACACACAGTCACATACACTCACCCGCACAAACACACAGTCACATACACTCACCCGCACAAACACGCAGTCACATACAATCCCCCGCACAAACACGCAGTCACCTGCAATCCCCCGCACAAACACGCAGTCACCTGCAATCACCTGCAGAAACACGCAGTCACATACACTCACCCGCACAAACACACAGTCACATACACTCACCCGCACAAACACGCAGTCACCTGCAATCCCCCGCACACACAGCCACATACAATCCCCGCACAAACACACAGTCACATTCAATCCGCCGCACAAACACACAGTCACATTCAATCCGCCGCACAAACACACAGTCACATTCAATCCGCCGCACAAACACGCAGTCACCTGCAATCCCCCGCACACACAGCCACATACAATCCCTGCACAAACACACAGTCACATTCAATCCCCCGCACAAACACACAGTCACATTCAATCCGCCGCACAAACACGCAGTCACCTGCAATCCCCCGCACACACAGCCACATACAATCCCTGCACAAACACACAGTCACATTCAATCCCCCGCACAAACACACAGTCACATTCAATCCCCCGCACAAACACGCAGTCACCTGCAATCCCCCGCACACACAGTCACATTCAATCCCCCGCACAAACACACAGTCACATTCAATCCGCCGCACAAACACGCAGTCACCTGCAATCCCCCGCACACACAGTCACATACAATCCCCGCACAAACACACAGTCACATACAATCCCCGCACAAACACACAGTCACATACAATCACCCGCACAATCACGCAGTCACCTGCAATCCCCCGCACACACAGTCACATACAATCACCCGCACAAACACGCAGTCACCTGCAATCCCCCGCGCGCAGGGCCTCACGCCGTCCAACGGGCCTAAGTGGAGCCACACCGCCTTGCACCCGCCCCAGTCACACAGTCACAGGTATGGACGTGGACTCACACTCGCCCGGACCTGGCGCGGGTCCGAGCAGCTCCCCCTTCCCGTCCCCCCTCCCCCGACAGACAGGCGGTCCCGGGCCACAGAGCGCCCTCCGCCCTGGGGCCCAGCAGCCGGCACGCACGCAGCACGCAGCGCCTCTGCTTACCTGTCACCCGCAGAAGGAGAGCTGTGAGCAGGGCACCGACCATCCACGTCCAGGGCGGTCCTGTCCCAGCCATGGTCCCTGCACCCGGCAGGGGGACAGAGAGCGGGAGGCCAAGTGACGACGGGAACCCCCTCTCCTTCCTCCCCTCCCCCGGGTCCCAGGGCGGAGAGGGGCCCGGGGACACTGCCCACCTGGGAGCCGACCCTGCAGTCGGGGCCGGGAGGGAGGACAGAGAGAGCTGCCTCTCCCTCGCTGCCCCCTCCCCTCCCCCGGCCTCACCTGCACGTCCCCCCGGTAGGGGGTGGGGAGCCCGCTCCCAGCTCAGCGCAGACGTCTGGGGCCCGCGCCGTCCCGCCGCCGCCTCCTCCCCGGCGCCCGGCACCCCGTCTGGGTTATAACCACCCACGGCCGCCCGGGGCGCATTCCCGGGCAGTGAGGCGCCCTGGCGGGTCTTAGCAATCACTCCTCTCGCCTCCCCCCACTTCCGCCCCCAGAGCACCCCCCCACCCATTCCCAAAGCCACTCCCTGCCTCCTGGCCGCGGGATGGGGAGGGGTCTGCGCTCAGGGCGCGCGGCTCGGCCCCAGGCTTTTCCCGGCTCCCCGCGCCTGCTCTCACCTCCTGTCTCCTGTCACCCTTCCAGCCCTCGTCTCCGCGTTTCCAGCTCTTCCACCTTCCGTCTCTCCCTCTTGGCTTCCCTCCGAATCTGAGTCTCTTTCGGGATAAGGTGTCCACAGAGTATCACTTTTTGCCTCTCTCTCTCTCTCTCTCTCTCTCTCTCTCTCTCTCTCTCTCTCTCTCTCAATCCCGCTCCCTCTGTGTCTCAACGTGTCTGTTCCTCCCTCCCTCCCTCCGCCTCTGTGGCTCCACATCTTGCCCTTGTTCTGCGTCTCCACGATCCTCTCTCTTTTGAATGCTTCGGAGCACTTGGCTTGTCCAATACCCCCTGCAATTCTTCTTTATTTTTTTTTTTAAACGGCTTTATGGAGGGATGACTGGGGCGCAAGACACCGTGCGAACTTCACGCGTCCAGTTTTCTGAGCTGTGAGGCCCGCAAGCCCAACCACGGCCACGATCATATCCTCGCCCCTTCCTGTGTCTGTGGTTCCTGGCCAATCTCTCTCCACCTCTGGGCTTCTGTGTCTTTCCTCCCCTGTGCTCAATCCTCCTCAGCCTCTCTCTGAGTCTCTCTCTCTCTCTCTCTCTCTCTCTCTCTCTCTCTCTCTCTCTCTCTCTCTCTCTGGCTTTCTGTCCCTTTGGCTCTCCAATCCTGCATTTTGGGTCCAGAAAACTCAGGCCGCTTTGCCAAGACACCCCACAACCCCTTCTCTTGCGGCACCCTGGTGCTACGGAGCAGGGAGCAGAAAGGGGTCAGGATCCAGCCCCCCTCTCCCTCCCCCTGCCCCCCGCCACCCCACGCAGGTGCGGTGGCTCAGCTGCACAGCCAGGCGTGGGTGAGAAAGTTGGGCAGGGCCACCTGAGGCTGAGGGGGTGGGTGGCTCCTGGCCCTTTGAGAAATGGGGCACTGGGTGGGGAACCCCAAAGGTGACTTGTCCCTCCCTGGTCCCGGGCCATCTGGGGCTGCCTCTCCTGACCTCTTCTCCATCCGGTCTTTCTGGGTGCCCCCGACTCTGTGCAAACATCTCTCTCTGTGACTCCTCCAGGTCTCTGTCCCCACGAGGCTGTAAGAGCCACACACTCATTCAGCACGTACGTGCTGAGCACCTACTGTGCGCCAGGCTCATCTACCCAAGAACAAATGGACACAGATACTGGCCTGGTGGAGGTCACATGCCTTGAAGGGAAACCACAGCTGTCTCCCTCACTCTGTCCCAAGGAGGGGGGGGGGGTCTTAGAACCCTTGAGGCGGGCTTAGTGCACAGGGGGGAAAAATGAAAAATAAAATTCTGAGGTGTATTTGGATTATTACATGCATTAAAGGGACACACCCACAACCTAGCCCTTTCTTAGTTTTTTAAGTTGAGCTTGCAAACCTTTTCATTCTAGATATATCTTTTAAAAAATATATATATATATTTTTAATATATTTTATTGATTTTTTACAGAGAGGAAGGGAGAGAGAGAGTTAGAAACATCGATGAGAGAGAAACATTGATCAGCTGCCTCCTGCACACTCCCCACTGGAGATGTGCCCTCAACCAAGGCACATGCCCCCGACCGGAATCGAACCTGGGACCTTTCAGTCCGCAGGCCGACGCTCTATCCACTGAGCCAAACCGGTTACGGCAAAATATATATATATATATTTTTTTTATTGATTTTAGAGAGGAAGGAAGAAGGAGAGAGAGAGATAGAAACATCAATGATGAGAGAGAATCATTGATTGGCTGCCTCCTGTGCACCCCACACTGGGGACCGAGCCCGCAGCCCAGGCATGTGCCCTGACCAGGAATGGAACCCTGACTTCCAGGTTCATAGGTCGATGCTCAACCACTGAGCCACACCAGCCGGAATCATTCTGTATATATTTTAACACATTTTAAAAAAGCGTCACCTGAGGAAATGTTTTTCATCGATTTTTAGAGAGAGAGGAAGAGAGAGAGAGAGAGAGAGAAACACTGATCTCTGCCCCCTCCCGTACTCGCCCTGAACCAGGCATGAAACCGGCATCCTTTTGTTGTACTGGACGGCACTCCAACCAACTGAGCCACCGGCCAGGGTTTAACACACTTCTATGAGTTCTTTATAATAACGCTTGGTCTAATTTACAAACGAAGTATCTTCACACATCTCAAACTACATTTTTTTATTTTATTGATTTTTTACAGAGAGGAAGGGAGAGGGTTAGAGAGTTAGAAACATCAATGAGAGAGAAACATTGATCAGCTGCCTCCTGCACACCCCCACTGGGGATGTGCCTGCAACCAAGGTACATGCCCTTGACCGGAATCGAACCTGGGACCCTTGAGTCCGCAGGCCGACGCTCTATCCACTGAGCCAAACCGGTTAGGGCTCAAACTACATTTCTGAAACCAGCACATTCGGTCTCTTCAGGACGTCCTTCAATGGTTAGACACACCTCCCAGCATGAAAACACATTCACACACCTCTGCATATTACACGTATACATGTGACCAACGCTGCCTTTTTTCAAGCCTCCCAGCACTGGATAGGAGGTTGGTGTGACTCCAACTTAAACATCGGACACCGATGACACACGTGAAGCTGAAGTCACCAGGCTGTCCCTAGGACGGGTAAGATTCTCTTAGACACACAAGCACCTTAAGTAACAAATGCGCAAAGACCCTGCTTCAAAAAAAAAAAAAAAAAATCCGTTAGACCTGGACAGTGTGCGCAGTGGTTAGAGTGTCGTCCCGTGCACCCAGTCAGGAAACATACCCAGGTTGCAGGTTTGATTTCCAGCCGGGGCAACAGATTGCTGTTTCTCCCTCCCATTGATGTTTCTGTCTCTCTCCTTCTCAAGAAAGAATCAATAAGAAGATACGCATGTGAAAGATTGGGCCTGTAACAGTTTTTCTGCTCAATTTGAAAGCACATGGGAATTGAAAAAAAGACTTTCACGTAGCAGAGCAGGGAGGGGCTCAGACTCCGGCACCAGCCTCCTGACGCTCAAATTCTGATGTGGCATCTGTTTATTGTTGTTATTAATCTTCACCTGAGGATATTTTTTTCCATTGGTTGTTTTAGAGAGAGTGTAAGGGGGGAGGGGGGGGAGAGGGAGAGAGACAGAGAAACCTCGATTATGAGAGAGACACATCGATTGGTTGCCTCCAGCACGCACCCCCACCTGGGCTGGGGATGAAACAAGAACCCAGGTAGGTGCCCTTGACTGGGAATCGAACCTGAGACCCTTTGGGTGCCTGGGAGTTAATGCTCTAACCACTGAGTACACCAGCCAGGGCAATATAATAAAAGCCTAATATGCAAATCAACTGAACAGCAGGATGACGGGACACATGACACGCACTGACCACCAGGGGGCAGATGCTCAATGCAGGAGCTGCCTCCAGCCCACAGGCCCCAGGTCAGACAAGGCAGGTGCCAGTGGGGGGCGGGGGGAGCCCGAGTCGCCCCATGTGACTTAGATGCTGTTTTGTCTTCCTCAGGGATGGGGCCGTGGGGGTTGTAAGAGAATAATGCCTCTCTGGGGACAGGCCCGGGCCTGGGGTTTGGGGACAGAGGGGTGGACACCGGTTGGGGTCACGCGTGGTGCGTGTTGATGGGAGAACCCCAGAAGGCATGCGGGAGCCTGGGTCCTCACTCAGCTCTGGCTGTCTGCTCCTCCCTGCCCATCCCCCCACCTCGAATGCACCCCAGTGAGGTATTCTACTACCCAGATCTGACCCCGTCCATCCTCCCCTCAGGGTCCTCAGGATCAAGGTCAGCGTCTTCCGCCTGGCGTTCAAGGCCAAGCACCATCTCCCACGGACCCTGGAGGGTTAACCGCCTAGGCCGGCCAGGCTGCTGGAAGCACTAAGCAATGGCTGGGTCCCAGGGCAGCAGACGTGGGAGAAAAGCAACAAGTGTCACCAGCAGTGAAATTTACTCTTTATTCAGCAGGCAGGCGTGCCAGGCCCTGGTGCCCGTGTTTCCTACATTCGAGACCTTGGATCCTCCCAACGGCGGCCCCTGAGTTATGAGGGGCATAGTGTTACTGTCCCTATTTTACAGATGAGAGTCTGCACGGGGAGCAAGAGGCAGAGCTGGGGTTCCAACCCGGGTTTCTCCAGGCGTGTGACCGCTCCTCTGCGGGGAGACAACACGCCCCTGGGATCATCAGGAGGGAGGGCTGGTCGGAAGCGATTTTCCTGTTTTCTCTTAGTGGTGGGGGCAAGACCTCAGCCCGTGTCCCCCCTCACCCCCAGTGATGGGGTTGGGGTAAAATCAGGCAGAATGAAGCATTAAGGGTTGATTCTGGGCAGGGGTGGAGGCATGGTCTTGATCAGAGATGTCTTAGAGGTGGTACGTGGGGGCCGAGGTCAAGGGTTGGATGCCACATGTCAGAATGAGTTGCCCCAAATGGTTCTCCGGACCCACTGGTGATATCTGCAGACGTTGGTGTAGACCCCCGGCTTCTCCTTCGATCCACAGGGGACGTCACCCCATGATACCAGGCCTCGGAGACGGTTTCCACACACGAGTGGGCCCCCGGAATCGCCCTTTGGGGAAAGAGGGAGAGAGTCAGTAATACAGGGAGAGAGAGACAGAGAGACAGGAGGAGACTCGGACATGCAGAAAGGGAGAGACACTCAGAGATGGAGAGACTCAGGAACAGACACACACACACATATTTTTTTATTGATTTCAGAGAGGGAGAGGGAAAGAGAGATGGAAATATCAATGATGAGAGCGAATCATTGACCAGCTGTCTCTTGCACGCCCCCAACTGGGGACGGAGCCCGCAACCCGGGCATGTGCCCTTGACTGGAATCGAACCTGAGACCCTTCAGTCCACAGGCTGACGCTCTATCCACTGAGCCAAACCAGCTAGGGCTCTCTCACCCTTTTCATGCCTCAAAGTCTCTCCCAGCTTATCTCTGTAAAGCCCCAGTAAGGTCTCTGTGTGTGTCTCTCTCTTCCTGTCTCTGTCTGTGTTTTCATGTCTCTGTCCTTTGTGGTATAACTGGCGGGTCCCGTCATCGGCCTCACCTGGCAGGAATCCTTTCCGTACTTCTCATCCCCAGCACACACCATGTTTTGGGTGATCTGGCCAGGGTAGGCACGCTCACAGTCCTGATGCGGTACCAGGTGGACATCTGCACACTGGATGGTGTTAGGAAACACACCTGATGAGAGAGAGGGTGGGGGGGGGCAGGCTCACTTCAGAACCCATCCTTCCCACATCCTCCCCAGCGACCATCCGAGCCCTACAACGCCTCCCTCCTCTGCTGGTCCCCATTGCCCACTGGTTCCCTTCTCCCCATTTGTCTCTTATTCTTAAAAACCCATTTCCATTGGCCTGGACTCTTGATAGGTCCCTCTTTATGCCAGTCTTCCCTCCCATTGGCTCGTCTTCCTCATTAGTCCCTCCCTTTTCATGAGTCTTCATTTCCTGTTGGTTTTTCCTTTCTCCTAGGCCCTGCCTCCGCTTCTCTCTCCTCCACGGGCCCCACCTTCTCTCGTAGTTCCAGCCGACCTGTAGACGCTTCCTGTAATAGTGACCGCCCCTGTCACACCCCTTTGCCCTTCACTGGACCATTCTTGCTCATTGGCGCATCCTGGTTGGTCATCACTGGACCCTTAGTCCTTTCCTAACGGGACCCTTTTTTGCCCATTGGCTCTACCCTTCCTATTGGCCCTTCATCCAATGGTCCACCTCCCTCATTGGTCCTTCCCTAAATGGCTCTGCCCTTCCATTGGCCCTTCATCCAATGGTCCACCTCCCTCATTGGTCCTTCCCTAAATGGCTCTGCCCTTCCATTGGCCCTTTATCCAATGGTCCACCTCCCTCATTGGTCCTTCCCTAAATGGCTCTCCCTTCCTATTGGCCCTTCATCCATGGTCCACCACCCTCATTGGTCCTTCCCTAAATGGCTCTGCCCTTCCATTGGCCCTTCATCCATTGGTCCACCTCCCTCATTGGTCCTTCCCTAAATGGCTCTCCCTTCCTATTGGCCCTTCATCCAATGGTCCACCTCCCTCATTGGTCCTTCCCTAAATGGCTCTCCCTTCCTATTGGCCCTTCATCCATTGGTCCACCTCCCTCATTGGTCCTTTTCTACATGGCTCTGCCCTTCCATTGGCCCTTCATCCAATAGGGCACCTTCTTTTTTGGCCCTTCATTTACAGGCCCACCATCAATGGTTCCCGCTGATTTATTTGACTACTTTCTTCCTCTAGTGACTCCCTTTGACTATTCACTCTTCCCCCCTGGCCCCTCCCCCATTAGCTCTCTCTACCCCACCCACTCTCTCAATTCGCACCCTTCCATTGGCTCCCCTGCTTTAGTCATCTCTCTTCTCCCATTAGTCCCGCCTCCACTTACCCCTTCTGATCATCAGTGCAGCCTGATTGGTCCCTTTCGACAACTGGCCTCCTTTCTGATCGGTATCTCCCCATGGGTTCTCCCCCCTCCTCACTGACCCCTCATCTTATGGCCCATCCAGCCATACCACTCACCCATTGGTCTACTTTCTCCACTGGCTAGTCACTCATTAGCCCCACTTCCATATTTGTCTTCCCCTCCCCTTTGACCTTTCACCCGGCGACACACTGCCCCATTGGTCCTCGCTGTCGGACCACCGTCACCTTTGACCCTTCACCCTTTGGCCCACCTTACCCAGGACCCATTGGCCTGCTTCCCCATCTTACTGACCACTTGCTGTCTTGCCCCAGCCCAGGATTTGGCAGCTGGTGCGGTTGGCCGAGCAGTCTCTCTCCAGGGCCAGGGGCCGGATGCGGTCCGAGAGTTTGGCGGGGCGCTTCAGGCGTAACAGCATGATGTCCTGGTCATGGGTGGCCGCGTTGTAGCCAGGGTGGACCACGGTCTGGACAACAGAGCTCTGCTCCTGGAAACTCTCTCTTTCGTAAAGGTTGTGCTTCCCCAGGTAGACCTGAAGATTCCTGGGGGAGAGAGGAAAAGGGCGGGGGTCTCACCTTTAGCCCTTGGGCTGCGGCTGAGACTCCAGATGGGGTGGCGGTGGGAAGTGGGGTAGCCTGGTACACCCCGAACTATCTGGCCGTGTTTCCTTCCGTCTTCCCAGCTCAGTAAATGACGACTCTATCCTTCCAGCATAAACTGGGAGACGATGCTTGACTCTTTATCTCATGCCTTCACGACTCTTTATTTCACGTCTAAGCAGTTCGGAAATCCTTTCGTCTCTTCAAAATGTACCCAGAATCTGACCGCTACTCGCCTCCCCCACTGCTACCATCATGGTCTGAGCAGCCATCATCCTTTTCGCGGACTACAGCAGTATCTACCTCGCTGGACTCCTTGCTTCTGCCGTTGGCCCCCTGTAGGCTATCTTCCACAGAACAGCCGTAGATGTTTTAACAACCTATGTTGGTCCTGTCCTTTGCTCGGAATTCTCCCATGACTCCCAACTCACTCTGAGGAAAGACCGAAGTGCTCACCACGGCCTACGTGGTCCTGCCTGTCACCTCACAGGTATCTCCTCCCACTCCCCACTCTCTCCCCCCCACCCCCCCGCCACCAACCTCTTTCTAACTCCGGCCACACTGGTTTCCCCGCCTTTCCTTGAACACAACAGTCATCCTCCCACCCCCGGGCCTTTGCATTGGCTGCTTGCTCGGCCAGCAACGATTCCCCCACCCCCCCACCCCCCCAGATATCTGCATGGTTCCCTCCCTCACCTACTTCAGATGTCACCTCCTCATTTGAGGCCTGCCTTGCAACCCAATTAAGATGTAAATACCCACCCCAACAGGTAATTCTTATCTCCCGCTCCCGTCTTCTTCTCCACCAGAAAACCTATCATTATTCTTTTCTGTATAACCTATGTGTTGTTAAATATTTACTTGTTGTATTGTCTCTCCTCCTACCATCACCTCAGTGCCCAACAGCACTGTCCCCAATGATGAAGATTTATCTGCGCTACGTGATACCGTGACCACTAGCCACAGGCAACTACGGAGCACCTGAAACATGGCTCGTGGATTTGGGATTTCATTTCATCTTTTTAAATAATATATATATATATATTTTATTGATTTCAGAGAGGAAGGGAGAGGGAGAGAGAGACAGAAACATCAATGATGAGAGAATCATTGATCGGCTGCCTCCTGCAGGCCCCGTACTGGGAACTGAGCCCGCAACCCAGGCATGTGCCCTTGACCAGAATCGAACCCGGGACCCTTCAGTCCGCAGGCTGACGCTCTGTCCACTGAGCCAAACCGACTCGGGCCATTTCTTTTTTATTCATGTAAATTTAATGAGCCATCGGTGGCTGATGGCATGACTCTAGAATATCAAGACGGGGATGTTTGTTTTGTACAGATACAGTATCCAGTATCTAGAACATGACGGATATTCAAGAAATACTTGTGAAATGGATCAAAGAGCCACTCCCTTGCTCAAAAGCCTCCCATAGCTCCCCATGGCCCTCAGAATACAGCCCAAGGGTCCCGTCCCACCGTTCTCTGGTAACGTTCCAGAGTGTTCTCACTTCAGGGCCTTTGCCTTGTGTTTCTCCTGCTCTAAATGCTCTCCCCTCAGCTCCCCTGGGCCACACCGTCTCATTTTCCGTGCCTCCGCTTGACTTTCAACTCATCCACCCACAGTAGGTGCCTTTGCTCTTTTCCATTCCTGTCCTTCTTCACGGGACTCGGGGTAATTTGTAATTATACCATTTTTTCAGGGGTTTGTTTGCTAACCAACCGTCTTTCTGTCCCGGTGCCCCCAGGGGCAGGGACGGTCATCCCCTCCTGAATCCCCACTGCCCGACTCCAATCTGGCCCTTAGTGGGTGCTCTCAGTCAATGGGCACTGAAGGGATGAATGAGGATGGGGGGGGGGTGAGGCCAGTTCTCGCTGAGCATGGCGGAACCCACTCTGGGGTCCATGAGTCCATGACGGGACCTCCCACCCCCCCGCCCCGCCCCCCCCCACCCCCCACCCCCCACCCCGCCACACTAGGTGAGGTATCAGTTGCCTGCCACACACGTGAGTCGTCCCTGGCTGTTTCCCTGAGCCTCAGTTTCCTCATCTGCAAAATGGGGCCAGCAGGCCCTTCTTGTGGAAATGGAATGTTGCTGGAAGCCGATCCACCCTGGCTGCTTGACGCAGTCGCTGCAGGGATGTTCCAAGGGGCCTGGCGTAGATGGCATACTGTTCTTAATATGTTTGCTCCCCTTCTTAGCACTATGTGTTTTAACCAAGGTCACCTCTCTGAGAAAGGTGGTTTCCCCAGGTGAGGATTTTTATCAGTAAAACCCCTTAACTAAGTGCCAGGCCGGTAGTTAATCACTTTAACTACGAACAATCACGCTTAAGCTACACAATCTTTACTTAGAATAACCTCCTTCAGTGACTTCCTTGTAGCTTAATAGAACAATGGAGTAACCTTGGGATGGAGCTAAGAAACGCCCTAACCTTTGGAATAGAATGGATGGGATTAAGACCGAATAGTATAAATACAGATGTTAGATGACAATAAAGTGAAGAACCTGGCTATGATGATCACCTAAACACTGACTCCGTCCACACCTTTGGGAACCCCTGGCCCGCTGGGGCTGGACCCCAGCAGAATGTCACTGCTTCGCCGGGGACCTGGCCCGCTGTCGTTAGCGCCAAACAGCTGCTGTTCGTCTAACGTGCGGTCCTCCGTGCCCTGAGGATCCGTCCCAGGCCCTCTCCGCTCCTCTATCCGGCCCGCTTTTTGGGTGATCTCTTCTGGTGCCTTGCCTTTAAGTACTACCTGCTCGCGGATGACGCTTTCATCTCCACCTCCCGCTCTGACCTGTCCCTGGGGCGCCAGCGGCCAACCTGGCACCCTTCCTGGACAGCTCCCAGGTGTCTCAGACTCATCTTGGCAAAAAGCAAAAATGCCTGACGCTCCCCCGGCCCGGCCCGTCTCCAAGCTGCTACTCTCTTCCTCTTCCCCCGACGACGACGCAGCCGGAGACACAACCTAACACCCCCAGGTCAAATCCTGGGAGGCCAGCCCTGCTGGCTCTCTTCCCCTCCCGTCCCACATCACCAGGTCCCGCTGGCTCAGTCTCCAAAGAACTCCCAAGGTTTCTAACTTCTGTTTGCATCCCCCCAACCAGCATCCTGGCCCCAGCCAGCATCTTCTGGCGCCGGGGGACAGACGGTGTGGCCGGGGACTCCTCACGCACCCGTTCACCTCCTCTCGCCCGGTCCACGCCCCACAAGGCAGCCAGATCGCTTCTGACAACGAAATCAGATCTTGCTGCTGCCCAGATTCAAACCCGCCTGTGCAGGCTTTCCCCTGCACTTAGAACGAGCCCGTCTCTCCCTCCAGGGCCCTCCTTGCACCACCAGCTCCCCGGGGAGAAGGCCAAGTTCACCAGAGCAGCAGCTCTGCCTGTTTTCTTCTGGGCTCGGTCCCCAGGGCCCCACGAGGCGCCTGGCCCATATTCAGTGCTCAATTAACTATTGGCCAAATGAGACTGGTTATCAGATGGCCTCGCTCCGGGATGGGGGGGACATGCGTGCCATTCCGTGCCTGACTGGAGTCTGCAAGACCTCGGCGGGCTCTAACTGCCACCACTCCCCGTGTCCGCAGTGTGGCAACTCACGGTTTTCTGCAGTGCGCGGCCGTGAGGACCCAGGACGGGTGGATGAGCACCCCCCCGCAGAGCAGCTGGCCCGAGTTGTAGAGGGCGGCTTGGTAGGGGTGGGACATCCGCTCGCAGGGCCCACCAGACAGCACCTTATCCTTCCTCTCGGCCTGGACTGCGGGAGGAGGCGGGCAGCGTCAGAGGGGAGGTCTGGAGAGAGCAGCTTCGAACCCCGTCCTGTCTCAGTCATCCAGATGGTCCCCATCCCCACACCCAGCTGTGTCCAGCACCACCCCCAACGCCGACCCTGTCCGCCATCTCCCCCACCCATCTTCACGGCCACCTCCCTCCCCCTTCCCTTCTGCATCCCCCCTCTCTCACCTGTCTCCCGCATCTTCCTCGTCCCAACCCCCCCTCCCCCTTCACACCTGTGTGGCTCCCACCTCCACCATCTCCAGTTCCAATCTCGGCCCCATCAGCAACCCCCACCCTGTCCCCAAACCTCCCCATCCCCCACCCCCCTTTTCCCCACCTGCTGCGGTCAGGACCAGGGCTGCAATCAGCGTCTTCATGGCCGGTCCTGGGAGGGGAAGCCAAGTGTTCCATCAGGCCCCCCCGCTCAGGCCCCACGCAGGCCCCTCCCCCTTCTCCCTCCTCCCGCCCCCTCCTCCCTGGCCTGCCATGCTCTCCAGACCCCTGCCTTCTGATCTTCATCCAGCCTCCCGTTGTCTGGTCTCCTACACCCCTGCCTTCCACCTGAGGGTCCCCTGAAGGCAGGGGCCAGGGAGACCCCAGTCCTGCCCCTGCTGGTCCCAGGGGCTGCTCGGTGCAGCAGGAGTCGCAGGCAGTCATTCTAAGCCTCTCCTCTCAGTGGGTGGCGTTGGCCCGCCTAGTAACAGGGAGGGCTGGCCCCAGGGGCCCCTGACAGTCCTTCCTCCCCATGCATCTTCCTCTGCACCTCGGCTCTGGGCTCTGGGCTCGCCTGCTGCTCACCCCCACACTTTCAGATTCTGGGGTGCGGTGCGGTCTTACCTGCTGGGGGCCACTGCCTGCCGGGCCGGGGCCACTGCATGTCACAGGCAGCGAGTCAGAAACACAGGGAGCTGAGCGGAGCAAAGGGATTGGCAAGGCAGTGAGGATCCCCAAAAACAGGAGAGAGCGGCAGACACACAGACAGAGGACGAGGCCGGCGGAGAGCGGCAGAGGTGGGGGCTGTGGGGCCGGGACGTCAAGGGCCTGACGGATGCTCCAGGCTCCGGGCTTCCCTGCAAGTGTCTGGTCTTTTCCCCAGAAGCTCCTGAGCGTCCTTTTAACCCACATCGCCCAGGTCCCCGAGGCTGGAGGCCGCCCCGCCCATTTCCTCCTCACCTGCCCTCCCACACACATTCTTCACCCCTCACAGCTGCTCCTGATGACCCCTGACCCCAGCTTCCAGGAAGGAGCACATTGTCCCTAAGTGCCCTGGGAGCCCGGACTCCTGGGTCTGAGGGAGGAGGGGCTAGGGGCCCGGACTCCTGGGTCTGAGGGAGGAGGGGCTGGGGGCCTGGACCCCTGGGTCTGAGGGAGGAGGATCTGGGGGCCTGGGTTCCTGGGTCTGAGGGAGGAGGGGCTGGGGGCCTGCACCCCTGGGTCTGAGGGAGGAGGATCTGGGGGCCTGGGTTCCTGGGTCTGAGGGAGGAGGGGCTGGGGGCCTGGACCCCTGGGTCTGAGGGAGGAGGATCTGGAGGCCTGGACCCCTGGGTCTGAGGGAGGAGGATCTGGGGGCCTGGGCTCCTGGGTCTGAGGGAGGAGGGGCTGGGGGCCTGGACCCCTGGGTCTGAGGGAGGAGGGGCTGGGGGCCTGGACCCCTGGGTCTGAGGGAGGAGGGGCTGGGGGCCTGGACTCCTGGGTCTGAGGGAGGAGGATCTGGGGGCCTGGACCCCTGGGTCTGAGGGAGGAGGGGCTGAGGGCCTGCACCCCTGGGTCTGAGGGAGGAGGATCTGGGGGCCTGGACCCCTGGGTCTGAGGGAGGAGGATCTGGAGGCCTGGACCCCTGGGTCTGAGGGAGGAGGATCTGGGGGCCTGGGCGCCTGGGTCTGAGGGAGGAGGGGCTGGGGGCCTGGACCCCTGGGTCTGAGGGAGGAGGGGCTGGGGGCCTGGACCCCTGGGTCTGAGGGAGGAGGATCTGGGGGCCTGGACTCCTGGGTCTGAGGGAGGAGGATCTGGGGGCCTGGACCCCTGGGTCTGAGGGAGGAGGGGCTGGGGGCCTGGGCTCCTGGGTCTGAGGGAGGAGGATCTGGGGGCCTGGACCCCTGGGTCTGAGGGAGGAGGGGCTGGGGGCCTGGACCCCTGGGTCTGAGGGAGGAGGGGCTGGGTGCTGACCCCTGGGTGCGGGAGAGGGACAGATGGGACCTCGCCCTCCTCATTCCCTCTAGGTTTTGAGCAAGAAAGTGGTGGAGGACCCACATGTGGGGTACCGGGGAACCCAGCAGCAGCCTGGCTTTCAGGGCCCCCACCACCCCTGTCTGTCCCTGCTCAGGACCCACAAGTCCTTGTGTCCTGGGAGCCAGGCCGCGCGGGGTCAGTGGGGCTGGGGTGACTCACCAACCTGCCGTCAAGTCCCTCTGTGCGTGCGGATGACCTCCTTGCCCCCACGAGAGAGTGAGCCAGCAGTGAGAGAGCGTGTGTCACCGGGCTGGTACTCGACCCTGCCCGGGGCCGGGGTGCAGGCCAGGGCGCTGGCCGGGGCGCTGTGGGGAAAGGCCTGGAACAATCCGGCTTTGTCCGCCCCCAGCGCCCCATGCCACGCTCCTGGCAGCTCCTTGCCCAACCTCGCTTCCAGGAAGGCGGGTGGCGGGCGGCGCTCAATAGCTCCCTTGTCCCCCCCGAACCCCCCCCCCCGCACCCCACACACATACAGTCCCCTTATAGCAGCGGTTCTCAACCTTCTGGCCCTTTTAGTTCCTCATGCGGTGACCCCACCATAACATTATTTGCGTTGCTACTTCGTCACTGTCATGTGGCTACTGTGATGCATCGTCATGTCAATATCTGATCTGCAGGATGGTCTGAGGCGACCCCTGTGAAAGGGTCGTTCGACCGCCGAAGGGGTCGCGACCCACAGGTTGAGAACCGCTGCCTTATAGTGTCTTGGTTGTCCACCCACCTCTGCCGGGTATCAGGGCTCCTGACCCTCCAGCCCCTCTTTCTTTCTTTCTTTTTTTTTTTTTTTAAATATATTTTATTGATTTTTTACAGCGAGGAAGGGAGAGGGATAGAGAGTTAGAAACATCCACGAGAGAGAAACATCGATCAGCTGCCTCCTACACACCCCCTCCTGGGGATGTGCCCGCAACCAAGGTACATGCCCTTGACGGGAATCGAACCCCGGACCCTTCAGTCTGCAGGCCAACGGCTCTATCCACTGAGCCACACCGGTTAGGGCTCTGGCCCCTCTTTTAAGTCTGCCCACCTTCGGGGTGTGGGTCCCTTTCCCTCCCTGGCTTGGCGGGTCAACCATCTCTCTCTCTCTCTCTCTCTCTCTATTCCGCTGCTTCTTTCTCCATCCTTTGCTCGGTGCCCGTCTTTGCCCTGGATTCTCTGAGCCCCTACACCTCGCTGCTTACCTGCCCCCAGGTCCCCCTGCACTAGGGAGAGGGGTGCATCTGCCAGTGGGGGGCGGGGGGTCAGGTTCCCGCCCCCCGGGGAGACGTGGAGGGGGACGTGGGGAAGCAGGTGGGGGCGCAGGAGGAGTGGGGGACCGGGTGGAACTGGACACACAGGGAGAGACCCTGGAAGTAGCAGGAGCTGAGCTGAGGGGCCGGCGTGTCCGGGAGGGGCCGGCTGAGGTGGAAGGGAGTGCGTGGGGGGGGGGGGGGGTGCGGGGCTGCGAGGAGGGACCTGCGCGTGGGTGTGGGCATCACGGGGACCTGGGGGCTGCGGGGCCTGAGAAGGAAAATGGGGGCGGGGGCGGGGGATGGGGGTGGGGGAAGGGCTTTCAGAAGGTCCGTGGGCAGTGAGGTCAGCTGATTGCAGTAATGGACGTGCCTGTCTCCGCACCCGCTGGGGCCTGGCGCTGCCATTTTTTTTTTTTTTTAATATATTTTATTGATTTTTCACAGAGAGGAAGGGAGAGAGATAGAGAGCTAGAAACATCGATGAGAGAGAAACATCCATCAGCTGCCTCCTGCACACTCCCCACTGGGGATGTGCCCGCAACCCAGGTACATGCCCTTGACCGGAATCGAACCCGGGACCCTTCAGTCTGCAGGCCGACGCTCTATCCACTGAGCCAAACCGGTTTCGGCTTTTTTTTTTTTTTTTTTAATTTATTTTTTTTAGCTGCCTTTTTTATCTTGAATGAAATGGAATTGTCCAGAGCCCCCGGGCGGGTGGCTCAGTGGTTAGGACGCCCTCCCCACGCCCCGAAGGTTGCGCGGTTGGAACCCCGGGGGTCAGGGCACATGCAAGAATCAACCAATGAAGGCATCGAAAGGGGAACGCCCGATGGATGTCTCTGTCTCTCTCTCTTCCTCTCGCTCTCAAATCAAGTTTTTTTTAAAAAGTGGCTGGGCCCTGGCCCCTGTGGCTCAGTGGATAGAGCAGGGGGTCCTCAAACGTTTTAAACAGGGGGGGCCAGTTCACTGTCCCTCAGGCCGTTGGAGGGCCGGACTGTAGTTTAAAAAACAAACAAACTAGGAACAAATTCCTATGCACCCTGCACATATCTTATTTGGAAGTAAAAAAACAAAACGGGAACAAATACAATATTTCTATTTGCATGTGGCCCGCGGGCCGTAGTTTGAGGACCCCCTGGGTTAGAGCGTCCACCTGCACACCAAAGGGTCGCGGGTTCGATTCCCGGTCAAGGGCACGTATGTGAATTGCAGGTTCAATCCCCGCCCAGGTCACGGTGTGTTTGGAAGGCAACCAATCAGATGTGTCACCCATCAATGTTTCTCTCTCTCTCTCTCTCTCTCTCTCTCTCTCTCTCTCTCTCTCTCTCTCTCTCTCCCCCCCTCTTTCCCTTCCACTCCCTCTAAAAATCAATGGGGAAAATACCCTCTGGTGAGGATTGACAAGCAAACAGAAAAAGTTTGGGGGTGCTCTCTGTGTGGAGCAGGCCTCCCCCCCCCAACCCCAGGCAGGTTTTCCTGTCTTTCTCTGTCTCCGAAGAAGCTCCCAGGGTTTGAGCTTTCGTCTCTGTGGCTGGTTTCCTGAGCCCATTTCTCCCACAGCTCACTTCTGCCTCTGTGACTTCCTAGGAAAAAAAAAAATCTAATCGCCACCCCCTTTGCTTGGCCTCCGTGTCTCCCGGGGTGAAACCATTGGGCATTCAGTGTACTCTTCGGGGTGCTGCCCCTCCGGCCCCCAGGTCTCCCAGGCCCTTCACACTCAGGTTCCCACTGAACTCAGGACCCACTATTCTGCCAGGCGGCAGGCTAGACCCCTCAGTGGGTGACCCCCAAACCCCGTCCCGCCACCTCCCCTCCCTGGCGGCTCCCTCCTCTCTGTCTCCATTTCCCGGCTTCAGCTCAGACCTGCGTCTCTCCATCACCTCCGGCCCTTCCCTCCCCCCTGCATCCTTCCTTTGACCCCAGAGGGGTCTTCTTGCACCCCAACTCTCTCCTGCTCACAGCCCTGCTGGCAAGTGGAAATACATGACAGACACATATGCCAGTTAAAAAAAAAAAAGTAAAAAGAAGTGAGAGTTACTACCCATCTGTACTTCTCAATCCCTTCACCTTTAAAAATATATATATTTTTTTATTGATTTCAGAGAAGAAGGGAGAGGGAGAGAGAGATAGAAACATCAATGTTGAGAATCACTGATCAGCTGCCTCCTGCAAGCCCCTGCTGGGGATTGAGCCCGCAACCCGGGCATCATATGCCCTTGACCGGAATGAACCCGTGACCTTTCAGTCTGCAGGCCGACGCCCTATCCACTGAGCCAAACCGGCTACGGCCCTTCACCTTTTTCACCTAGTCCTCCTCACGGGAATGTAAAAGTACAGCATAACAAATATCGTCAATAATATTGCAATAACTATGGGGGATGCCAGTGGGGCACTGGAAATATCCGGGGGATCACCTCATTGAGCATATGATTGCCTAACCACTATGCTGTACACCTGAAAGGAATGCAACATAACACTGAATGTAAACTGCAATTGGAAAATTAAAGTTAAGAAAATAAAAGATAAATGAAAATCTCAAGAAAAGGTTAACATTTCATTAACTCCTTACATGCAAAATATTGTCACCCCAACATGAAATCAAAATAGGAAAAATCTAACCCATTTAAAAAATATCTATAATAATAAAAGCGTAACATGCTAATTAGACCAGATGGCCAAACAGTGGAACGACCATCCAGACAACCTTCCGGACGACCTTCCGGACAAACCTGGGTGCTGTGGCATCGAGGCCTGAGCCCTTGCACGAATTTTGTGCATTGGGCCTCTAGTATACATATATTTTTATTGATTTCAGAGAGGAAGGGAGAGGGAGAGAGAGATAGAAACATCAATGATGAGTCATTGACCGGCTGCCTCCTGCACGCCCCCTACTGGGGATCCAGCCCACGACTTGGGCATGTGCCCTTGACTGGTTTCAAACCTGGGACCTTTCAGTCCGCAGGCTGACTGGCGCTCTATCCACGGAGCCAAACCGGCTAAGGAATAATAGGAAAAATTTGAAGAGACCATTTGCTTTTTTATTTTTTGCACAATTAGCTTTTGGGACCCGATGTGCCTTTTTCTCACCAACGGCACGTCTCAGTTGGATCTCCCCACCTTTCGAGCAGCCGAGAGCCGCGGCCATGGCAAGCGGCTGCCATGTTCCCCGGTCCGGCTCTGCCCACTTCCTCTGGTTGCACTCCAGCCATGGAGATGATTCCATGAACCGTGCCATGTCCTCTGACCTCTAGGCCGTCACCCATTCTATGCTCTCTTCCCAGAACACTCTTCTCACAACCTGTCCTGCAAGTCTGCTCAGATACCTCCTCCTCCGGGAAGCCCTCCCTGAACACCACCCAGTTCCCACTCGCTGCGGTTGGGTTAGTCACTCTCATCTAGATTCCCACAACAGGTGCCTCCCTCAAGTCACCCTGCACCTTGACTCTGTGGGTTCATTTCCGTCTCCCCCGTTGGACGGCAAGATCCTTAAGGGCAGGCCTGGGGCTGACTCAGCCTGTGTCCCAAGTACTGCCAGGACCTGGCCTAGAGGAAGCCTTAGGAAATGTTGACAGACTGACTAAATGACTTCGCTATGCCCACTCCTGTTTCACAGATAAGAAAACCGAGGCTCAGCCCTGGCCAGTGGCTCAGTCGGTTGGGCGTGGTCCCATGTACTGGAAGGTCGTGGGTTCAACGTGAGGTCTATTCCTTGTAGAGGACGTGCAGGAGGCAACCGATCGATGTGTCCCTCTCACATCTATGTTTCTCTCTCCTTCTCCCTTCCTTTCTCTCTAAAAAAATCAATAAAAATATTTTTTTTTTAAAAAAGAATGAAAACGGAGGCTCAGAGAGACAAAGTGAATTGCTCAACGCCAAATACCCAGGAAATGATGGAGCCTGAATTGAAACTCAGCTTCCAGCATGGTGATGGGCATGACGCATCTCTTGGCAGCCCACTGGGTCTGTCTTGCTACAGCGTGGGCTGGGTGGGTTGAGGAGGAATAGCTGAGAGCCGTGTAG
Source organism: Myotis myotis (assembly GCF_014108235.1). Classification (NCBI taxonomy): domain Eukaryota; kingdom Metazoa; phylum Chordata; class Mammalia; order Chiroptera; family Vespertilionidae; genus Myotis; species Myotis myotis. Next base: position 3,212,517 of record NW_023416333.1, on the reverse strand, counting down.
GGAAGGAGGAAGGTGGTAGTCGGGGGCGTGGGGGACTCTAAGAGAGAGAATTAAGTCCCCAACTCCAGGTGCTGGCCACTGGCCTTTTGGGATTTCTCATCCTCATGTGCCACACACACACACACTTAATTATGGGATGTTTTTCTCCTATTGACATGCTCTGTTTCATAAATGTTTTATAAGAAAAAGTTCTGGGCCGAAACCGGTTTGGCTCAGTGGATGGAGCGTCGGCCTGCGGACTGAAGGGTCCCGGGTTCGATTCCGGTCAAGGGCATGTACCTGGGTTGCGGGCACATCCCCAGTGGGGAGTGTGCAGGAGGCAGCTGATCGATGTTTCTCTCCCATCGATGTTTCTAGCTCTCTATCTCTCTCCCTTCCTCTCTGTAAAAAATCAATAAAATATATTTTAAAAAGAAAAAAGAAAAAGTTCTGGCCCTTACTGGTTTGACTCAATGGATAGAGCGTCAGCCTGAAGGGTCCTGGGTTCGATTCTGGTCAAGGGCACATACCTCAGTTGCAGGCTTGATCCCCGGGAGGCAACCAATTGATGTGTCTCTCTCACATCGCTGTTTCTCTCTCTCTCTCTCTGTCTCTTCCCCCCCTTTCTACTCTCTCTAAAAACCCATGGAAAAATATCCTTGGGTGAGGATTAACAAACAAAAAATTAAAAATAAAAATAAATAGAAAGTTATGAGAAATCAATATTGAACTCCAGCTAAAGATACAGATGCCAGCCCTGACTGGTGTGGCCCAGTTGGTTGAGCATCATCCACACACTTAAAAATGGTGGGTTTGATTCTGGCCAAGGCACATGCCCGGGTTGCAGCTCGATCCCTAGTTGGGGGAGTGGGGTGCAGGAGGCAGCCAATAGCTGTCTCTCCCCCACCCCTTCCTCTCTTTCTAAAATCAGTAAAAACATTTTTTTAAATAAAGGATATGCATGCTGAAGTATTTAGGAGGCAGTGTACCAATCTCTATAATTTATTTTGAAATATATTTAAAAATCAGTTATTTTATTTTTATTATTTAAAGTATTACAAAAAGTAATACATATGTCTCTTCCCTCCTCCCTCCCCCATTGACCTTCCCCTGGCCTCCCCTAATTTTTAATAGTTTTTTTTTTTTAATTAAAAGAGTAATGCACCCTAGCTGGTTTGGCTCAGTGGATAGAGCATTGGTCTGCGGACTGAGGGGTCCCAGGTTCGATCCTGGTCAAGGTCACATGCCTGGGTTGCGGGTTTAATCCCCAGTAGGGGGCGTGCAGGAGGCAGCCAATCAATGATTCCCTCTCATCAATGATTCCCTCTCATCATTGATGTTTCTATCTCTCTCTCTCCTCTCTCTTCCTCTCTGAAATCAATAAAAAATATAAAAAAGAGTAATGCAAGTTCATTAAAGCAAATAAAGTAAAAAAATGAGAAAAAATCAGTTAGATTAATGGATGACTAGAGCAGTAGGTGGATATGAGATAAAGGAAGTATAGTAAAATGATAATGGTAAGATCTAAGTGGTGGATGTATGGGTGTCCATTGTAAATTGTCCAGCTGTGCTGCATGTTAGAAACCTTTCATAAACCTTTCTTCAATGTTGAAAAATGTGTACATTCTTGAAGAATGTATAAAGAAACTGTAGGAGAGTTTCCCAACCGGGAAAAAGTGGCCGAAGTCACAGACAACGAGAAACCAACCCCACTGAAGGCTTCCTCTGTGGTGGAAGCTAGCGCCTCTGACTGCTGTTCGATCTTCATAGCAGCCGGGAAACAGGTGCGACTTCTCCGATTTCAAAGATGAAGGCACAGGGAGTTACTGTGCTCAAAGGCAAATAGCTTGCAGGAGCCAGACCTGGGGTTGGAACCCACAAAGCCCTGTCTCTAGAATGAGTGCCTTTAACTGCTGTGCGATCCTGTCTACCCCGAGGAAAATGAAGCTATTTTTATGGAATTCGCCAAGAGGACTCCGTGAGGTCATTGCAAGGCAACCCACCTGCAGACTCGTGCAAAGGGGCCCAGAGGCAGCTCCAGCCAGACTCAGGGCAATGGCCATGTTTTGTTACTTTTTAAAGTTTTGGATTGAATATTGATTTGGGGTGGCATGCTGGACAGAGGGGGCATTGATGGAACTTCATGGGGGTGGGTGTCTCAAAACCCTAGACATTCCATCAACTTGACACTGATCCAGAGCAAGGACAAGGCCAAAGGCCTGGACTCCTGGGTCTGAGGGAGGAGGGGCTGGGAGCCTGGACCTCTGGGTCTGAGGGAGGAGGGGCTGGGGGCCTGGACCCCTGGGTCTGAGGGAGGAGGGGCTGGGGGCCAGGACCTCTGGGTCTGAGGGAGGAGGGTCTGGGGGCCTGGACCCCTGAGTCCGAGGGAGGAGGGGCTGGGGGCCTGGACTCCTGGGTCTGAGGGAGGAGGAGTTGGGGGCCTGGACCCCTGGGTCTGAGGGAGGAGGGACTGGGGGCCTGAACTCCTGTGTTTGGTGGGAGGAGGGGTCTTGGCTTACCCTATGCAGACTATTGGTGGAGAGTAAGATCCAAGCGAGACTCAAGAGGGAGATGAGATGAGGAGGGAAGGATTTGGAGAATATTGGCCAGAGGGAATTCTGGGAGGAAAACTGGAAAGACAGGTGAGAGGGGTGAGTTCCCGGCTGGAGAAAATTCCTCTGTCAGCTGAGTCTGAGATGTGGTTGCCCAGGGAGCCTCGGATAGCTGGAGGCCCAGGGTGTGGCGGGGCCCTGACTCACAGGGGACTCTCCCTCCTCCTTCCTCCTCCTCCCTCCTCCCTTCCCTGAATTCTTTGGGACCAGGAGCCCACCTACACAGGTACCCAGCCCCATCGTGCACTCCCACCTGGGACACCGGGTGCTCACTTGTGGAAGCCCCTCGTGGGCCAGTCCTAACCTTCGTGGGACCTCCTCCCTCTGACCTAGTTTGCCACCTGTGAGATACTCAGAACCACTTTCACATCCATTCCAACCCTCATGAAGCAGGCACTTCTCATGTCTCTCTCTCTGTCTCCCTCTGTCTCCCACTTAATGTTTGGGGAAAACCGAGACCTGGGAAATAAAGAAGAACAGACCCTGGACCGTTGGGGGGCAGGAGGCAGGGTGAGGCGCAGAACCAGATGCGTTTGCCTGTCCCGTTTCCCTCTGTGAAGGTCTCCTCAGGGGTCCCCACCCGTACTGTTCAGGTGGTAGAGGTGCAGGGGCACAGAAAGGGACACGGAAGGAAGGGGGCACCCAGGACTCCGTCCACAGGCAGTTTGGCACACGCTCTTTATTCTGTGACTGTTTCAATTTACACGGTGACGATCGCATGCCTATACATTCATTTCTTTTTCATTTATCGCCAGGTAGCCTACGCATTCTTGCACGACAGGGAGCAACTCTGCGCGATTACTATCCAGAACAGCTTCATTAACGTCCTCCTCCCAGTTTTATTTATTTGTTTGCATAAAGGATCCACTAATTCAAACCCTGCTCCACCTTTCGGATTTTACCAGAATTTCCAGACCCAAGGTGATGAGCAAGTGTCTCGCTCTACCTTGCCCAAGTGCCTCCCGAATATATTTGACCAATGGACAGTTCCGGTGGTTGAGGCTCCTGGTCTCACGGCATCTCTGCCAGCGCTGAGGTGGTGGTGGTGGTGTTTGTTTTTTAAATCTTAGCGTTGGGCTTGATTTCCATTGGTTTACACACGTCTCCTACGGTTGAGGTGTTTACTATGACTCGGAGCAAAGGTCAAGTCCACTATGACGGCAGGTCATGGATGTCCTGGTTTCTGTCAACTTCCGGTTTCAAGGCATAGAGCTGGAGAGATGGGAGCTCGGAGAGATTAGCTGTTGCTTTTTATGGTCTCATTGATCCAGTCGGTGAACTTGCAGACTTGGGTGTAAACACCGGGGCTGTTGGGTTGGCCACACGGGAACGCGCCCCAGGACACCAGGCCTTGCAGGGTGCCTTGGCAGATCAATGGTCCCCCTGAGTCACCCTGGAGGGGAGAGAGCAGATTCGTTTTGGCTTCCGAGCAACCAGCATTGAGGTCTTATATTAACCCCCTCCTGCCCCACCCCCCCCTCACCGCCTTCCACCCTATCCAATGGGAAGAGACTCATTGTCTCTGTGGACCAATGGGAGAGCAGGAATTAATGCAATCTTGCCAGAGGACATTGGCTGGGTGTCTCTGTGGACCAATGGGAGGGCAGGAATTAATGTGATCTTGCCAGAGGACATCGGCTTGAGGTCCCAGCCACAAAGGGACCAATCACGGGAAGGGGGCGAGGCTTCCGTCATGAAGGACTCTTTGCCTAGTAGCCACTAAAAGAAGGCGGATTGTCTCCAGGGAACCCACCACCAGGCCCTTGCCCAGAAATGTGGGACCAGATGCTCTCTGGGAACCAGGGGCAGAACCAATGACCCAATTTGCAGGGTCAAGTGTAAAATTAAAAGGAAGACCACCTGGAACAAAGATATGAATTTCAAAACAGCAATAGCAGTTTACAGCAAGGGCGGGCCTGCCCCCAGCGTGGGGCTCTGTGTCCCTGCACACCTTGCACATTCTTAACTCAGTCATTCCATGGGGGCAAAGGGTGACCCCCCCATTCTTTAGGACACACAGCCCTGTCCTGTCACCCCTCTCCCTAACGCACACATCCCCCTGCCCCTGAAAGCAAATGTGAGCAAAGATAGTGGAGGTACTGAGAGGCAAAGAGACAAAATGAAACAGAGAGAGAGAGAGGTAGGGAAGAAGGAGGGGGATAGAGAAGCAGACATTTTGGGGTGGGGGAAAAGGCAGAGATGGAAGAAATGGAGAGACTGACCGAGGCAGAACATGAGAGAGAGAGAAAGGGGGGGGGGGAGGGAGAGAAAGAGAGAGAGAGAGAGAGAGAGAGAGAGAGAGATCCCAACATAGAGAGAACACAAACGAAAACAAGGAAATGAAATGTAAGGAGAGATGATTCTCAGAGACAGATGAGGTTACAGAGATGAGCAAGGGGGAGCAAAGAGGAGGGAGGGGCCCCTTCCTTTCCCAGGCAGGACCCAGGCGAGGTGAATGAGACATAAGCTTCTGGCACGAAATCTCAGGGATGGCAATGAACAATATTTTTAGTGCAATGCTCTGAGAATCACATTTAATATGAATTTTTAAAAAATCTGTGACAATCAGTTTACCCCAATTTTAGATACGTGAGGACAGCACCATGGTTTGCCAAACCATACGGGAGCCGAGAGGCAAATGGACAATTGAGTCGAACATGGTTCTTTATGGAAAATTCTGATAGTTTTGCCCATCAAGGACTTTTGCGATGATTTTAAAAAATATCGCATTAGAATAGGATGCACCTTGGCCACTGAGTGTTTGGTGCCCCCCGAAAGTTGGTGCTTGAAGCCAGTGTGCCTCACTCCCCTTGCCCACGTCTCACCCCCCATTTTCTCACCGTCAGTCCATTCCCTTCAACTTTCTGCCCAGCCCCAGGGCCCCCCCAGCCCCCATGGGCTCCCGCTCAAGCCCTACGCAGAGAAGTGGGTCGAGAGAGCCAGGAGAGCAGGAAGTGTGCTAGAGGTGGTTGGGCACCAGGGTGGGGCCCCCAGACTCTGGGCTGGGAGGAAGCAGGACACGGGGCCAGGGAGGGAATGCGGGGGGGGGGGGGTCCTCACATTGCAGGCGTTGGTCTTCGAGTTGGGTTCGCCGGCACACACCATGGATTTCCCCAGCAGGTCCTTGTAAATCCTCTTGCAGTTCTGGGGGGTGATGAGCCTGATGTTTGTACACATGAGCTCCGCCGGGAAGGTCACTGTTGAGGAGGCGGGCAGTGCAGGGCAGTCAGAGGGGTGGGCCTGGAGCGCCTTGGGTGCTCATGGGAGAAGGTGTGGGCCCTGCACCTTGAACTAACCAGGGGCTGTGGGACTCAGTACTATAGACGTGACAAGGGGCCATGCCTTCTGGCCTTCTGGGTTGGCGGGCTGGCAGGTGGGGAGGTGGGGAGGGGGGGAGACAAGGACCTAGGACCTATACTCTTGGGTCCGAGGGAAGAGGGGCCGATGGCCAGTGCTCTCAGGTCCCCGAGCAGCCTCACCGTCGGGGCTGGTGATGGTGCCCCAGCCGGAAACGGTGCACGGGGTCCCGGCCGGATCGCACTGGGTGGGCAGGTTGACTTTCCTCACGGCCGACGTCAGCTTGGCGGACTCGCTCAGTTTCACCAGCATGATGTCATTCTCGTGGGTCTGTGTGGAGTATTGGGGGTGGACGAAGGACTCCGTGGCCTTGATCTTCTGGCCTCTCCTGCTGTTGAGCCGAAAACTGCCCATGTACACGTTGTAGTCGCTGGGAGGAGAGAGACATTCAGAGAGAGACATTCAGAGAGAGAGGCCCCGCCCCTGAGAGCGGGGGATGGGGCCCAGAGAGAGGGGACAGGGTGCAGAGATAAGGGGACAGGGACCCAGAGGGAGGGGGCGGAGACCCAGAGGGAGCTCTGGGGACTCCCTGCCACGCACGCACCTCATCTGGCAGTGGGCGGCGGTGACCACCCACTCCTCGTTGACCAGGACGCCCCCACAGTGCAGCTGATTGCCTTTGAGCAGGGCCACCTGATAGGGGTGGGAGCCTCTTGGACATGGAACCCCATCAATAATCCGGTCCCCTGCATTCTTTCCTGGAGAGAGACACGGGGAGCACATGGGAAGCACGCCCCCAGACCAAGCTGAGGAATCACTGAGGGATGTGCAGGGACAGACAGAGAGGCCTGGAGAAGGGCAGAGGCAGACACAGAGCCCAGGGCTGAGGCCGCTGCAGACGGAGGTGGAGAGAGACGGAGGGAGCCGGCTCAGAAACCCAGGGCAGCAGCTGGTCTGGCAGCAACCCCAGCTTCTGATGAGACAGACACTGAGGGCGGGAAGCAGCCTGGAGGGCACCCAGAGCCCAGGAGTCAGGAGGGAGCAGGAAGAAAGGGGCACAGCCCAGGGGGCGGGTCTCCATGGGAGGAGGCTGCTACAGGGGAGGGTCCTGACTCAGGGGCTCCTTGGAGAGAGGGGGCCTGGAGAGGGGAGGTGGGGGACTGTGAGGCCCAGGGGCAGGGGCAGGACTCCCAGGCTGGTCCTCACCTGCTTGTCTAGCAGATCCCAGGGCGAAGGACAGCAGTAGGAGCAGCAGGGGCTGGAGCAGGGGACCTGCCATGTGTCCTGTCTGAGCCTCTGTGGCTGCCACGGAGGAAGGGCCTTCTGTGCTGGGGCTGGAAAGACAGAGAGTTCAGGAAGCAGGACTTCTGCCCTCTAGGTCCCTTCTCTTCTCTCAGACCCAGAAGCCCTAGTCTCCACCCACCTCCTCCCTCAGACCCAGGAACCCCAGTCTGCACCCACCTCCTCCCTCAGACCCAGGAGCCCTATTCTCCACCCACCTCCCTCAGACCCAGGAGCCTTAGTCTGCACTCACCTTCTCCCTCAGACCCAAGAGCCCCAGTCTCCACTCACCTCCTCCCTCAGACCCAGGAGCCTTAGTCTCCACCCACCTCCTCCCTCAGACTCAGGAGCCTTAGTCTCCACCCACCTCCTCCCTCAGACCCAGGAGCCCCAGTCTGCACCTACCTCCTCCCTCAGACCCAGGAGTCCCAGTCTCCACCCACCTCCTCCCTCAGACCCAGGAGTCCCAGTCTGCACCTACCTCCTCCCTCAGACCCAGGAGTCCCAGTTTCCACCCACCTCCTCCCTCAGACCCAGGAGCCCCAGTCTGCACCCACCTCCTCCCTCAGACCCAGGAGCCCCAGTCTGCACCTACCTCCTCCCTCAGACCCAGGAGTCCCAGTCTCCACCCACCTCCTCCCTCAGACCCAGGAGCCCCAGTCTGCACCTACCTCCTCCCTCAGACCCAGGAGCCCCAGTCTGCACCTACCTCCTCCCTCAGACCCAGGAGCCCCAGTCTGCACCTACCTCCTCCCTCAGACCCAGTAGTCCCAGTCTCCACCCACCTCCTCCCTCAGACCCAGGAGCCCCAGTCTGCACCTACCTCCTCCCTCAGACCCAGGAGTCCCAGTCTCCACCCACCTCCTCCCTCAGACCCAGGAGCCCCAGTCTGCACCTACCTCCTCCCTCAGACCCAAGAGCCCTGTTCCTCAGCCTTCTTTCCTGCCTTAGACCCCAAAACCTTGCCCTCCTGCCACATCTTCCCTCCAGCTTGGGTTTTAGGCCCCCAGAATTCCTTCCTCTGGGGACCTAGGAATCTGGCCTCCCACTCTCCCCGTTCATAAGCCTGTGCCCCTTGTTCCTTTTCTCTAAGAGACTCAAAATTCCACCTCCAGCTTCTCATCTCTCAGAACCAGGACACCAGACCCCCCTGCTCCCCTCCCCTCAGGAGTAGGAGTCAGCCGTCCCGCCAGCCTCACCTCCTGCCCCCGCCAAAAGGCCCCTTCTCACCTGCCGGTGGATCTGATCTGATCTGGGTTCCAGACGAGGTTGGGAGCCAAGCCTGTCTAGCCCTGCGAAGGGCGGCCCTCTTATAGCACCGCCGCCCCCACCCCCGCCTCCGCCCCGCACCCAGGTTCCTCGGGTGCAGGTGGAGCCAGCTCTGAGACGCCCCCTTCCTGAATTTGCGGTTATCTGGAACCCCTGAGGCAGCTAAAGCAATAGGCCTGCACCGTCTCCACCCTCCCTCCCGAGGCTGCGTGGGGGCGGTACCCAGCCGGTTCACCCCCGCACATTCTGGGCCTGGTGGCAGCTCCCCTGGGAGGGACCAGGTGCAGGCCTGCGGAGGGGCAGGAGCTGCAGGGCTCAGGAATGGACTGTGTGCGACCATTGTTCTTGCCCTCGCCCCCTCTCAGCCGTGGCCTCGACCCTACACCCTGACTCTGATCCGCCTGGGGGAACTGGTCTAGGCAGAATCCCAGACGTGTCTTTGAGCCTGAACCCAGCGCCACCCCTAATATACGGGTACCAATGAGAGAGGGCGGGCTCTCCCAACCCCACCCCACTAAATGCCTACTGCTATCCATAGTACTATCCATCCTACTATGCATTTGTTAACAAAAATATCTGTACTGCCCTGGCCGGTTTGGCTCAGTGGATAGAGTGTCGGCCTGCAGACTCAAGGGTCCTGGGTTCGATTCCGGTCAAGGGCATGTACCTTGGTTGTGGACACAACCCCGGTGGGAGATGTGCAGGGGAGAGCTGATCAATGTTTCTCTCTCATCGATGTTTCTAACTCTCTATCCCTCTCCCTTCCTCTCTGTAAAAAATCAATAAAATATATTTTAAAAAAATCTGTACTGAGTATTGCCTAATGTAGACTTTTATTTCACTCTGTGAACATGTTCCCCGCTGACTGCGTTTATTTCTGCTTTCCTTACACGGTGGCATGCTATTTCACACTGCAGAATCATTCCGATTCATGTCATCCGCTTCACGCTGAAGCGCATTTGAATAGTTTTCATTGTCATAAAATGGGATGAATGTCTTTGTATCATCTTACCTTTGCTCATCACATTCATTCAAAAAAATATCCACTGTGCCTTGACTCTGAGCCCTGGCCTCTGGGGACATGGCATCAGCAAAACAGAGAAATCCCCTCACAGAGCCTCTTGCTCCGCTGGGCGGAGGAGACCTTGATTAGCAAAATAAAAGCTTAAGATACGTAGTCTGTTTTTTTCTTTTTCTTTTTATTAAGTTTATGGGGATGACATTGGTCAATACGTTTATACGGCATGGGAGAGAGGTAGGCTTTACCATGGTTCGTATGGGAAATCATACAATAATGAAAAAATGATAATACAAGAACGAATTGTATTCCGTGTGCTCACAACTATAAACCGACGTTTGCCGCCCCCCCCCCCACCCCCCCGCCCGGGTAGGTTTCAAGTGTACATTTCTCCGATGCGTGAACTGTATGTTGCGTTCTGTGCCCACCACCCGGAGTCAAATCATCTCCCATCACCATATATTTGATCTTCTAAAGGGCCAAATATATACCCTTTGCTCCCGCTCAACCCCCTTCCCAATGGTAGCTGCCGCACTGTTGTCCGTGTCTAGGAGTTTTTGCTTGTTTGTTTTGCTTGTTTGTATTTTTTGTTGTTGTTTTCGATTTTATATCCCACCTAGAAAGTGAAATCACATGGTTCTTGACCTTTTCTGTTAGACTTATTTTGCTTAGCATGATATTCCATATTGTCATTTGCCTTTGGGGTCAAATTAATAAGATCTTATCTACTACCCAGGTTCATAAGTTTATTATCTATGTTTCCTTCTATGTAATTTATCGTGTCAGGTCTTCTATTTAGGTCTTTGATCCATTTTGAGTGAATGTTTGTATGTGGGCACTGGTGGAGGTAAGTGTTATGAAGAAAATATAAGACCAGAAGGATAGATAGGACATTATTGGTTCTTTTTCCTCTCAGGAGGAAAAACCTCTGGGGTCATAGTGTGAGATAAAACCATTGGAAAGACCCCAGGTGAAGAGGACCGTTGAACAAAATCTTGAAGGAGGTGTTGGATGAATCATGTAGCTACTTGGGATTAGCCATCCCCAGGCAGAGAGAACCATCAGGTGAGAAGGGAAGGGGTGACCTAGAATGTTCTAGCAGATAAGTTTGTTTTTTTTTACTGTGTCTGAATGAGTCAAAGGGAGAAGGGTGGGCAATGAGGTCAGAGACATCACAGGACTTGGCCATCACAGGGATTGAAGACCAAGGTAGGACTCTGGCCTTACTTTGAGCGAGATGGGAGCCATTGCCAGGTGACGACTACACAGCCAATTTCTGTTAGTGGGATTGAACCTCACTTCTAAGTCAGACCCCAAATGATAACTTATTTCCCATTCTGAGCTCACATCTCATCTCAGTCCTGACCCCTAACCCAATTCTACCTCGATCCCATAATTTGACCCATCATAGACATTGTTGTTGCCTACCCAGCATGCACTCCCCCTGCCATTCTGTCAGACCTTGATTTAGTTTGGGGATAGCCTGCTGTGCTCATGTGACCACACATGAGCTTGATTGCACGGAGCGTGGGGGCCCATGTCTGCTGTTCGGGGATAGTTAAGAGATGGACACGTGGTGCAGTTCTAGCCAATGAGGAGTGAGGGGAAGACCAGTGAGGGCCACTTCTGGGAACAGCTTTCTTCTTTCCAAAGCAAGACGTGAGAAGAGTTCTCCTTCACTCTCTTAGATGGCGTCCCTTGTGGATGTAAAATTAGGAAGCTCCCTTGGACCTATGGAGGGAAGTGGCCAGTAGACAATGTCATAGATAGGATCTCGTCTACGGCCATACCACCCTGAACGCGCCCGATCTCGTCTGATCTCGGAAGCTAAGCAGGTTCGGGCCTGGTTAGTACTTGGATGGGAGATAGGATCTCCGATGAGGTCACTGAGGTGGCGAGTTAATGGCCCGTGGAGCCCCCTTATCTCATGTCACATCTCATTCTGGTTTACTTTCTGATTCGAAGATATTTTGGGTTCCCACAGCCAAACTTTTCCCCACTGAGACCTCAGTGTTGAGCCCAAATCTCACCTGATATCCAAAATCCAATCTTAAACCATGAATGTAAATCCAAGTCTCTGAAGCCCTGATATTTACTAATAAATAACCAGACTTCTCTTCTGCTAGGATTTGCATATCTGTCAGTGTTTTTAATTATTTTCTTCTCTGATTTTGTTGCTAAACACTGGTCTGTACAAGCAGAGGGGTGTGTCTGTGATAGTCACTGCTTTTTTTAGCACTCCGCCCAGATCAGGGAACCCAGGAGGCACTTAAATAATACTTGTTTGCAAATCATTGGCATCCACAGTTCTGACAACTTTTTTAAAAAATATGTTTTTCTTGATTTCAGAGAGGAAGGGAAAGGAAGAGAGAGAGAGAAACATCAATGATGAGGGCGAATCATCGATTGGCTGCCTTCTGCACCCCCTCCCTCCCGACACACACACTTGGGATGGAGCCCACAACCTGGACATGTGCCCTGATCAGGAATCAAACTGGGACCCCCTGGTTCCTAGCTTGCTGCTCAACCACTGAGCCACGCTGGACGGGGCACAGTTCTGACAACTTTGGATTCAGTCCTTCCCTGATCCCTCAGCCACACGGCCATGGGACGGGACAGAATTTGGCTTCACAAGTCAGACCAGCCCAGGCTTGCTTCCTTATCGACTTCCCTGTCATTCCAGGTCAGTAACTGAATGTTTCCAGGCCTCACCGTGGCCCCTGCTCTCTAAAGTGGGGGAGAGCAAATCTACTTGCCAAGGCAAATGGAAGGGTTTAGTAAAATAGTGAAAGAAAAATGGGTAGGCGGTAGCAGGCGCTGAGTCTGTGTTAGCCGCCTGACCACATCGCCCAGAGAATAAGGCCACTTTGATTCCTTGTTGTACGTTCTGTGTGATGTGTCAGACACTTGTTAGATCTTGTCACGACTCCTCACAGAGATTCAAGCGAGGATTGTCTCCCATGATGAGAACACGGAGGCTTTCAGAGGTGAACTCACTTGAGAGCAAAGTCATTCAGGTCAAGAGTCAAAAGGGGTAGAATTCGAAAGCTGGGGACTGCTGACGGTATCACCATTGCACAAGCCCACACTCCGCAAAGGAGATTCCCCTGGGACACCCTCCCGTACTGTCAGATTCTCAGTTGGCTGAAACCAAATTCAGGTCCCCAGGAGCCTATTAATGATGCAAGCTCTCCCCGCCCTCCCCAGTCCCTGCCTGCACCTCAGCAAGAATTCCACATCCCAGCCATGCTATGCCCTTGGGTTTAGTCCCAGACCCGTTCCTAAACGCCCCCTCCCACCTCAACTCATATCACCCTTGCCCTCAGACCTACCTCCTGAACCTGTGCCTGGTGACTCATTTCTCGCTCCTGTTCTCACCTGAGACTTGGCACCTGACTATCCTGCCAGCTGTGTTTGCCCCGGCGGATCCTGGACACTGATCCCCAACCTTCTGGTTTGGCACCTTCGTGTTCTGAGGGCCGATTGTTTCTGGTTCCTGGATTTACTTCCCCCTCCTTCAAGAACAACTCTCTACTTCTTGGAAAGCTGCCTACGCGTCTTCTGGGCGAAACTGCCCCTTAGACGTCTATCGACCCTCCCACCCATTGGGATGGATGGGTGGCGCGGGCCAAGCTAACACAGGCACGGCCTCTGCCTTAGAAATGGTGATGGAATCAAGGGGGGGGGGGAGCTCTGTTCAAGCTGGAGGCTGGAATAAGATCGTCCTACCAAGGGTAGAATGAGATCCACAAGAGAAGGAAAGAGATAAGCCATGATGAGAAACAGCTGACACATGTCGGGGAGAGAAACAGAGACGAAAAAGAGGCAGGCAGAGTGACACACACACACACACATACACACACACACACACACACACACAGTCTCAGGGAGAGAGAGAAAGAGAGCTGATGAGCTTCCCTGGGACCCATGCCACCTCCTCTGACATCATGCATTCACCTCGGACAGAGCGAGGAGGGGAGGCTAGGAGACTGGACTCCTGGGTCTCAGAGGAGAGGCTGGGAGCCTTGGTTTATATTTTTTAAAAATACTCACTGAGGATATGAGTTTTCATTGACATTTTTAGAGAGAGGAAGGGAGAGGGAGGGAGGAAGAGAGAGAGAGAGAGAGAGAGAGAGAGAGAGAGAGAGAGAGAGAGAGAGAGATGAGACTGAAATATTGACTGGTTGCCTTCCTTATACTCCCCAACTGGGGGTTGAACCTACAGCCCCACAACCTGACCATGACCTTTTGGTGTATGGGATGATGCTCCAATCCACTGAGCCACACTGGCCAGGGCACACACCTAGGTTGCAGGTTGGATTCCCCATCGGGGCATGTACAGGGGTGGGTAATTGATCCATGTTTCTCTCTCTAAAATCAATATAAAAAAGTGGCTCGGCTCAGTCGATAGAGCGTCAGCCTGCGGACTGAAGGGTCCCAGATTCAATTCCGGTCAAGGGCACATGCCTGCATTGCGGGCTAGATCCCCAGTAGGGGATGTGCAGGAAGCAGCCAATCAATGATTCTCTCTCATCACTGATGTTTCTATCTTTCTCTCCTTCTCCCTTCCTCTCTGAAATCAATATAAATATATATTTTTTTAAGTGGAAGAGGCCTGGAGAGTATCACGTAGAGGAAGCAGCAGGAGAGTAAAGGCTTTGAGATGGAATAAAGTACAGATGGAGCTCAGAGAGCCGACAATGAAGGGGCTTGTGGGTCATGGTGAGTTGGACTCTACCTTGTGGCCAATGATGAACCACTTGGACTTTATGAAGAGATGTGACATAGAACCTTTGTATTTTCAAAAATATCAACCTGGCTGCTCTATGAAGCAAGATAGGAAGCGGCCGTGGAGTCACAAGGGGGCCATTGCTCTTGTACAAATGAGAGATGATGGAGACTAAGGGAAGGCTATTTGGGAGATGGAGATGGTAGCAAGTGGGTGGATTCAAGGTGCGTTTAGGAGGAAAAACCAACAGGCCACGGCGGCGATGGGCTGAACGGAGTTCGTCAACTCTGTTGACAGGGAGCTGGAGATGTTAGGACTTTGCGGCCTCTTGCTCGGTGGACATGGTGCCCTTCGGCGAGAAGACGTGGCCAGATCTGCTGTAAAGCTCACGAGAGGGTGAGAAACCCCGCCGACCCTGATGTCAACCGTAACCCCAAGTGTAGTCTTTACTTTGACACAGCTCTCGGCTCCAGATTTCACACAGGGAGTTTGGTACATGTTCTTTATTCTGTGAATATTTCATTTTACACAGTGAGGATCACATGCATATACTACATTTTTTTGGTGTTTTTTTTTTCTTTTCATTGAACACCCGATAGCATACACATTCTTGCGTGACAACTCTGCACAATTATGATCCTGAACAGTTTCATTCGTATCCTGACCTGCATCCGTTTATTGTTTACACAAACAACCCAATAATTTGGGACGTGTTCAGCGTTTTCTCTCTTTTGCTATGACAAATAGTGTTGTGAGGCATTCAAACCTTGCCCACCCACATTTCTAGAATGACTAGATCGAAAGTAATGCGTAAACCCCTTTCACAACACCTGTAGCAACCCACAGTTCCAGTGGTGGAAACTATGGGTCTCACCACATTTTTACCTGTCCTGGGGGTTTTTTTTTTTTAGATGATTGTAGTAGATTTTAGATAATTTTAGTGTTCAATCAGAATATTGTTGACATTTTAAGATGACTTTGAAAAACAGTCAAGTCACATATGTCTGTAAGTCATGGATGCCTTTATTTTTTTGTGTGAAGTAACTGTTCTAGGGTGTAGGGATGGAGAGGTGGCAGTATGGAGAGATTAGGAATTCCTTTTCATGGTATCACTAATCCACTTGTGGTACGCGCATATACGAGTGTAGAAGGTTGGGTGGAAGGGTGGATGACGAGGGAAATTCCCCGTGGACACCAGGCCTTGCAGAGAACCTTCGCACATCAATGGGCTCCCTGAGTCACCCTGAAGGGGAGAGAGCAGATTAGCTTCCGTTTCAGAGCAACCATCCCTGAAGTCTCATTTACCTTGTAGTTATCAAGTCTTTGTCCTGCCAGAATACAGCCTTCTGCCCTGGCCAATGGGAAGAGACTCATTGTCTCTGTAGACCAATGGGAGAGCAGGAATGGATGCTATCCTGGAGAGGATCAACCAGGTTTTCTGAAGACATTGGCTTGAGTCCTGGCCAATTACAGGGAGGGGGTGGGGCTTTCAGGAAGTCAGAGCCCCATTTATTTTCCACTAGAGGCCCAGTGCACAAAATTTGTGCACTCAGGGAGGGGGTCCCTCAGCCCAGCCTGTGCCCTCTCACAGCCTGGGAGCCCTCGGGGGATGTCCAACTGATGGCTTAGGCATGCTCAGGGCTTCTGGCTGAGCAATGATCCCCCTGTGGGAGCGCACTGACCACCAGGGGGCAGCTCCTGCATTGAGTATCTGCCCCCTGGTGGTCAGTGTGCATCATAGCCACCGATCATTCTACCGTTAGGTCGATTTGCATATTAGGCTTTTATTATATAGGATGGTAAGGGATGCTTTGCCAAGCCACTGGGAGAAGGTGCATTATCTCCAGGAAATCAACACATTTTCTTTCTCTGGGATGTGGGCCAGGGTTGTCCTGGAAACGAGGTGCAGGATCAATGACCCAATTCAAAGGGCCAGTGCAAATGAAAATGGGGCCGCCACGTTCAAGTATATGAGTTTTAACACAGCAGAAAAAATACGTTAAACCAAGTGTGATATGCTCTCAAGCGCAGGGCTCTGTGTCCCTGCACAGCTTGTCCATTCATGAATCAGCTTTCACTGAGGGGGTTGGGGAGACAGGGAGCACCACCCCCATTCTTCAAAAACACTCCGATTCCCAAGATGCACCATCTTGTTGACCCTGGAAAGCTGAGCGTGAACATGTGAAGGAGGAGAGTGGGAATACAAAGAGGCCAACAGTCAGAGAGAAAGGGAGAGAAGGGTGGAGAGAAGAAAGGGAAAGTAAGAAGGGGACAGAGAAGCAGAAGTATTGGGGGTAAGGAAAGAGGAAGAGATGGAGAAAATAGAAAGAGTAACAGAGGCAGAACGAGAGGGAGAGAGAGAAAGAGAGGATACAGAGGAAAACAAAATAAAGTGAGGTGTAAAGAGAGATGAGGGGAGATAATTCTCATGGACAAGAGGGGGTTACAGAGATGAGGAAGGGGGGACAAAGAGGAGGAGGAGGAGGCTCCCTCTTTCCCCAGAGCCAGGATCAGGTACAAAGACATATAAGCAAGCCAGACACTAGCTCCGGACACAACATCTCAGTGATTGCAACAGTATTTTAATGCAATACCTTAGAAATCAAATTTCCTTGGAAAAAAATCCATGACAAACCGGGTATTTTAATTTTAGATAAAGTTGTGGCCATCACTGTGGTTTGATGAACCATTAGGAGCCGGAGACAAATGGAAAATCCAGTCACAATGGACTGCTATTTGTTGAAAATTCTATTTTGTTACATGGATTTTTTGTTTGCAGAGAGTAATTTTTAAATATTGCATTAGATCCTAGCCATAGCGATCAGACAAGAAGAAAAAAATGAAAGGCATCCAAATTGGAAAGCAGGAAGTAAAACTGTTATTATTTGCAGATGGCATGAGATTGTGCATAGAAAACCCTAAAGCCTCCACCAAAAAACGACTAGATTCAATAAATGAATTCAGCAACGTAGCAGGATGCAAAATCAACACCCAGAAATCGATGATATTTTTATACACCAAGAGTGAACTCTCAGAAAGAGAAACGAAAAAACTAATCTCATTTACCATTGCAACAACAAAAGTTAACATACTTAGGAGGAATAAACTTAACCAAGAAGGTAAAAGACCTGTACTCAGAAAACTACAGGACGTTGAAAAAAAGAGATAGAGGAAGATATAAACAGATGGAAGAATACATTGTGTTCATGGATTGGTAGAATCAACATCATTAAAATGTCTATACTACCCAAAGCAATCTATAGATTCAATGCAATCCCTATAAAAACACCAAGGGCATATTTCACAGATCTAGAAAAAAATACCCCCCAAATTTATATGGAACCAAAAAAGACCTTGAACAGCCACAGCAATCTTGAGAAAGAAGAACAAAGTTGGAGGAATCACAATACCAGATATCAAGTTATACTAGAAAGCCACTGTAATCAAAACAGCTTGGTACTGGCACCAGCACAGGCATAGAGATCAATGGAACAGAACAGAGACCTCAGAAATCAACCCAAGCCATTATGCTCAATTACTATGTGACAAAGGAGGCAAGAGCATACAATGGAGTAAAGACAGTCTCTTCAATAAATGCTGTTGAGAAAATTGGACACGTACATGCAAAAAAAAAAAAAAAATGGAGCTAGACACCAACTTCCACCACACACAAGAATAAACTCAAAATGGACAAAGACTTAAATGTAAGTCACGAAATCATAAAAAACCCTAGAAGAAAACAGGCAGGAAAATCTCACACATCTCTCATAGTAATATATTTACCGGCACATGTCCTAGGGCAAAGGAAACTAAGGAGAAAATAAACAAATAGAATTATATAAAAATAGAAAGCTTCTCACAGCAAAAGAAACCATTGTGATAACATGAAAAGGGAATCCACTGCATGTGAGAACGTATTTGCCAACGACACATCTGATAAGGGGCTAATTTCCAAAATATATAGGGAACTCATACAACTTAACAAAAGGAAGACAAACAATCCAGTTAAAAAACGGGCAAAGGACCTAAATAGACACTTCTCCAAACTGGACATACTGCAGGCCAAGAGGCATAGGAAAACACGCTCAAAGTCACTAATCATCCGAGAGATGCAAATCAAAATGACAATGAGGTGTCACCTCACACCTGTCAGAATGGCTATCATCAACAAATCAACAAACGACAAGTGCTGGCGAGGATGTGGAGAAAAGGGAACCCTCATGCACGGCAGGTGGGAATGCAGACTGGTGCAGCCATGATGGAAAACAGTGTGGAGTTTCCTCAAAAAAATTAAAAATGGAACTCCCATTTGACCCAGTGATCCCACTTCTAGGAATATATCCCAAGAAATCAGGAACACCCATCAGAAAGAATATAGGCACCCCTATGTTCATAGCAGCACAATTTACAATTGCTAAGATTTGGAAGCAGCCCAAATATCCCAAATATCAGCAGATGAGTGGATTGAAAAAGAGGTGGCACATCTACACAATGGAATACTACGAAGCCGTAAAAAAGAAAGAACTCTCATCATTTGCAGCTGCATGGATGGACCTGGAGAGTATTGTGCTAAGCGAAATAAGCCAATCAGAGAAATACAAGCATCACATGATCTCACTCATAAGTGGAATCTAATGAACAAAATAAACTGATGAACAAAATAGATCCAGAGACATAGGAGCACAGAACAGACTGCGGAATCTCAGAGGGAAGGCGGGAGAGGGTGAGTGGGTGGGAAGAGATCAACCAAAGAACTTGTATGCATCCTACATAATAAAACCCTAATATGCAAATCGACTGGTAGCTATGACTCGCACTGACCACCAGGGTGCAGACGCTCAATGCAGGAGCTGCCCCCTGGTGGTCAGTGCGTTCCCACAGGGGGAGCACCACTCAGCTAGAAGCTGGGCTCTTGGCTGGCAAGCGCAGCGGCAGGCAGACATCCCCCGAGGGGTCCCAGACTGTGAGAGGATGCAGGCCGGGCTGAGAGACCCCCCCACCCCCCAGTGCACGAATGTCGTACACTGAGCCTCTAGTATATGCATAACCCATGGACACAGATAATAGGGTGGTGAAGGCTTGGGGTGGAGAGTGGCGGCAGGCTGGAAGGGGGGATGGGGGGGGGAAAGGAGGACATATGTAATACTTCCAACAACAAAGATTTAAAAAACCGAATAAAATAAATATTGCATTAGATTATATATTTTGTCCTGGTCACTGAGCTTTTGGTGCCCCCTTAAATGTATGCTTGCAGCCAGTGCCTCACTGCCCTTACCCTCATTTTAGCCCCTTTTTCCAACTCATGTTAGGGACTTTGTGCCCACCCCCAAGGCCAGGCCGGCCCCCGTGGGCTCCCACCCGGACCCGGGCAGAGAACTGAGTAGAGAGAGCCAGGAAAGTGGGGCTGGTAAGGTGTGAGGGAAGGCTCAGCACCAGGGTCAGGCCACCCCTGACAGTGGATGGAGGGGGAGACGGGGCTGAGAGGAAACAGGACCCAGGGCAGGGGAGGAGGGGACTCACTTTGCAGGGGGAGGACTGTCTGTCGGGAGGAGCAGCGCAGAGCATGAATCTCCTCAACATGGTCGGGAAAACCTTCCTGCAGTCCTTGTAGGAGAGGATGCGGACGCGGGAGCACATGAGCTGCGATGTGTTCCTCACTGTGGGGGGAGTTAGGGGGCGGTCAGGGGCTTGGGTGGCCGGAACCCTGGGTGCTGATAAAAGAGTAAGGGAGGGGGGGGGGGGGTCCTGGATGTTGAATAAGGGGAGGCCGGGTGACTCAATGCTATGGTTAAGAAATAGGCCCCAGCGATCGAACTCTTGGATTTGAGGGAGGCCAAAACTGATGGGCCTGGGGGTGAAAAAGGCTGGGGCTTCTGTGTCTATAAAAGGAGGCGACTGGGAGCCAGACATTGTGTGTGTGAGAGCCTGGAGGGTGCTGGGGGCCTGGATTCTTGGGTCTGAGGAAGCACCTGGGGGCCAGGACTCTTGTGTCTGATGGAGGCAGGGGCTGGGTCCTGGACTTGGAAATATCGGGAGATGCACAGGAGAGACAAATATTCTTGGTCTGCATGAGAGGTGGCTGGGGGTCTTGGACCCCTGGGTCCGGAAGATGGAGGTTTGGATTCAAGGATGACGGCAGCGGTTCTCAACCTTCCTGATGCCGCGACCCTTTAATACAGTTCCGCCTGTGGTGGTGACCCCCAACCATAAAATTATTTTCGTTGCTACTTCATCACTGTAATTTTGCTACTGTTATGAATCGTAATGTAAATATCTGATGCGCAGGATGTATTTTCATTGTTACAAATTGAACATAATGAAAGCATAGTGATTCATCACAAAAACAATATGTCATTATATATGTGCTTTCCGATGGTCTTAGGCGACCCCTGTGAAAGGGCCGTTCGACCCCCAAAGGGGTTGCGACCCACAGGTTGAGAACCGCTGGATTACGGGTTAAGGGGAAAGGGGGTGTACAGCAGAGTCCTCAATCCGCTGGGAAAAGGCCTGGTCACTTGGACTCCGGGGTCTGAGGCGCGGAGGGTTTTGAAGGTCTGGGATCTTGGGTTTGTTACCTGTATCCTGTGTCTTAGACAAAAAGGGAGCTGTGCGCTGGGCTGTTCCTGGGCCTCAGGGGGCAGCCTTACCTACATCCACGGTGGTGCTGCCCCAGCCAGAGACGGTACAACTGGTCCCAGGCTGTTTGCACCTGGAGGGCACTCCGGCTGTCCTCACGGTGGGCGAGAGCGTGGCCGGGCTGCGCAGCTTCACCAGCATGATGTCATGGACCTGTCTGGCCGCGTCAATATACCGGGGGTGGACGAAGGACTGTGTGGCCCTGATCCTCTGGGCATTTCCATCAACCAGAAGATCACTGCCCATTTGCACGATATACTCACTTGAAAAAAAAAAAAAAAAAGTAACATTGAGAGGGAGACTCTGCGACTGGGTAGGGCAGTGGCTGGCAAGCTCATTCGTCAACGGAGCCAAATATCAACAGGACAACGATTGAAATTTCTTTTGAGAGCCCAATTTTTTAAACTTAAACTATATAGGTAGGTACATTGTTATTAACTTCGTTAGGGTGCTCCTAAGCTGGCCTTTGCTAAAAACATCCTCAATCTGATTGAGGTACGTTCGCTGAGGTCGACCCCTTCCGACTCTCCCATCCACACTCGTCTCGTATACTTGTTTCGTCGTCCATCTCCTTTCGTTCATCCTCTCTATCTGTCCACCCCCCACTTCTTCCACCGCCACTTCTTCAAAATAGACTCGCCCAGGCCGAAAGCCGACTTCTGTGCGTGGGCCATGGAAGTTTCAGTCGCACTGTACGTGCGCGCCCGCATGTGGTATTTTGTGGAAGAGCCACACTCAAGGGGCCAAAGAGCTGCATGTGGCTCGCGAGCTGCAGTTTGCCGACCACTGGGGTAGGGGAACATTGGCCCAGAATGAGGGGGACAGAGAACCGGAGAGAGGTAGCCAGAGACCTATAGTGTGGAGGAGAGAGAGACACACAGAGAAAAACCAAGATAGAGAGAGAGAGAGAGAGAGAGAGAGGCAGGGACAGACACCCAGAGTGAGAAACGAGTCCCTGTGGCTCCCCTGCCACATACCTCTTGCGACAGTGGGCGACGCTGAGCACCCAGTCCTTGTCGACTAGCACCCCTGCACACTGGATCCCACGGTCCGTAAACAGGGCCACCTGCCAGGGTTGGGCGCCTCTTGGACATGGAACTCCATTAATGATCCTCTCCCCATTTCCGTGGGCTGGATGGAGACGTGGGGAGAGCGTGGGTAGCGGGCCTCAGGGGATGGATGCCCAGAGACAGTGATGGAGAGAGGGACAGACAGAGAGGCGTGGAGAAGGGCAGAGGCGGACACAGGGCCCAGGGCAGAGACAGCTGCAGATGGAGATGGGGAGAGACGGAGGGAGGCTGCTCAGAAGCCCAGGGCAGCAGCTGGTCTGGAGGCAGCCCCAGCTTCTGATGAGGGAGACACTGAGGGCGGGAAGCAGCCTGGAGGGCACCCAGAGCCCAGGAGTCAGGAGGGAGCAGGAAGAAAGGGGCACAGCCCAGGGGGTGGGTCTCCATGGGAGGAGGCTGCTGCAAGGGAGGGTCCTGACTCAGGGGCTCCTTGGAGAGAGGGGGCCTGGAGAGGGGAGGTGGGGGACTGTGAGCCCCAGGGCAAGGTCAGGACTCCCAGGCTGGTCCTCACCTTCTTGTCCAGCAGATCCCAGGGTGAAGGACAGCAGTAGGAGCAGCAGGGGCTGGAGCAGGGGACCTGCCATGTGTCCTGTCTGAGCCTCTGTGGCTGCCACAGAGGAAGGGCCTCCTGTGCTGGGGCTGGAAAGACAGAGAGTTCAGGAAGCAGGACTCCTGGTCTCCAGGTCCCTTCTCTTTGCTCAGACCCAGGAGCCCCCACCTCCTCCCTCAGACCCAGGAGCCCGTCTCCCCTCACCTCCTCCCTCAGACCCAGGAGCCCCAGTCTCCCCTAACCTCCTTCCTCAGACCCAGGAGCCCGTCTCCCCTCACCTCCTCCCTCAGACCCAGGAGCCCCAGTCTGTACCCACCTCCTCCCTCAGACCCAGGAGCCCCAGTCTGTACCCACCTCCTCCCTCAGACCCAGGAGCCCCAGTCTGCACCCACCTCCTCCCTCAGACCCAGGAGCCCCAGTCTGTATCCACCTCCTCCCTCAGACCCAGGAGCCCCAGTCTGCACCCACCTCCTCCCTCAGACCCAGGAGCCCTAGTCCAGTTCCTCAAACCCATCCTTCCTCAGACTCAGAAGTCCAGGCCCAAGACTCCCTTTCACTCTGAACCCAGAAATCTGGCTTCCTATTCCCGCCCCCCCCCCAATTCCTTATCACAATTTCTTTTTAGGTTAAAGACCAAAGAGTCCAGACCTCAAGCCCCTCCTTCTCAGAACCGAAGGTGCAGGCCTCGGACCCACCTCCATCCAGACACACCTGCCTCCCCACAGAAGCAACTTTTCTCACCTGCAGGGCGCTCCAGAGCGGGTGGGAAGTCAGCCGTGTCCAGCCCTGTGCAGCGTGGCCCTCTTATAGCTCACTTGCCCCGCCCCAACCCCCAGGGACCTGGAATTCAGGTGCAATTAGTGTCCCTGGAATTCTGGGACACTTCTCCCTGCACTTGCTCTTCCGGAATCCGGGAGGCAGCTAAAGCCATAGGCCCGCACGGCCGCCACTCGCACCCCTCGAGGACGGGGTGGGACAGTACCCAGGGGTCTGGCCCCAGCACATTCTAGCGCCACTGTTCCTGGTGGCAGGTGCCACGGGAGGGACCGGTGCTGGCGCTGAGGGGCAGGAGCAGGCATCAAGGACCTGCACAGCTCAGGGAATGGATTTTGTCCCGGGTCTCCCTCTTCTTCTTTCTTTCTTTCTTTCTTTTTTTCTTTCTTTCTTTCTTTCTTTCTTTCTTTCTTTCTTTCTTGTTATTATTTTTTTGGTTAATACTCACCCAAGGATATTTCTCCATTGATCTTTTTAGAGGGAGTGGAAGAGAGAGAGGATGTCAGAGAGAAACATCGATGTGAGAGAAAGACATCGTTTGCCTCTTGCACGTGCCTCGACCAGGGCCCAGGCCAGGAGGAGCCTGCAACCTAGGTACGTGCCCTTGACCGGAATCAAACCCGGGACCCGCTGGTCTGCAGGCCAACGCTCAATTCACTGAGCCAAACCGGCTAGAGCGTCTAGGATTGTTTTTTCTCACTCTTGTGCCCTCTCAGGGGTGGCCTAGACCCCACATCCTAACTCTGAGTATCCCGTGAGGGGGTTGAACTGGAGAATGAATGCTCCATGGAGCCCCTTCATTTTATGTCATTTTTAAGGCTTCCTTCCTAATTTAAAGATTTCTTTTTTCTTTTTTTTTGGTTCCCATAGCCAAACTCTTCCTTACTGAGACCTCAAGGTCGAGTCCAAATTTCACCTTACGTCCCAAATCCAATCAGAAACCATGAATGTAAATCTAATTCTAACTAGAGTCTCCAGGTGGAATCCAAATTAACCAATAAACCCAATCCTAGTCCCAGGCGTAGCTCATTCTCCAGACCTCCTCTCAGACCCAATCCTTTATGTACCCATGAAATTCATATCGAGCACCAACTATATACCAGGCTGGGATCGGTGCTGAGGATTCAGTGGTGCTCAAGTCAGGACACACAGAGTCCTTTCCCTCAAAATACAGTCAAATGTAAAAGGAAAATAATCAAATCACTGATATGCAAATGTAAATTTACAAGTTTAATGTGTGCTCTGAAGTAAATGCGCAAAGGATTCTGAAAGCACTTCCAGGGGGATTTTGAACCAAGAAGCAACAAATAGCGAGAGAGGGAGGAACAATAAGCATACACTAAAAAAAAAAAAAAAAAAAAAAAAGTAAAGGACTTGCAGGGCATCAGGTAGGGAAAACAGCAGGTGCAAAGGTCCTGGGGTAGAAGGCGACCATGGATGGAACTCAGAGAGTGAAGGACCTTGTGGGTCCTGGTGAGTTGGACTTTATCTTATGGACGATGATGAATCACTTGGACTTTGTTCAGAGGAGTGACATAAAACATTTGTATTTTCAAAATATCGATCTGGCTGCTCTATGAAAAATATTCGGAGTGGATGTACAATCATGAAGGGGCCATTGCTATATTCCAAACGAGAGATGATGGTGACTAAGATGAGGCCACTGGGGAGATGGAGATGGCAATAAGGGGATGGATTCAAGGTGTATTTAGGAGGGAAAATCAAGAGGCCACCGCGATGGATTGAATGGAAGTTGTGGTGAGGGAGATGGAGATGTTGGGGCTTCAAGGTCTCCTGCTTGATGCAGACGGTGCCATTCAACGAGAAGGCATGGCCAGATCCGATCAAGAGCTCACGAGAGGGTGAGAAACACTGCAGTCCCTGATTTCAACCATAATTCCAAATCCAGTCTTCACTGGACACAGCTCCCAACTCCAAACTTTACACAAGCCCGTGTCTTTACCTGCAACCTCAATGGTACTTCTTTATCCTTGACCAAGACCAATTCAGACCTCAGCGTGGCACCTACTTAACTCCATCGCTCACATCAAGCAAACTTGGTCATGACTCTCGACTGGGAACCTTGAATCCCTGAACAGAAGTCAAGCTCAACCTTGACCCCAACACCAGGTGCCACTATATCCTGAATTCCAAAAGCCCGACCTCAGGCACACCTTGGACGTTAGTTTTGCATCACTTCCTCCCCTCCCCCCCCTTCATATTCCAGGAAGTCCATGTCACCTTCCTCCTCGTAAACCCATCTCACATTTACATCTGACTCCAATCCTAACACTCTGACCCAAATCCAAGATCTATTTTCATTCCAAACCGAATTTCTACCTGAAACCTCAACATTGTTTTCATGCCCAACTCTTACCCCCCAACCCTTCATCACCTAACCTAACGTCTACAAACTAATAACATACTAACGTTGTCCCTACACTGACTACGTAAATCCAAGCTAAGTTCCCCAGACCTACTTCTCAAGGCAAATGGAAGGATTAAATAAAAATGATGAAAGAGAAATGGGTGGCAGGCAAGAATTATACAACGGAACCACCCACGCACACTTGAAAGCTGTGGTCGGCAAACTCATGAGTCAAGAGAGCCAAATATCAACAGTGCCACGATTGGAATTCCTTTTGAGAGCCAAATTTTTTAAACTTAAACTATCTAGGTAGGTACATTGTTATTAACTTAACTAGGGTACTCCTAAGGCTTAGGAAGAGCCACACTCAAGGGGCCAAAGAGCCGCAGGTGGCTCGCGAGCGGCAGTTTGCCGACCACCGATCCAGAGAATAAAGCAGCTTCGATTTCTTGTTGCGCGTTCTGGGTGGTGTGTCAGTCACTTGTTGGACCCC
Source organism: Myotis myotis (assembly GCF_014108235.1). Taxonomy (NCBI): domain Eukaryota; kingdom Metazoa; phylum Chordata; class Mammalia; order Chiroptera; family Vespertilionidae; genus Myotis; species Myotis myotis. The sequence continues at coordinate 3,186,444 of NW_023416333.1, read as the reverse complement.
GTCACTATTCCTCACCTAAGTGCCAGTGTCATTGTCTTCCTCGTTTGTGTAGATGAGAACACGGAGGTTTTAAAAAAGGGGAGGTAATTTAAGCAAAGTCATTCTGCTCAGGAGTCAGAAGGGCCAACCTGTGAACGTTGGGGACCGTTCATTGTATCACAGCCCATTTTCTGCGAAAGAAATTTCCCCGGGAAACCCTCCCACACTCTCAGAGTCTCATTCGGCCGAAAACAAGAACCACATGAGTCTATGAATGATGCCAAAAGGGATGCGAGGGTAGAATAAAAATATGATGTTTTTCCCCCCCTCCTGTTCCCTTCCTTTCTCCGTCCTTTCCCCGAACCCTTTTACTAACAGAATATGTAACTGACTAACCAACGTGTATGTTTAGCCTTATGTTTTCGCCCAGATTTTGCTGCAGTTCTCAGTTGACCAGGCAAGAACAAAGAGACGCTTAACCCAGCCCTGAACTCACACGCCTGGCCACCAGGCATGCGGAGACCGATCGATTAGGTACAGAATCACCAATGACACACACCCGATCCCCGCCTGGCTGGTTTCGGAACGCTGACCATCCGTTTCCAGGCACCAGTGATGAAGACATTCATCAAGACCCAAGAACCGCCCCCAGGAACTCAAATTCCAGGACCACAAACCACCAGAAACCCCTTGCACTCCCTCCCTACCTTAAGCTCTCTCCTAGCAAGCTTAAGGGGGCCTTTGTTTCTGCTGGGTTTGCTTAACGGGGTCTCTTTGGAGCTGTTATGTTTCCTCCACGTCAGCAGAGTTTAGAATGAGATCCACTCAGGATGGAAAGACACGGGCAGAGATGAGAAACAGCTTAGGCCCTGACCAGTTTGGCTCGGTGGATAGAGTGTCGGCCTGTGGACTGGAGGGTCCCGGGTTCGATTCCGGTCAAGGGCATGTACCTTGGTTTGGGGCACATCCCCAGTGGGAGGTGTGCAGGAGTCAGCTGATCGATGTTTCTCATTGATGTTTCTAACTCTTTATTACTCTCCCTTCCTCTCTGTAAAAAATCGATAAAATATATTTTTTTAAAAATAGTGGTTGGTCTGATGGTGGAGGGGGTTGAGGGCCTGGGCCATTTCCCCCCAGTATCCGGGTACTTGCTCCTGCAGGTGTGGAAAAGTGAGCAATCACCTGACAGAGAAAATACATAATTACTCCTGATGCACAAGAACAATGGACAGGGTTCCCTCGAGGTGAAGTTAACTGACCATACAGGGCTGGGGCTGTGGCTTCCCGCCATGACCCACTCAGTTGGGAAATTTTTAACGATCCAAACATCCCGGGTAATTACTTTTAGTTACTAAGTTTGTCTTACCGGGTAGTGCCATTCTTGTTCACATTTCTCCTCGTCTTATCTCGCACTTGAAAATGTTTGGGTCGCCCTCTTTCCCCGCTCTTCTCCGTGTAGAATTCAGCAGCAGTGGATTCCCAGCACAAAGACGGTTAAGACACCTGCTCCCATAAAACAGATAGAAGCCAGGCCTCCCAGACCCCTGCCCCCCCAGACCCAGGAGTCCAGACCCAGGTGGTTCCGGTCCCAGGACCATAGTCAAGAACCCAGCTTCTCCTCATTTTGGAAAAAAGTCTGGGCATTCATCAACGCACTCTTTCTGGGACTTGGGAGTCCAGGTAGCCCCTCACCTGGCTTCACAGTGAAGAAATTGGGGTTCGCCTCAGAGAGGCAGTGTGATTCACGAGGGAGCCCCAGAGCCAGGATTCAGGTCCCTGCCTGTCTGACTCTCATTTTAGGTCAGACCAGCCTCGGTCCCAGGCCCTCTTCAACGGCATTCTTTTTTTTTTTAAATATATATTTTTATTGATTTCAGAGAGGAAGGGAGAGGGAGAGAGAGAGATAGAAACATTAATGATGAGAGGGAATCATTGATTGGCTGCCTCCTGCATGCCCCCTACTGGGGATCATGTTCTTCTTGTCAGAGCCCCATTCAAACTGGCTGAAGCACAGAAGGGATTGGTTCACCTAAGAGGCTAGGAAGGTCTTCAGAGGTAGGTCTGGGAACTTAGCTTGGCTTTATTTAGTCAGTATAGGATCAACGTTAGAATGTTGTTAGTTTGTAGACTTTGTGTTAGAGTTTTGTGAAGGTCGCATAGAGAGGTGATGAACGGTTGGGGGGTAAGAGTTGGGCATAAAAATGATGTTGAGATGTCAGTTAGAAATTAGGTTCGCCATGAGAATAGGCCTGGAATTTGGGTCAAAGAGTTAGGATTGGTGTCAAATGTAAATGGGAGATGATTCTACTAGAACAGTGGTTCTCCACCTTCCTAATGCTGCAACCCTTTAATACAGTTCCTCATGTTGTGGTGACCCCCAATTTCATTGTTACAAATTGAACATAATGAAAGCATAGTGATTCATCACAAAAACAATAGGTAATGATATATGTGTTTTCCGATGGTCTTAGGTGACCCCTGTGAAAGGGTTGTTCAACCCCCAAAGGGGTCGCGACCCACAGGTTGAGAACCTCTGTGCTAGAAGGATGTCCAAGTAGACTTCCTGGAACGTGAGGAATGCCGCCGAAGGTCGGAGTTGTGCCTGAGATCAGGTTTGGAATTGACACACTGGTGACACCTAGTGTTTGGGTCAAGGTTGAGCTTGACTTATGTTCAAGGGTTCAGGGTTCAAGTCAAGAGTCATGATCAAGTTGCTTGATGTGAGAGCTGGGGCTTGAGTCGACATCTGGAGTCAGGAGCTCGGTCAGGAAGTAGGTGCCATGTTGCGGTATAAATTGGACTCGGTCAAGGATAAAGAAATTCTGAGGGTTAGGATTGAGTACCATTGAGGTTGCAGGTTAAGACCCCGGGCTTGTGTAAACATTGGAGTTGAGAGTTGTTTCTAAGTCAAGACTACACTTGGGAGTATGGTTGAAACCAGGGACTGCGGTGTTTCTCACCCTCCCATGAGCTCTTGATCAGATCTGGCCATGTCTTCTCATTGAATGGCACCGTATCCACCAAGCAAGAGACTTTGAAGCCCTATCATCGCCATCTTCCTCACCACAACTTCCGTTCAAAACATTGCCGTGGCCTGTTGACTTTCCCTCCTGAACGCATCCTGAATTCATCTCCTTATTACCATCTCCATCTCCCCAATGGCCTTATCTTAGTCACCATCATCTCTCATTTGATGGTGAAATAGCAATGGCCCCTTTCTGACTCCACATCCACTTCTTACCTTCCTTCATAGAGCAGCCAGATTGACATTTTGAAAAGACCAATCCTATACGTGACTCCTCTGAACAAAGTCCTAGCTGTTCATCATCGCCCACAACATAAAGTTCAACTCACCACGACCTAAAGGTCCTTCATTCTCTGGGTCCGTTGACCTCTGTTCTCTGAGCTCCGTCCTTACTCGCCTTCCATCTCAGACCTTTGCGCCTGCTCTTTTCCCTACATGACGCCCTGCAAATTCTTTACATTTTTTCTAGTTTATGCTTATTGTTCTACCCACACTCACTATTTGTTACTTCCTGGTTCAACCCCCCTGCCTACCCCCGGAAGTGCTTTCACAATCCTTTGCACAGTTACTTCAGAGCACACATTAAAGTTATACATTTACATGTGCATATCAGTGATGTGATTGTCTTTCCTTTTACACTTGGCTGTTAGTTCCTTGAAGGAAGGCATTCTTTGTGTCCAGGATTGAGCGCCACTATAGCCTCAGCACCTAGCCCAGCCTGGTGTATAGCTCGCCTGTATATGTATTTTCTAAGTGTATAAATGATTGGGTCTGAAAGAGGTTGTAGGAAAAGGGCTGGAGGAAGAGCTACCACTGAAGGTCAGGTTGGCTTTGTTGGTTAATTTGGATTCCACATAGGGATTCTAATTTGCATTAAAGTTACATTCATAGTTTGGGATTGGATTTGGCATCTTACCTGCGACTTTGAGTAAACATTGAGCCCCAAATAAGAAAGAGTTTGGTTGTAGGAACAACAACAACAAAAAACCCCTCCCTACCAGCTCGCCCAGCGTGGCTCCGTGGTTGAACATCGACCTATGAACCAGGAGGTCACAGTTGGATTCCCAGTCAGGGCACATGCCTGGGCTGTGGGCTCGATCCCCAGTGGGGGGCGTGCAGGAGGCAGCCGATCAATGATTCTCTCTCATCATGGTTTCTATTTTCTCTACCTCTCCCTCCTCTCTGAAATCAATAAAAAAATATGGTTAGAAAAACCTCCAAGCCAGAGGGAAACCTGAACATGGTAGGAGATGAAGGGGCTCCATGGAGTGTTAATTCACCATCTCAGCAACTCATCAAAGACCCTATCTCCATCTCTCTGTTTGTCCATCTACAGGGCTATGGCTTTGTCTAATGGCCACTTCTCTCCATGGTTCCAGGAGGCTGCCTCACTTCCAGAATTTACACCCATGAGGGACACTAACAGAGAGAAGGAGAACGCTTCTCGTGTCTCGCTTTGGAAAGAAGAGAGCTGTTTCCAGAAGTAACCCTGTGGTCTTCCCTTCACTCTTCTTTGGCCAGAACTGCACCACATGTCCATTTCTAAACAATCCCTGGACCGCAGACACAGGCTCCCACGCTTGGTGCAGTAAAGCCCATTTGTGGCCTTGACGGGTTTGGCTCAGCAGATAGAGCGTCAGCCTGCGGACTGAAGGGTCCCAGGTTCGATTCCGGTCATGGGCATGTACCTTGGTTGTGGGCACATCCCCAGTAGGGAGTGTGCAGGAAGCAACTGAATTGATGTTTCTCTCTCATCGATGTTTCTAACTCTCTATCCTTCTCCTTCTCCCTTCCTCTCTGTAGAAAAATCAATAAAAAAATATACATATTTTTAAAAAGCTCATTTGTGGTCACAGGAGGACAGCAGGCTATCCCAAGTAAATCAATGGCAGAAGGAGTGAATGTTTGGGTAGGCAACAACAATGTCTATTATGAGACCAATTATGGGCCAGGGGTAGAATTGGGTTAGAGGTCAGGACTGGGCTCAGGTGGTGAATGAGTCATATTTTGGGGACTGATTTAGAAGTGGGGGTGGGGGGTGTCAACTCCACTATTAGAAGAAGTTGGGTGTCTGGTAATAATCCGACAATGGTTCCCATCTCGCTCAAAGTAAAACCAACCTCCTCCCTTGGTCCTCAATCCTTGTGTGGTCTGAGTCCCGTGTTGTCTCTGACCCCAGGTGACCCCTTCTCCCTTTGGCTCATTCCGTTCTAGTCAAAATAGCTTCCCCCTAGGGCAGGGGTGGGCAAACTTTTTGACTCGAGGGCCACAATGGGTTCTTAAACTGGACCGGAGGGCGGGAACAAAAGCATGGATGGAGTGTTTGTGTGAACTAATATAAATTCAAAGTAAACATCATTACATAAAAGGGTACGGTCTTTTTTTTTTTTTTTTAGTTTTATTCATTTCAAATGGACCTGATCCGGTCTTTTTTTTTTTTTTTAGTTTTATTCATTTCAAATGGACCGGATCCGGCCAGTGGGCCCACAGCTGCCCTAGGGCATCCTGGGGTGCCTCATCACATCTCACCTATGTGTTCACTCTATCGGGGACTCACTCCCGGCTCCCAAGTAGCTACATGATGGATCCACCACATCCTTCAAGATCTTGTTCAGATCCCTCTTCACCTGGAGTCTTGTAATGGTCTCACCTAAACACTGTAGCTTCAGGGGGAGAGACCCAATCACTCCCTATCCCTCCTCCTCTTGCTGTCCTCCACAGCATGTACTGCCACCTGACAACCACCTTACTTTAAGTTCTTATTTTTCTTTTTTAAAAAAATATATTTTTATTGATTTCAGAGAGGAAGGGAGAGGGATAGAGAGGTAGAAACATCAATGATGAGAGAATCACTGACTGGCTGCCTCCAGCATGTCCAGCAACCCAGGCATGTGTCCTTGACCAGAATCAAACCTGGGACCCTTCAGTCTGCAGGCCAACGCTCTATCCACTGAGCCAAACTGGCTAGGGCTTAAGTTCTTATTTTTCTACTTGCTCCACCCATTGGAACAAGACCCTCTGTGGGAAACAGTGTTTCTCTTTTGTGGATGCTGGGTCCTCAAGGGCCAGAATAGTTTCTGGCTCAGCGTCAATGCTCACTGGGTCCTTCTTGAATGAATGCAACGAGCAAAGATGATCGTGCCGAGAAATTGTATTATAAGGGCAACTACTCAAATGTACGTCAATGTGAAATAAATCACATGAATCCTAATGGTGCCCTAGTGTGAAGTATTACACAACATTATCAATAAAGAAGAAATAATGCAACTGTAAGCCAGAGGACAATGTTCAGGATATATGATTGAGTAAATAAAATTTAACATAAGAGAATACTTACTACGGTCATTGTTTGTTACAAATACACAGTATGTGTAGAAATCTATGTGTAATATGAGACAGAAGAGTAAGAGATAACAGTAAGCATTTCCTGAGTGAAGTTGGGGAAAACCTTCCCTTTTTAATTCATACCCTCATGTAAGGGTTGGTTTTTTTGGTTCAGACTCAAAGACACGTCTAGGATTCAGCCTGGAAAACTTCCCACCGGCTGCTTAGAGTGAGAGTGTAGGGTCCAGGCCAACCCTAGGAGGGGGGCGGGGGTGAAGGCAAGAAAATGGACCACAGAGGTGACCCCAGGGTGAATTCCAATTCTGAGCTGTGCAGGTCCTTGACTCTGGCTCCTGCCCCTCAGGGCCCGCACCTGGTAGCTGCCACTAGGAATGGTGGAGCTAGAAGGTGCTGGGCCAACCCTGGACTTGCCTTTACCTGTCCTGGTTGGTGAGGACGGGTGTAGAATTCGGGCCAAGTGATGCGGGTAGAGGTAGAAGGCAGGTGAGCAGTCACGGTGGAGGTAGAGTGTGGCTGCTGTAGGGCAGGTGGAGGTAGAGTATGGGCCTGTTGCTTTAGCTGCTTGAGGCGTTTTAGATAAGAACAGATGCGGGTAGGGTGTCTCTGAGGTGAGTGCACCTGCGCACTAGGACCCTGCCGGTTGGGGCAGGGTGCGGGGAGGGGACAGGGGACTGGTGTGTTATAAAAGAGCCAGCCTGCACAAAAGTGGACGCGGTTGGCTTGGCTCCCAACACAACCTGAGCCCAGCTGCAGTGAGGAGGAGTCTACAGGTGAGGAGGAGTCTGCAGGTGAGGAGGAGTCCCCGGTGGGGCGGGGCAGGTGACCTGGGTGGGCAGCTGACTCCTGCTCCTACAGAGAGAGGAGGAGGAGCCGGAACTGCTGGTAGTCACATATAGGTGAGGGGCTGGAGGTCAGGAATTATTATTATTTTTTTTATCTTTCTGCCTAAAAGGAATTTGAGATGCTGAGTTATGGATGTGGAGGGATGGAAAGCCAGAACCCCTGGGGTTCCAAGTGCAAGGGAGTGTGGGGCCTGGACATCTGAGTGTGAGGAAGGGGACTTTTTTTCCACTGCGCTCCTGGTCTGAGGGAGGACGTGGGCACAGACTGGGAAGCCTGGGTTTGAGGAGGGAAGGGGTTAAGGACCAGGTGTGCTGACCCATGAGCAGTGGGTGCTCCCCGTCCTGCTTCCTGAACTCTCTGTCTCTCCAGCCCCAGCACAGGAGGCCCTTCCTCTGTGGCAGCCACAGAGACTCAGACAGGACACATGGCAGGTCCCCTGCTCCAGCCCCTGCTGCTCCTACTGCTGTCCTTCGCCCTGGGATCTGCTGGACAAGAAGGTGAGGACCAGCCTGGGAGTCCTGCCCTTGACCTTGGGCCTCACAGTCCCCCACCTCCCCTTTCCAGGCCCCCTCTCTCCAAGGAGCCCCTGAGTCAGGACCCTCCCCTGCAGCAGCCTCCTCCCATGGAGACCCGCCCCCTGGGCTGTGCCCCTTCCTTCCTGCTCCCTCCTGACTCCTGGGCTCTGGGTGCCCTCCAGGCTGCTTCCCGCCCTCAGTGTCTCTCTCATCAGAAGCTGGGGCTGCCTCCAGACCAGCTGGTGCCCTGGGCTTCTGAGCAGCCTCCCTCCGTCTCTCTCCATCTCCGTCTGCAGCTGTGTCTGCCCTGGGCTCCGTGTCTGCCTCTGCCCTTCTCCACGCCTCTCTGTCTGTCTGTCTCCATCACTGTCTCTGGGCATCCATCTGCTGTGGCCTCAGCCTTCCCCTGAGGCCTGCTCCCCACACTTCCTCCTTGTCTCCATCCAGCCCACGGCAACGGGGAAAGGATTGTTAATGGAGCGCCGTGCTCAAGAGGCTTCCACCCCTGGCAGGTGGCCCTGATGCGCGGCAGGGACACGCAGTGCACGGGGGTGCTGATCCACGCGCAGTGGGTGCTCACCGTGGGCCACTGCCGACAGCTGTAGGTGCCCGGGAGCCTGGGGATCGCGGCTCTCTTTCTGCGTCTCTGCTCCTGCTTCTCTCTCGGTCTGTGTCTCCCCCTCTTCCTGGGCCCCTGCCCCTCTCCCGGTGTCTCTCCCCCCCCCCCCCCCCCCGCCACCATACTCTGGGTCTCTGTCCCCCTTTTACGTCGGGTCCCTCTCTACCTTTCTCTGTGTGTCCCTGTCTTCCTAGGGCTGCCCCCACCCCCACCCCCCCAACCCCAGTCACCGCGGGTCTCTCTGTGGTCGCAGTGCCTACAACGTGCAAATGGGCAGCGATGTGTTGAATGACCCCAACGCCCAGGTGATCAGGGCCACGGAGTCCTTCGTCTACCCCCAGTTTGACGGCGCCAAGAAGGTGCATGACATCATGCTTGTGAAGCTGAGCCGCCCGGCCACGCTGTCATCCACCGTGAGGACACTCGCCATTTCTCCCAAATGCACGAGCCCTGGGACCACGTGCTTGGTTTCCGGCTGGGGCAGCACCACCGGCAGCCCTTTTGGTGAGAGGACCCCTGGGGCCCCGCAGCCCTGGCTCCAGCGTTCCCTTCCCTCAGACGCAGGAGGCCTCTTGTCCCTCCTCCCAGAGACCAAGGCGTCTAGATCCCCAGCCCTGTCCTAAGTCATGTCCAGGAAGCTGGAATCCAGGCCCCCTCCTACCTGAGACACAGTCCACCAGGCTTCAAGCCCCCTCCTTCTCAGAACCAGAGTCTCCACACCCTGGCTCCCGCCTCCCTCAGATCCAGGAGTCCCGGCTTCTGGGGGCTCCTCCCCTCGATCCGGAAGCCACAACACACACACACACACACACACACACACACACACACACACACACACACACAGGTTTCCACCCCATCCCTGCTGGCGTCCAGGATCTTAGTGACCTCCTCGCTCAGACCACAGACTTCTGTCCCGCAGCTGGATCTGCAGAGGCCTGGGCGTGTCCAGGTTCTAGCCCCTCCTCCCTCAGACATGGGAGTACTGGCCCCAGGGGCCTCCGCCTGCGGACCCAAGTCTCCAGGCCCCCAGCTGCCTCCTCCATCTGACACACAAGAGCCCAGCCCCCCAGCCCCCTTCATTCCTCAGACCAAGGGCCCTGACACCCAGCACCCTCCTCCCTCCCTCAAAGCCAGGACTATCGACCCCTCCTCATCTTCTTCTTCAGACCCAGGAGTGCCAGATGCAAGGCCCTTCCTCCATCTGACCTCGAGTCAGAGGACTGGGTCCTTTGCACGGCCCTGGCATTGAGCCCCTCCGGTCGCCCTCTCTCAGGGTCCCCTTAGCAGGTGCGGGCTTGCAGACCAGGCCTCCGACTGTCCCCTCTCTCCTCCTCCAGAGACCTATCCATCAGAGCTCATGTGCACAAATGTCACCATCATCCGCCTGGAGGACTGCCGGAGGCACTTCCTGTACCTGAAGAGGCATTACATGGTCTGCGGTGGCACCCACACCAGCAACACCAACGCCTACGTGGTAAGAGCCAGCCCGCCCCTGCCCTGGTCCTGCTTCCTCTCAGCACAGGGCCCGTCTTCCCCACCATCCAGAATCCCCACCACGGGCTGACCCTGGTGCTGGGTTCCCCCTCGCACCCCCACACGCCTCACATTTCTTCTTCTTTTTTTTTTAAAAAAATATATTTTTCTTGATTTCAGAGAGGAAGGGAGAGGGAGAGAGAGATAGAAACATCAATGATGAAAGAGAATCATGGATCGGCTGCCTCCTGCATGCCCCACCCTGGGGCTGAGCCTGCAACTTGGGCATGTGTCCTGACCAGGAATCGAACTGGTGACCTCAACTGCTATGCTCAACTGCTGAGCCACACCTGGCCGGGCACACCCCACTTTTCTGACCCTCTCTACTCAGTCCTCTGCCCGGGTCAGCGTGGGAGCCCCTGGAAGCTGGGGGTGGGCACACAGTCCAAGGGGAGGAACTGGAGTAAAAAAACATGGGGCTGGGACTTGGGGAAGGGGAGTGAGGAACCGGCTACAGGCACAGACTTTTAGGGGATGCCAAGCGCTCAGTCACTGACATAAATTATATTCTAATGGAATGATTAAAAGTAGAATCTATTAAACAAAATCCATGATCAACAGAATATCAGGAATTTCAGCAGAAAGCAATCTGTTTTGACTGGATTTTCCCATCGCTTCTGGCTCTAATCTGGTCCAGCACAGCAAGGCAGGAACCCTGTGTTTGTCTGAAGTTGGGATAACCTGTTTGTCATGGATTTTTCATACGCATTTTAATATTTAAGGGATTGCATTAAAATACTCATTGCAAACCCTGAGTTGCCCCCCGCCCCCCCAAGCAAATAGCTTGGTTGTTATCTTTGTACCTGGCCCTGGTTCCAGGAAAAGGAACCCCCCTCCTCTTTGTTCCCCCTTCCCCATCTCTGTATCCTCCTCTCTGAGAATCACCTCCCCTCATCTCTCTTTACACCTCATTTTCTCTCTCTCTCTCTCTCTCTCTCTCTCTCTCTCTCTCTCTCTGTCTCTCCCCCCTCCCTCTCCCTCTCTCAGTGTTCTGCCTGTCACTCGTTTTCTCCATCTCCGCCTCTTTCTGCATCCACAACATTTCTGCGTCTCTGCCCCCCTCCTCCTTCCCTTTCTTCCCTCTATGCTTGTCTCTACCCCTCTCTGTTTCTCTCCCCATCCCCAATCTCTTTGCTCACATCTGCACTCTCAGCTTTCAGCAGCAGGGGGATGGAGTGTGTTAAAAGAGGGGTGTGGCCCTGGCCGGGCACCTCAGCTGATCTGAGCATTTTTTTTTTTGCTCACCAAAAGGTTGTGGGTTCCATCCATCCAGTCAGAGCACTTATGGGAGGCAAACGATCAATGCTTTTCTCTCACATCCATGGTTCTCTCTCTCCCTTCCTCTCTCTGTAAAATCAGTACAAACATATTCTTGGATGAGGATTGGAGGGAGAGAGGGAGACAGACACACACACACACACACACACACACACACACACACACAGACACGCACACACAGGTGATGGTACAGGACTGTGTGTCCTAAAGAACAGTAAGGGCATTCCCCTTTGTCCCACAGGGAGGCCTGATTCATGAATGTGCAAGATGTTCTGGGACACAGAGCCCCGCCCCACTCCCGGACCATCCCACACCTGCCCTAACACACTCACTCCCCTTGCTGCCTTGAAATTCATTCATTTGAATGTGGGGGTCGGCATTTTCATTGTGCACTGGACCCTGTGAATTGGACCACTGCCCCTGGTTTCCAGGACTACCCTTCCCCCGACTCCTGGGAAAGGGAGTGTATAGGTTCCCTGGAGACAATGCTCCCTCTCCCAGTGGCTTGGGGAAGAGTCTTTGAGGATGGAAAATAGATGAAGCTCTTTCTTCTGGGGAGCCCCCCCCCCTCCCTGTGATTGTTCCCCTCGGCTGGGACTCAAGTCAATGTCTTCAGAAAACCCGGCTGGTCCTCTGCATGACCGCCTTCATTCCTGCTCTCCCATTGGTCCACAGAGACAAGGAGTGTCCTCCCATTGGTCAGGGTGAAAGACTGTGGTCTGGCAGGACCAAGACCCCATCACCATGGGGTGTAGGAGACCTCGGTGCTGGTTGCTCTGAAGCCAAAACTAATCTGCTCTCTCTCTCCCGTCCAGGGGGACTCAGGGGGACCACTGGTGTGCAACGGCGCCCTGCGAGGCCTAGTGTCCCGGGGACCTTCGACTCCATCCCTGAACCCCGTTGTCTTCACGGCAATATGCAGATACACCCAATGGATAGAGGACACCATGAGAAGATATTCCTAATCGATCATACGCCCATCTCGCTTCCTATACCCTGAACAGGAAACTCACAGAAATAAAGCATCAATGATATAAAATCA